>NC_089684.1:69015752-69329502 GCF_031753505.1 Anomalospiza imberbis
CTCTTCTCTTCTCTTCTCTTCTCTTCTCTTCTCTTCTTTCTCTTCTCTTCTCTTCTCTTCTCTTCTTTCTCTCTCCTTTTCCTTTTCCTTTTCCTTTTCCTTTTCCTTTTCCTTTTCCTTTTCCTTTTCCTTTTCCTTTTCCTTTTCCTTTGAAATGAGTATGTAGGTTATTTTTATGCATGGTAAGGAATAATGCAGTCATCTATCTGTGGAAAGAAAAGCATAATTCATGCAATTTGACTGATCATTACTTCAATATGGTTGGTATAAATTGCTGTAAGAGGCTGTCAAATTGCTGTTCCTTCATTAGCCCCATTTTGCACAGAGTAATACAGGAAAATAATTCACTTCTCTTTAGCTGTAAATATTCTCAAGCCAGTTTCCTTTCCTCTCTCTTACACACAAATAACTAATTTAATAAAATACTGTAAAGCACGACAGAGAAGAATGGGGCAGAACTAATTTTGAAAAGAACTTTCTTTTGAGAATTTTTCAGTGCTAAGACAGTCTAAAGATCCAATGCAAAAAAGCTGATTGAAATATTGTCTGGATAGTTAACCCCAAGGTCTCAAGAATTCATTGATACTTGAAAATTTCTCTTGAGCACAAAACCAAAATAAAACCAAAACAAAACACAAAGGGAGAGCTGTTGCAGTCTGTTGTTGAAAAATCAATTGTTGCAGTCTGCTGTTGAAATGAAAAATGAGAAGACTGTTTGAAGCAACTCTTAAATCTTCTCTACATCCTTACACTCCAGGCAACTTCCCTATCCTGCAGGAAAAACTGAGTTCTGTATTTCCAAATGTATCACTGTATCCAAAATATAGCAGAATATATTCTGTTGAACTGTGACCATTTTTCCAGGCATCTGAGATCATGCCAACATTGTTTATACCCCAGCAGTCTGTCTGCTGTACTCATGGTTTGACAAGATCTAAGTTGTTGGATAAAGGACAGGAACCCATGAGGAATAATTTCTTTAATGACATCTCCTGATAAGAACTTAATTTGAGTTCTGTCTGTTACAAAGTTATCAATCCACCTAATGTTCTTTGTTCATTCTATGTATGGAAAGTTTCTTTTATTCAAATGACAGCTAGTCATACATCAAATGCTCTGAGAAAGCCAAAGTTTCTCTATCACAAACAGACCTTTTTGGCTAGACCTGAAATTCTGTCAAATAAAACATGCTCTTGTTTTAAAAAACCTTCTTTGAAGCTATGCTGACATTAATCTTATGGTTCTTTTCTTCTAGTCCTTTGCTGCTGAAGTCTGCCTCCATATTTTACTAGTTATGCTACTTTATCTAGAATAAATCAACAGATTGATGCAGTATATTTCCCCATATAATTCATTTTAGCCCTTTTCAATACTGAAATTAGTAATCTTCCAAACTCTGGAATCAAGATTTGGTTACTAACAAACACTCATGGTCCAGAGGGCCCTTTGACTAACTCCCTCAATGCTTATGACACATTACCTTGTTTGTTAATTTATTATGATTTGCAAGTTTTCTTCCCATCCTGAAGACCAGGAAAGCTCAATCACCTTTCACAGAAGGACAGGCAGTCTGGAGATGACACAGGATGAGGGACCTGCAGTCAGTTTCTCATTCTGACACTCTTTAGGGTGGTATCAGTGACCATATGGCCATTAGTGACCATCCACTCTCCCTACATGAGCTGTGCCAGCTGTTTTCCCACTTCCACTTCTCAAGCTTTGCCTGAACAGGTTCTACCCCTTCCCAAACGGAGCAAAACTCTTCCCTTGCCATCAACATTTTCAGTACATTTGCATCTGACAGAAGCTGCTGCCCCACCAGTTGTCTTAATTTTCTTCACAAACACAAGCAGTCCTCCCCTTCCTGTGAACATCAGACTTAGGGAAAGGCAAATCTGGTTTTAAAATGCCCTGTATCATAATTTTTAATGCTAATGCCTGTTGTAGCTCCCCACTTTCATTTGTGACATTCCCACATTTCGTTGTTGGCCACAAATTCTTTGCACAAAACAAACCTGGCCAGGTAACAGTCATGGGTTAGTTGCAGAGCTGCTATATTTTAAACTAGTGATTAAATTTTTTTCTGAGAATTTAAAATTTTCCCTTGCTATGGACTGCACTGTATTTCTGATGTTTTGAAATCTAAGTAGGTTTTGTCACTATGTCAAAATAAAACTCCTCAGCTAAAATTGCTCTATGTGACACAATTTTTGATGTAGTTCAGGTCATCCTTTTCTGAGAATAGGGAGTTCACAATAAATTCCTCCCCAGCAATTTCATTACATACAACTTTAATGAATTAATATTTAGAGTCCTGTTAACTCTCAGTGGTCTGTGATTTATGAACATCTAATACTGACCCCAGCAACTTTCCTTGCATTCTGATTTTTAACAATCACCAGCTCCATCAGATTTCCTTTCTGAGTATGGTGTTGGCAATAATGCACAGAGGCTTGTTCTTGACAGGCAGTTTGGGGTTTTTTTTCACACATAAAGGATTTCCAGCTCAGATTTCATGCCTGAGAATTCAAACATGACTGGCCTGTTTTAGCCTTCTCTGTCTTGTTTGTTTACAGGTCTCTTGACTAGGGAGAGATTTAAATTACCACATTTATACAATCTATTCTCTCTATACTTGACCTAATATCCCTTGGTCAAAACTATCCATCTGGTGCAATTTAAATACTCTGGTTTTGATATCTCCTGACTCTTTTCCTTTCTATACTGCAGGAAAACCTTTTCCAGGATAGATTTTCTGGGAAATTCATGGATAGCCTGGATATTTTTAACTTTCATCTTTCTACCCAGATCAGTCAAGCTTTGCAGACTGTGAGTAGTGCCAGATGCTGTGTCAGAGTCCAACACAGATGGAGCCAAAGGTAGCCTGTTTTCAGTCCCACAATCCTGCCAGTCCCTGAGTCATGGTGTTTGCCTTCGCTCCAAAAAGGGAATGAATAATGCTGATATCCTTCCAGCTTTACACCAAATCCCATCCTCTTCCCCCAGCATCCTCTCCCCTGTGGCAAGTGCCACTTTGGATGCTCTGTTAGCGATGTCTGCACTTCGTTCTGCTTTGAGCTGGGTTTTGCCTCCATCAGCCACTAAAGACCTCTGTGCCAAGAGCACTCCTCACATCCCTTCATTAAGAGAGCTGCTCCTTCAGAGGGGGAAACAGGCTGTGACTCACTCCAGCATCTGCTGGCACCATAAGGAGTGGGAATGGATGGCTGGCTGGGTAGGTGGTGGATGGATGGAGCCAAACAGACAGAAGAGTCTCTCAGTCCCAGTGACAACTTCTGAACACGCCATCTCCCAGCTCTCGTACCCTCTGCTGGCAGCTGAGCTGAGGACCTGACCCATCAATATGTTGCACTCACACTTAAGTTTCAGGATAGAAGGAGGAGATTGTGGGGCTTCTCACAGTCGTGACTCTTTCACTTCCAGCCTCTCCCTGGCACTGCTCTGTGGGAAGTTAAATGAAATTACATTCCTTGTTCTCACACTTTCCCTTCTCTACTCTGCCAGCATACAGGACACAAGGACAGTAAAAGCTGATGAAAAAAAATTCCTATTATTAAAAGGAACTCTAATTATTGAAAGGATTTATGAAGAGGGTGATGGATAAGAGTCACTGGAAAGATAAAGTATGGGGCTTTTTACAAGGAGGACAAAAGCCCCCTCAGCTCTAACCCACACAGGGCATCAGCGTCAGAGCATTATTGACAGACAAAAAAAACTCTTCCAGTTTAACAGGCTGAAATAAAGAACATTGAACATTGGTAAGACTGGACACCAGCAAGACTACCAAAATTGTGTATAGTTGTAGCAGTTAATGTTAAAAGTTCTCAGAAGTTATTGAGCACCATTCTTTAGTTTTAGTATAATTTTGAATATTAGAGATTAGCAGAAGACAGAACGTAAAGAACAGATCATTACATTCCTGCCCAGTGTGAAATTCTTGAATCTTTTCATGGAATATCTAGTCCTGTGTTCTGCAGGACCCTGGTTCCATACTGGGCATCTTAGGTTTGAGCATTTATTTCTTTGCTAACTTGACAGTAAATTTTCCCAGCTGTATGAGGAACAGCACTGACAGGCTTTAAAAGTGCATTTCTCCATAGCAGGAATTCCTTGAGAATGGAATTCTCAGTAATTTCTTCCTAGAAGATGCCACCTTTTGAGGGACCAGGGCAAAAGACAAAAAGGGCAGGGGTTTTATGGGGGGAGTTTTTTTTGTGTTTGTTTGTTTGACTTTTTGGGTTTTTTTTCCTTCAGCTAACCATACCCACATACACTTGTAGTTCCACCTCCACTTCAAACCAGAACGATCTCTTAAGAAGTTCTCTATCAGAACACAGAAAAATAAGTGACAACAATGATCACATTTTTCATATCCTAATTCATGATGCTGTCTTGAGGTTTGTTCTCTCCTCCCAGAATTTGGAGGTCACTGGATGACTGACATAACCAGAGGTAGCAAAAAAGCATTTTATCCATGTTCAAACATCTAGTGTTTCTAACTGGGCTACACTGTACAGATGAAATGGTGAAACCATGGATAAACAGGCTCCATATCCTCTGATTAGTTTTTTTAATAAGTCAGAAATTTGCATATTTTCTTAGCGAATTTGGACAAACTTGTTAAAATGAAAAAATCAGATATTTACTTTAACCCAAAGAAGAGAAATAGTTTTCAATTATGTAAACAGATTTATCTTGTACATTCCTTGCATCTGCTGAAGTGTTATATCTTTAATATAAAATAACTGCTTGGTCAGAGCTGGGCTTCATTTTGCTTGAATATAGGTTTGGGAAACCAGTCATGTGTTCCATTTTAAGCCTTTTACATTATTTGCAAAATTTTTCCTTTTAAGAAACCCATAACATCCACAGAAAGTGAAAGAAATACTGTTGGCTGGAAAACATTTTGAAACTTCTGCATTTTATGCAGCAGAGAAAAATGTCTTTAACAGCTGATACACTGGGTTCATAATTCAAACTGTCCCTCATTACAGACCTAAATTTATCTTCCATCCCACACAGATTTCTACTCTAGCCCAATTTTTCTACTCAGAATTATTCACATCAGAAATGTAAGCCCATGAAATGCAGGGCAGCAAAAGTGTTATTTATGCTAAAAGAGCCAATCCCACTTCTTATTTCATCTTTCTGGCTGTGGGTTTGTTGTGTCCTCCCTCTCGGGGCTGAGTCCCATATGGTATCTCACATTTGCACCCAAGCACATTGAAAATGTGGTGTCTTTGCCTCTGAGAGCTTGAATTAATCCACTAGGACTCAGTCATAAAGTACTATAAAGAGCTGGGGGCTTTATTGACTCCACGCTCTCTGGATGCATTTTTTGCCATGTGAATTATTTAAAGTCCTTCACGAGCTTCCCAGGGGCCTTTTCAAAAGGAATTCACAATCACCTTCAAACATGCTCTGGCCAACCCTCTCTACTGAACCTCCTTTCTCTAAACACCCTGAATTTTGGCAGCATCTTCCCACCTCTGGGAGGGGAGTGGAAGCCAACAGTCAAAATTTTCAGACCACTCTGCAGTTACAAGTAATTATTATATTCTAAATGACTGAGGGTTTTTTTTTTCTAGGACAATAGAAAATATATTCTAATAATTATAACAGTTCTGATGCCGTGTCACACTTCTATACACAAGATTTATCTTCATAAGGAATATGACAAGTGATGCTATTTCAGAATTGCACATACATGGCTTTATATAGTCACACAAGTTCAAGAACACTTGATTTTAGTTAATTTGCATTAAACCTATTTAATAAAGCTATCATCATTCAGAAATTGCTTCAGAATAACAATAAGATTTTCATTTCACAGTCTTTTTCAAGAACAATTTCTCCATGAAAATCAACTCAAAATTACATGGGGCACAGGAATTCATTATGAAAGAGCTCTGTTAATGGAGTCTGATGATTGCTCCAAACAATGCTTCTGGGAAACTTGGTTCCCAAAAGCTTTCAGCTGATGAATCCAAGAGTTCAGCCTGAATATTATCTGTAGGAAATACAGCAATTAAAAAAATAAGCTAAAACATCACCAATAGACAAATGATTTATGGCTCTTTTTTCCATCAGACTCCAATGGAAGTATTTTTAATTTTTTTCTGTTCCTGTAAACTTAACCAACATTTTTGTTTTTGTTTATAGCTAATATGGAAATCATGTTGTAACACATCAGCCAATTCGGGACACAGTAAAGAAGCATCTCTAGCCTGGTTTTGCATCTCTGTTTCTTCCTTTTTCCTCTTCATCACCTGGGATTTTATCAACAGGAGCAGGTAGAGCTTCTTCACTTGTCCATATTTACAACTTAGACTCTGAATAAGCAATTTTATTGACTATGCCTGACCTCTCTTTTTCCATCTCCCTTTCTTATTTTCAATTTCTGGCTCAGCCAGGATTTATTTAATGAGTTCATCCAAGTCTTATCAGGAAAAACCTGCCCTGCCTTGTATTTTTTATGCACGACTCACAGTGACAGTCTTACTAAATAATAAGTATTGATAATAAGAACACCACCATCACCCCAGCTCTTTTCTTGAGCTAACAACTGTAACACAAGCCACCAATAACATAAGAAACCACTTTATTCACCAAACAGTCCTGACATTAACTTCCCCAGCAACAAATAATTATCTAAATAATTTGTAAAATTGTCAAGCAGCAAACTGCCTTTTCTTCTGCAGCTCCCACTGAGGTGATGGGATTTCCATTTGCAACACAATGCAATATTTAAATTGGAGTGTCCTGGAGGCTTGTAAGATGCTACTCTTATCCTGAAGGCAGATCATTACCTGATGCTTTAAGATTTCTTTCTCTTAAGATTTCTTTCTCCTTTGAAGTTAATTTTAGATAACATCAGATGAGGATCTAGCCTACAGAATTAGTAGGGCTCAAACCCAACACAATGAGAGACCTTCCTCCTGTTGCATCAAAATCTATAGATTTCCTTCTCCCTTCCAAGAATCTACAATACACAAAAGTGCACTTCTGTAGGATAATGGTAGTTTCAGCTGATAAGGAAGGTGGATTTTTTGAAATTCCAAGATTTTGTGGAATTCTATACTAGGGCCAAAGTTAAATTGCAAAGGCAGGATCTGAAATTCCACAGCAAGATCTCATTTATTCCTAAATTGAGACAATATGATACTGCTGTCCCCAGAAACCAAATTCAATTAAATCTATAATGAGGGAATTGCTTTCTACTATATATTCGCAGTAATTTACTTATTTTTCTCTTTAATTCATATTCTGAGTCAGGAAAATAGATAAGTCTGATTGTTACTTCAATGCTGGAACTTTTATCATAATTGAAGACAAAGAACCCCGGTAATTTGGCAGGTCTATATTTACTTATAAAAACCTCCATCTTATAGATTGTCAGTATATTTCCCACTGCTTCTCAAAATAGCCTTTTCATTTTTCTGAAAATCGTTTATAACTCTGAAGAAAAATCAATCTCTCCTCTATACATTGCAATCAATTAACAGGTAGAAGATTTTTAAGTCTTCCTGTATTGTAGTTTCTTGGATCATTAAGATTGTAACATTGTCAGATACTGACCAAACAGGTACTAGAACAAAAAAAAAAAAAAAAAAAAAAAAAAAAAAAAAAAAAAAACCAGTAGGAAGATATTTCCAGTTCTAACATTTTTCTGGCTGTTGAATTCTACATGCCTCTGCAAGAATATATGTATTATTTTTCTAATAATATATCTGTGTCTGGGAAAGCTATCAGGGAAAATGTCTGCTAGAAAGTATGAACAAATTTTTAAAAAGCATTTTGGGGAGTGATTCAAAGGTCATAAATGTTACAATACCAAAGTCTTCATGGGGAATCATCAGTCAAAGTGAAAAAAATTAAAATCAAACAATTCTACTCATGTCCTCAATATTTCCCTCTTTCCCCAAAAACTCTATCCTCACACACACAGCAGCTCATGAGCATTTCTAACTGAGGTCTCTTGAAGAACAGGCCTTATTATCAGAACTATTCCACTTTTCTCTGTACCCCTTACTCCAAGGATCTGCCAAAGTAGGAATCCAGAAATCTTTCACAAACCTTTTGTTTCTAAAAATAACCAGAATTAGGTTTACCTCTTACACAGAGAAGGGCATTATCTATCAAAAAATTATTTGCACCTAAGTTAGAAAGCCAATTTATTTGGTCCTCAGTGGCAGTCAGGACAATAATTTCAGACTGATGGAAAAGGCAAAGCAAGATTGGTTCATGCTTACAGATGAAAAAACTCTAATTTTTCTTTGCTGCTGTGTTCTCCCCACTTCATGCCTAAACAAGAGACAGGAACAATCTGATCCCTTCTTCTGCCTGAATAGTCCATATCACATTCTGACAGTGAATTCTGCAAATTCTGCAACTGCTTTGGTTTTCATTTGCTTAAATTAAGGAAAAAAAAACGATCCAGATAGTTCAATAAATAAGCATATGAGTTCAGCTTCTGAGTAAACAGTATATCAGTTAATAAATTGAATTAATTCAAGCTTCCTGCATTGTTACACCTTAATGAAATCAGGACAATAAAATTCCTACAAGGTTACAAAAGTTTAATTTAATAAACAATGAATTCTGTAATTCTCAGGATCATTTATATATTGAGATTTTGCCCCAACAGTGCAAGTGATGGTGTCTCATTCCACTCCCTTTTAGGATCTAGAGAATCATAGTGTCACAGAATCATGGAATTGTTTAGGTTAGAAAAGATCTCTAAGATCACCAAATCCAACCATCAACCCAACACTGTCAAGTCCAGTGCTTATTCATGGCTCTAATCACCACATTTGAACATTTATTTTACATTTCCAGGGACAATACATAATTCACCTGTTTAACTATTAAATTAAACATATTTTACTAACTCCTTCCTTTTATCCAAACTCCCTGCCTTTATTCAGCTGTTCAGTGAGCTTTCACTGAGCCTATACAGCTTAATATCCTTATAAGTGATGCACTAAGAGTGTATCTGGTGATAAATTTGCATATCAAAATGGAAATGTGAGTTCAAATTGCAAAGGCACAAAAAGAAGTGATCACAAATTAAGAAACCATACTGATAAAGCCAAAGCCTGAATCTCTCTGTAAGAATTCACTATCAAATCACACTGAAAATACCTATTGAACAGCACATAATCTCATTAACGAAAAGTGAAAATTACACTTAATTCTTATTCTCTGAAGGTATGAGTTACAATAAATCCTACTGACATAGCAGTGCATAGGCCCAGGAGCTGGGATCTATTATAATCTACTTAACCTCTGAGAACCTAATCTCCACTTGAAATAATAATTTAAAAAAAACCTTAAATACATTGACCTCTAATACATTCAAAATGTAGGAATAAATCAAGTAGCAGAGTTAATAATTGACTCTTTACTAATGTGCTGCTATGAAAGAAAAGAATTCTGTATGCTTAATGCTACCCCTAATTTGAAGCTCTAATAGTTCATTTTTCATAGTACTCTTCCTGCCAGCTTCCAAGGTAAACCTTTTAAAGCATTTTGGAGAGGGACTAAAGATGGAGTAAGAGAAAAGTAGTTGCAGTGCTATGGTCTGAAAGGGAACATATTTCACCACTTTATGCCATATTTTCCACATCTGAAAAAGGTATTTGGGATTTGCCTAGTGACAGAAACTAAAACTGGAGCTTCATTGCAGCAAATCTTATAACAAGGCATCACACTTTAAGTAGCAAAAGAGTGGAAGAAATCAAGCCACACTGCCCATTTTGAGGAGGTAGTATGGCATGCACAAACAGAAAAAAATGTACAAAAGTCACACTAAAAACTTGAGACAAAGTAGAAAGTGGAGACAGTATGTTCCAGTTGATAGTCAAGCCAAATACACACCCTCCCTCCCTCATCAGTTCAGTGCCTGATTTTCTGCACACCAAATGTAAAATGTGCCTACTCACCACCATTCCATTCCAAAGTTCCAAGAGCCGCTGAAAAAAGATAACCAAGCTTATCTGTAAAGGACGGAATTTTCAGCATAAATAATGAACAGTCAGAAATAAAATATTATTCGGTATTTATTTTATTATTTTTATCATGGTGAATGGGAGAGAATGTTTTTTTGAGAAACCTCCTTTTTCTTAGACACACTATCAGGATTATTCCCAAGGTATTTAAGAAGGGAAGGGGTCATCTACATTGGTTCTGCAACTGATTTAAATGTCAAAATGTGTTGGGATGCAGTCCCTGTCATATCCATGTGAATGTAACACTGCCATGAGCTATTTGGGCTGCTAACTTTGACAAGAAAAACATTTTCAACATGTAAATGTCAATAGAGGTTCCAATTGCTACATTTTGTGGCTGACTAGGAACACAACATATGTAAAAATCAATATAGGTGTATTCCAACATATCTATTTTTATATTCCAGGAATAGCAAAGTGAGGAATTTATTCCCTGCTCCCTGTGGGCAGGCAGGAGTTCAGCTGTCTCCAGGAGCACTGGGCTCCACCACACGTGGTGGTGATGGCAGAGCTGGGTTTCTCAGCTCCTGGCGAAAAAGTTATTTTATGGAGCCCAGTGCCCTATTACTATAGTAATCCCTTTATACCATTGGTATTTAGGTAACTGAAGCATTTTACCTTCTACTTTGATTTCAACCTCTTTAAAAGTCCATGTTTTCAGCAAATGATCAAATTGTATCATGAACTAAAGTTATTTCAAAACTAATCTAAATGCTATTTCCTGCATAAAGAGTCTGAATGTACTAAGTCATTCTGCTCACAAGAGTCACTTGTCACTCTTGATAAGCATACCTGAAGACATATCAAATTATTAATCGATTCATGATCTTTAACAAAGGATCACAACTTATATCAGCTGGGTAAACCTGCAACTCTGGTTTACTTGGAGCTAATTAATTCTGACTTTCCCTCAGTTATGCTGTTATTGAGATCCATGTTGTTGGGTCTAATATCACAGGAAGACCTGTCACGTCAGTGTTTGCAAGTTTAACTCTACTGAGTGAAAATGGGCACTGGTGCATGGACACAGAGACAATGCTGGAAAGGTCTGGAGTGAAGATTTCCCAGAGAAAGCATGGAAGTGTGAGACAAACACAGATTCATCAAAATGTTTGGGTTGGAAAGGCCCTCTAAGATCACTGAGTCCAGCCCTGAAGCCAGCAGTGCCAAACACACCACTAAACCTGTCCCCAGGTGCCACATCTACACAGCTTTTAAATCCCTCCAGGGATGGGGGCTCCAGCACTTTCCTGGGCCTCCTGTTCCAAGGCCTGACCACCCTTTCAGTGAAGAAAATTTTCCTAATATCCAACCTTAACCCTCCAGGTGCAAACTGAGGCAATTTCCTCTTACAACAGCATTGACAGACGTCAGCACTCAAGCCCAGATGCCAATCATGCAGATATGAGATGCAACAATTAACCATGAAACAGAAACATTCTCAATCAGGACCTGACCTGATGATCCTTCAGTATGGACAAGGCAATCAGGTCTGAGAGATTGTGGGGTTCAAAGTCATGACTACTGATGTCCTCTAACAGGTTAATGTGTGCACATATTTTCAAAGGATTTGGCTTTCTGGACCTTCTCTAAAATAAAGGTTGTCCGCAAATTCCTTTTTTCAGCAATGCACAGAGTCATGGGCTAATCCTCAGTTACTCATTCATGTAAAGATCTGTTCCCCAACATGATTCTTTGCACTCAGACATTAATTCCTACTGCCCAGCTGAGAATGTCTGTTCCTAATTAAATTAAATCTACCACTATATCTAAGACATAGGGTCTTTATAATTTTTTGCCTCCCTGCTGTCTTTGAGGACTGATAGATAAATAATTCTGATTTTATACTTATTACAACTTCCTAATAGTTTCATTAAATTTCTTTTCTTTGTCTCCTTTTGTTTTAATGCTTTATAGGATTCCTTTGCTAAAGCCTATGACCTGCAAAATTACAGTGGTGAAAAAGGGATATTCAAAACCTGATTTCAAGAGATTTCACATTCACTTTGCTTTTTTTGAACTTGAAAGCTAGAGAGGATTAATGTAGATTCAAGTTTGTTGGAAACCTGCATGGAGAGCTCTGCTTTGCACCTGCTTCTTGAAACATTTGATTTTTTCCTGCTACATGTCCTAAATTTGTATTGTGATTAAACCCCAGCCAGCACCAGCACCAGCACCACACACCATTCATTCCTCATCACTGAGGGCAAGACCTGGAAGGGTAAAAGGTCAGATACCACAGTTACAGTCAGCTAAAAGAGATACAATACATTGGCATCTTCCAAGGAAAAAGTAATTTGGAAGTACAAATTCTATAAAGTATACATCCAGTATTCTAGGAACAGATTGCTAATTACTTATACAAAAGAAATCAAGTCAGTCTTCATAAATCAGCAACAACTGCAGCTGTTTAGGGAAATGAAATAACAATTCCATGCTCTATTGCGGACAACACAACATTCTTTTAAAGAAATGCTACTATAGACCTATGGGTAAATATTTGGGAGTTATTTCAGCTGTAGTTAGAGCCACAGCCTCACTTTGCTCCTAGGAGTGTGTACATAAGATGCTACAGCTGCTGTTGCACAGTTATCCTTGCAGTACTGCAGTAAATTTTTATTATTACATATGTCATTATTTAATAATTCATAGGCAGACCTGTATCCTGTTACTTTTTAGGAGTTTATGTAATGAAACCCATTTGCTCTGCCTTGGTTGATCGATATTTCAGCACAGCCATACAAATCATTGACTTTTCTCCCAGAATCATGCAGAAGGTGCCTATCCAAGGGGACACAAGCCCAACCACACTGAGAAAACTGAGCAAGTTGGCACCAATCTTTTTCCTCCTTTTTGAACAATCTATTCCCCTGATGACTTTTCCAAACCAGCTGGGCTGGTCATGAAGACAACAGCTGGATTGGTCAAGGTTTAGAGGACAGTGCTCCTTCCTTTCCTTTTGAAAAGGCCTCCACAGTATTCTCATTGTAGCTGTTGGATGCCAGAGTCACTGCAACGAGCAGGAGGTGCTAAGAGGACACAGTTCCAATATAAAGTACATTCAGGGCCTTACAGAAAACAGAGCAGAATCTCTGCTCCAAGACTGCAGTAGCTTTTCAAGATTTGGAAGCTGAAGTTGGAATTTTGTAGAATACAGACAACAATGGAAGATGGAAATTGCTTGCCTTCCACACCAATTCTTTGTGAAAATTATCACAGAGGAGATTCCTCAAAATCATTGCAGACACCCTTTGTATAATCAGAGGGAGGAGTCTTTGCCAATGCCCACCCCAAAAGAACTGCCAAGCAAGGACATGAGAAGATGACTTTATAATGCAGAATGTTTTTATCTGCACTTCAGTAACTCAGTGATAATGTCAATTATATTAAAGTCTGAAGCAAATGGATGAAATATAAAATGAGCCAATATTCCACAGATAAAGTCTCTAGATGAAATTAGCTCTGCTTGTTACTGATATAGATACTAAAAATGGCTGATAAGGCATAGGAGAAGTGAGGAAAACAGGTCTAAAAAAACATGAGAAAACACAAGGGACAGGAATAGATTGCAAGAACACGAGAACCAAGACTCCCTTACAACAAAACAGGTCTTCTGAGACTTATCTTAATGTGGCCTTAGGTCACCACTGAAGAGCATTTAAGTCCAAAATCCCAGAAAGTCTCTCTTAGATAAGAGCTATAATGACCAGCTTAAGAATTTGGGGATTTTTTTTTTCCTTTGCTCATTGGTTTTGAGAATTGTTTATGAAAGAGCAAAACTGGGACTTGTGTGAGCAACAATACAAAACAAGGATCAAGGCACTGCACAGATACAAACTGTTAAGGAATACTGTGCTGCTTGAGATGCTTTGTCTCAGTCAAACAATGCAAATCAGCCATGAGATTGATTTAACTGGGATTGCTGCTTCTTACCCTCAGAGTACAACAGCTGGAATATCCTGATGAACCCCATCCATTTCTGCACATATTTTATAACCATCATCTACTTCATCTGCTTCCACAGCTATTTTGCTGGGGTTTTATACAAGATACTTTCTAGGTCTTTATTTGATTTTAGACTGTTTTTATAGTCCAAGGAGTATCCAGCCCAGGAAATGTATTTTTCCTTCTCTGCATATGCATTTTAACGTTTGCATTTGTCTTTTGCTAAATGCATTATGACACACCATGGCTGTAATTCCCTAAAGAATTCCTTCTATGATAAAGTGATTTGGAAAGCAGCTGATCAAGTCACTGGGCTTGTTAAGTTTCTAGTAACAGCTACATCCATACGCTCCAGGAAGGTAGCAGCAGATGTTAAAATGTGTTATTGCTGCTGGATAAGTACAGTTTGCAAAAATAATATCCAGTAACAGGCTTCCAGTTTTCAGTTGCCAGCACATTTATTCTGGTTCTAAAATACATACATAATGCTTTTGTAAAAATACACTCGGTAAGCATGCAGCCATTCCAGAGCGCTTTGATCACTGTGTTACCATCAGGATGAATTTCTGCTTAGTCCAGCTGCCAGAGACCCTTGGGACTGTCTAAAGAACAATGAGGCATAGCTTCATCTTAAACGGATCTGTTTTAAAATGAGGAGATACCAGGGGGAACAATTCTTCTCCATGACCTAATTGCACTTCCCCATTCATAATTCCTTCAGTTAAGCCTGTGTTAGTGGCAGTCAAATGCTGCTGTCAAGTGTGACTCCAGGGTGTATATAAAGTGACTCCAAAGTTAGTGCACAACTACTGCAAAACAGTTCTCGTCTTGGAGAATGAAATCTGAGATGCACATGAGGATTTATGTACTACCATGCTCAATATTAGAAGCCCTAATTTTAGGGGACTTCACCTGCATTACCCACATGAGGAATCTGCTTGGGCTGCCAATTGAGAAAACCCTTTTGATGTGCTCACCAAGGAGAGCTTAAAAAAAAAGCAAGCGGGGCATCCTCAGCCATGTGGGCAAATGCCTCCTCTGGCTTACTGTGAGACTCTGAAGCAAAAATAAAGCCTCATGCCATTTCACCACTACTTCATTATCAAAGACTACAGGATACAGTAAATTTATTTAACAACTACTACAAATCAGCAGAGCTATAATTAAGAGAGATACTTCAAACATTATGTCTCACCACAGGGTGAGTCCTTGTGTTGCTTCTTGATGTTATTAGGTCAGAACCTGATTCCTTTGGTTTTCTTCTTCATTTTCTTTTCTAATTACTAATTTTTTATAGACTCCTAGTTATAACTGGAAAGAATTTCTCTGTTGAAATAGAGGCACTTTCTAATTCACCTTTGTCAACCTTTATTTCTCACTTCTTGTGGTTTGGACTGTCAGGATACTCTGCTCTTTTTTCTTCAATTGTCTGTAGTTTTGTTATTTGTTTGGGTTTTTTTTTCCCCCTCAGTTTCCAGAGAGCCATTCTCTCGCCGTGTAATTCAAGTTACTCTTTATTAGAGTGCAAGTAAAATCTTACAAGTTTTTGACTTTTGAGTTTTTCTGCCTAGTTCTGCCTGCCAGCCCTACACCTTTTTTACTTTAGATCCTACACTGGAAATAGGTTATCTTTTAGATCCAATCACTCTCCAGGACTTTAGTATTCAAATATTTGGTGGGTTTTTTTTGTCACTAGGTACCAACAGTACAAATCATCTACTAAAGGAAGGCCTTTGTGATCTACCTTTCATTATCACAGCAGCAGATATGCCTTTCTTTTAAAGAAAAAAAAATAGGAAGTGTGAGATGCTCACCAAAAACAGAGTGAAAAGGAAGACAGGTTCAAGTACAGGTGTAGCAAAGAGAGTCCATATCTACTCCAGCTTCTATTGAAATTTATCTGTGACCATTAACCCACTGTTTATTTGTAATCCATGCTCAAACACAAAAGGGAAAATAATTCCAGTATGTGAATTTCCCATATAGCAAGACAGTATCCCAGAGGTGGGATGTTCACATCCATGTTTTTGGTGACACAAGAGCTTTGAGGGTCTGGTCATGCTAAGACATTCATGCTAAGACCATGCAGGACTTCAGAGGCTTGGGAAAATAACCACTGAAAAATAGAGTTTAAGAGCATCTGGGGTAAAGTGGCAGCTGAACTTCAGGATTGCAGTTTTGGTTTCAGATAGTCAAAGCTGGAGGTGGGCTGGAGCTTATGAATGAGGGAAAGAGAGCAGGAGGGAAAATAAAGACATACTATTTATATATGCCTGTGACATTAAATAATTGTGAGAAATATAGTAAGTGAATTCCATCCATCTGTCCTGCAAACCACCATTAGTCAGTAGATTTTTTTATAAATCTTTTATCAGAACAGAGTGATGAGACTTTTTTTTGCCCCCTCTTTTTCCACTCTCACTAATGAATCACTATTTTTCCAGATCTTCTCATTTCTTCTCCAAAGAGGCACTTCATACTTCTTAATTCCAATTTTAATTATCTCTTTAGGAAGACGCTTCACAAGGTGTGATTTATTGTACACAGGAATTAAAAAATAGATTAAGTGCATTACCTAATTCTTTCCTTCTTGAATTTTCCTACACTGAATTGCAAATTAGAAGGTGAAAATTGATAAGAATAGTCTTGCAATACATAAAAATTTGGTTACCCAATTTCTTAATGTACAAATTGACTGGGGTTTTATGAAATAATACATTAAAAGAGTAAATTGGCTGTTGCAAATTTTAATAACCAAAGTAATACATTGGTAGTCAATGTGCATATGCAAATAGCAAAAATACTATATTGTAGTAATATACACGATATATTACTATATTCTCACCTACTTTTAGTCCAAAATTATTTCAAAGCCAGAAATATGTATAATTGACAATACTTAAAATTCTAGGTCTGATAAGTAGGTACATCATTGCTTATATTTTTGGTTTTGCAATTGGCCTTAAACTGAAATACTAGATGGTTGTTCTACCATTTAGAAGTTTTCAAGCAAATACACATCCTTTGTAGAAAACTGAGATTTTGATCAAAAAATAATTTTAAAAAACGAACTCAGGAAAACAAGGAAAGAATAGCCCTTGGCAAAAAGTAAAATCTTATCTAGTTCTTAAAAATCTAACATGCATATTTCTGTTATGTGTTGATGCAGGCAGAGGAGATCATCTGAACATTTGATAATAAAAGCATATTTTCTCCCCCTTTTATCTGTAAACGATCACAGTTTAGCCACTTCATTAACTCCATGTTTTGAATATTTTACTAGAAAATTTCTCCAAGCTATTGCTCCACCAAAACTTGTACTTGACCTGGAATGTCTTTTAGGAAGTCATTAATTTTCAATCCAAAGATAAGCGATAGAGTTGTTGGTCTGATGAGTAATGATGCTAATTGTTAAATTTGTGGGTTTTACAGTTCTTTTTTCTTCTGATGGACTAAATCTCTTCACTTTTAGAAGTCTTAGAGGATGAATTTACATAGAACATCAGCAAGTCCTCTCTTAACCTTCATTTGCTGAGTTAAGTGTTTGTATGTTTTATGTATTTATTCATTTATTACTCTTAGGCTGCTTTCCCAGAACCACTATAGCTTTTTCTTTTTCTAAACCTTTTTCGTTCAGCAATACTCATTCTTTAATACTTTATCTATAAGCAATAACAATTTTTTATTTTTAGTCAGCATTGCTTTGGTTCTGCACAGAGCATTGTATTTGCTATTTTAATGAGGACCTCATCCTCTAAACACTATTGCTTATCTCATACAAAGACAATAAGTATTTTGAAAGAATATACATCTTTAGTTTAGCCCACTTTTGTCTGGTTTACATCACAATTTGAAATACATTTCCTGAAGTTTCAAAGTTCCCAAATGTAGAGCAACAAAAATATTTACATAAACATGGAATCAAGGAAACAAAGAGTGAGATTCAGCTCACAGACTTACATGTTCAAAATTTAGCTGGGTGCTGGGGTTGGCAGACAAGATGCAGCATCTGGAAAAGACTCATGGCCCTTTGAACCATCTTAAGGCTTTTCCTGGGGAATGTGTGTGTGGGAAATTGAATTATAGCACAGAATCATGGAATATCCTGAGCTGTGATGCTGGACAAGCATCATCCAGTCCAGCTCCCGGCCCTGCACAGACACCCCAACAATCCCACCCTGTGCATCCCTGAGAGCAGTGTTCAAACTCTCCTGGAGCTCTGGCAGCCTCGGGGCTGTGCCCATTCCCTGGGGAGCCTGGGCAGTGCCCAGCACCCGCTGGGGGAAGAACTTTATCCTGATATCCCACGTAAACTTCTTCTGACACAGCCCCAGCCTTTCCCTCAGGTCCTATCACAGGTCACCAAAGACCTGTCAGATCTAAAAATCCAAAAAGCTGCAGAGCTCACAAAATCTCTTGTGAGAGACCTGAATACCTGCACTTACACTGCTGATTTCTTCTCCTGCTACTACAACACAAACTTAGACAGCCTAAACTGGCAGACTTGCCCACACTGGCCACTGGTTTTGGTGTCTAATCATGAAGCTGACTCCTTTAGAAACCAGCTAAATTACAGGGTAGAAGAAAGAGACATTTCCCTCCTGCTTTGCTATGGAAAATAACCAAGTAAAATGGTGTTTGAAGAAGTAGACATTAATGGAGCATTTTTTTTTCCTGCTTTGTAGTTTATTTGCTATTGTAACTTAAGGACCTGCTGTCCTCTTTTTTTTTTTTTTTTTTGGAAGCTACGCAAAGCTTCTTAGGTAGCATTGCCTAGTGCTTGTTACAAAACACTGCTGTTTCAAATTTGGGTATAATCTACCAAGTATTTATGGTCCAAGCTAAAATGTGCAGGCAAACTTTGCTTTTTAACTTTACCTTTTACATTTTGTGCACAAAGTGTAGAAAAAGTTCCAAGACAAGTGACACTGTTCTCCTTTAAACTGCTCTCCTTTAGATCCTAGAGCTATTCTTATCAGAGCGAAGTGAGAGAACTGAAATTATTTTGTATTTTTAAACTGCTCTTTAATTAAGAAAATGTTATAATTATGAAAATCTGAAGGAGAAAAGAAAAAGATTGGATTTTACCATAGTTAACTAACTAAGTTCAGCATGAAAATTTTACTGTGTGGTATTTTTGTATCTGCTTGCCTGTCTAGCCATCGAACAGTTACCGTCAATTGCTTTTCTTACATTACTCAAAAATCCATGGGTCCAAGACTTGATAGACATTCTTTTTCATCCAGATACTGGGCATTAAGTGACCAGAAAAGTGTAACCTGGCCTTCTGTGAGGTCCTTGGTAGCTCATAGCAGGACTGCACCTTATAGTAGCTTATCAGGTTCAAACTTTCATCAAGTGGCATTAGCCTCAGTGAGCAAAATATTGATTTGGTGATAATCAGAAGGTTGGAAGGGTAAAATGTGTCAGGGCACAGAGCTCCTGACAGTTTATTTTCAAGTCTACTGGTTTACAAGGTATATAATTACTCACAAACCACAAAACCAGTTTAAGACATCAGAATTAGCCCTCCTGTTCAGCTCCATTTATCAGTTCCACAGTTTAAAATGTTGGAATCCTGGATGACATTTAGCACCAGGATAAAAGGGAAGTAGAGTTTAAAAAAAAAAATGTGGATCATGAGTGAAGAAGTAAATCATATAGGAAACATATGCACGAGGTTTGCTCTGCAGAAACAGGAGAGTGTGATTCTGTGTGAAAGAGGGATAGCTTCAACATTTTTTTCAGTCCTCCCACAAACCCAGAGGGAAAGCAGGATTGTAAAATGTGCCTAAGATTCTGCAAATCTGTGAGTGTCTTTGACAACAATACAGGCATCCAAGTACTGCTGTGCTCCAGACACTTGGTAGGGTTCCATAAAAGAATGAAATGTCGTGCAGGTGAAAGATCACAGGAATCCCAGTGCTCACAAACTTCATCCACCCAGAATGAGTCACTGTCACGATGGCCACACCAAAACAGATGGCTACTCTGGAGCAAAAGTGCTGCACTTCACACCTGAAGCTGGTTCATTAGAAGAATATGCAAAAACTAGGATCTACAATACGTTATGAAATCTTTCATGAAGAGTAAGAACACTCTTTGTGTGCTGTGTTGCATTGCATTGATGGTACGACTGTAATTTGAAAGTTTAGTGTTGGGTCAAATAAAAACACTTAAGAATCACTGTTACCTGCTATGAAATTGCTCAATATGGAATTTTCTCTCACGAATTCAAAAACTTTCCAATAGGCAAGGTTTTCTAGTGAAACTGGTTGAAAGGAAAGAAGTAGTAATTTCAGTCTTGAAGTGGTTCAAATCTGAGTGTAATCTTTGAAGAAGATATGTTAATATACATCTATTAGAAATTAAATTGATTCAGTTTCTGAACTACATAATCATTTTGGTCTTCTTTTTATGCTGGACTTCCAAGCAGACAGTGCATTATTAATAACTGATTAGTGTGGGCCTCAGAGTCTGTCAAAATTCAGCACCAGGTTCAATATGTTATAGCTGAATGGTGCAATCTCTTAAGAAAATCTCTTGCTCTTGATTCACAATGATCCTACACTGAGAGCATTTGATTTTTTTCTTGGACTATTCAAAAGCTGTGTTGTATCCTTCCCATAACTTGTCCAATTCCTGCTGTTGAGTATTAAGATATCGAGATACTTCTGTTGGTTCCAAGATCCTTCCAGTATCTTATCCAGTATTCCAGATATTTTCTCATTTGATCTAAGTCTTATTCAGCTAATTGCATTGATATTATAAAACTCTCCAAGCTTTTGAGCAATTTCTGGTACTTCATGAAATCTTCAAACTTGTACTTACATTATATACTAAATAATGAATACTACAAAATTTTCAATTTCTGGTTATCTTATTGCCATGGTTTAACCCCCGCCAGCAGCCAAGCCACCCCTCACACTCCCTCACTCATTCCCCCACTAACACCCCCTCACACATTCCCCCACTATGGGGATTTTTGAAGGAGTTTTGAATGAGTTAAGAAATGGGATCTCTGAGTTGGTTTTGATGATGTGATTTATTTTCTTATTTTTACATAGGTAGGAAGGATGGGTTCAGCTCACATTGTTACAGTATAGTTCAGAAGGACACAAGACCTTTAGTTACAAGACTTTTTAAGGAGTTATTGATTGATAAAAACTGCTAATAAGGATATTTATGCTTTTGACCTAATCTTTAAATATTTTGTCTTATGGGGACAGTGTGACTGGGGAGAGAACCAGGAGGTTAAAAGCTACAAAAATCTTGGGTTGAGATAAAGACAGTTTAATGAAGCAAAGACCAACCACTGGGAAGGAAATTAACTGCCCCAGCCAAAACAAGCAAAATTATCATAAAATATAGGGGTAGATTTAATTTTTAAAATAATATGATAATAATAGTCATAAAACAATAATTTATAAAATTTTCATTAAATATATGGATAGAATTGAATTTAGAACTAGTCACTGGAGAACTGCAATAAACAGACTATCACTAATACATGGTAATACAGCAATTCTTTAAAACTACCTTTGAGGCCCAATGTTGAGCCAATTTTTAACATGCTTTATGCCATTCTAAACTTAATTGTTCTAATTATGCCATCACCTTAAAAAAATGTCAGTGTGTTATTGTCTGAAATAATTACTAAACAGCAGCATAAAATGAGAAAGAAGTTGCAGAGAACTTTATAGGGATGGAATCACAATAAGTCCAGCAGCCTCCAAAAAATATTTAATCTAATACAGCTCAAAACTCTTAAAATATTAAGCCCTTAGAAAGAGAATATTCGGTTACAAATGTGAAGCACCTCCTTCTAGAGGAGATGAGCATTCCAACCATCAGCTCACAATAATACTTCAAACACAAATATCACTGGACATGAGTCTTATTTTTACGTGCCAAGAGCAACCTATTATTCACGATTTCACTTTTAGTGACAGAACCACTCTAACTGCATTTCTCAGGTCTGTTATTCAGAGTGCTTAAAGATCACGCTCTGAGCACTCAAGAATAAATCTATCTGGAGCTAAAAGATGAATTTTATTACAAAGCTGTCATCAAGTTAAATTGTTCAAGCAGGTAAAAGAGGTTAAAAAAAAAAAAAGTTCAAAGCAGAATACCCACAAGTCAGCAGGTACAAGATACAAATATTGGCACTGCCTTCTCAGGTAGGTTCCTTATGCTCCGTTGTTATGATGGAACCTGGAAAAACAAGAAGAATTTTTCCATCTTGAGGCATCATCCTGAAGTGTACATGAGGATCACTGCTTCATCATGGAAAACACCATTTAGGGAGAATATAAAGCTAGGACATCTAAATATAAAAACCCCACAAACCAAGACAAACAAACCAAACAAAAACACTCAAAAAAGCTGATCTCCATTTAATGTAAGAGGAATTGAAAGGCAAAATCATGAAGAATATTCCCAAGGCTATTTGTAATGCAGGAGGTCAGAGATTTTGCACTTTTACTCATGACCAGCATTCAATTCCCAACTGCTCTCATAATTTCCTGTTTTCCTCAGTCATACAATGATTCTGCTCATGAACAAGAAAATGTTATTTCTATACACACTCTCCATTATCTTGGAAAGGGAAGCACACAGACACAGGACACTAAACTGAAGTGGGCATTAGAGTTGCTGTGGGTTCCAGCAACAAACCAGGCAGAATATTGGACAACCTAGGCCAAACACAGCAGTCACAACATCAAACAGCAAGAAGCACACTTGAACTCTGTATATATTTTCATTTTCACTTTATCATACACTTCATCCAAGCATCTCAAAACTCTTAAAAATATTTATGAAATCTTGCAAAACTCCTGAGAAGTAAATTATCATGACTTGCCACTTTACAGACTGATACACTGAAATTAAAAAACAGCTCATCACTAGAGCTGGGGAAAGAATTTCACACATCTAACACCTTCCCTTCAGTCCTGAATAAAAATGTCTTAAGCTGCCTATAACAAGAAGTACTCAGAGACACCCTGGCAGCTCTGAGAGACATTTATATTAAAATATATGAAATTGAAAAAATAGATATTTTGCATTAATTGATTAACTTTCTTGCCATCCCATCTAAGCAGTCAGCGAAGTGTTAGAGTTCTCAGAACTGGGTGAGACTCATCTCACCAAATGTCTCATCTTAAAGAGGATTTTCAATACAGATTCACAGAATCAGAGGGTTTGTGGTGAAGGTAAATTCAGATAATCCTGAGGATTTTCCTGAAAAGCAAGTATCCAGAACTATTTATGTCTCAATATATACTAATCTGAGCTTCCATATCTAATCGATCCCCACTCTTTTTTTTTTTTCAGTGCAGAGGTTACGATCATTACATCATAGAATCATGGAATTTGGCAAAGACCTGTAAGATCATCAAATCCAGCCTTCAACCCAGCACCACCATGAACCATGTCCCTGAGTGCCATATGCACATGGTTTTTTGAACACTTCCAGGAATTGTGACACCACCACTGCCCTTGCCAGTTTGTACCTAAGCTTTACAACCCTTTCTTCAAAAAAAATTTTTTTTAAATTTCTAATCCAAACCTTGCCTGGTGCGAGGTGAGACCATTTCCTTAGGTTTTATGAATTTTCAGTGTCACACGGTGATATTTTGACAAAGAGGTTCACAAACAAAATTCTTAAAATGCATTAAATTAATAAGTTCATTGACATGGAATGAAACTGGGATAACTTCACAAGATTTCCACTCATTTAGCTCCTTTGCATTGTCTCAGTGTAGTGGCAGTGAGCAACAACCTTGCATTAACTTGGTACTGAGAAGTAGAACCTAAAAAGGAAGAATTCCACTGAGAAAGATGGAATTATTATTATTATTAATTATTATGCTATTAATTATTATTATTAATTATTATGCTATAGTTCAGGCAACAGTAAGTTAATTCTGGCTTTGTAGATGCTGACTGCAAATGGATGGAACCAAAAAGAAATATTGGACCTATTTTGTTCATTGTTATCACCCTGTTTTATTTAACGGACAGGAAAGGGACAGCCTCTTCCTGCATTCTGCAGATGCACAGCCCAGATATCCTTGTCTCTGACTGAATCTCTAGCATTAAAACCAGGACTCACCCTCAATCATAGTTAAAATGCTAAAAAAACTTTCAAGCAGGCCCTCTACACAGCCCCCAAAGAGAATTTTTCACTTATTGGCAGTGGTGCTGGGGTTTTTTTTGGTTTGGTTTTGGTTTTCTTGTTTGATTTTTTTTTTTTTTTTTTTTTTTTTTTTGGGTGGGGGGAAGCATTTAGTGGTTTGGTGGCTTTCTTTGCCTTAGGCTGTTATTTGGACAGATAAATCAATTCAACAAAGATTAGCTATTCATGAATTGAATGATAGTGAAGAAAAATGGGGGGTTTTGATCTAGAGCTTCTTGGTTTCCTGCGCTACTTTAGGTGTGAGCAGTGCAGAACTCAACATCCTCTTAGGCCCACTGTAAAGTACACAGCTGTGCTTTAATCCAGTTCTCAGTTCCAAAACAAAGAGGGTGAAAATGAGGGTTTATTGGGAAGGAAATACTTTGAGAGGTTATTTGTTTTGCCTTTTTTTGTTTACTTGTTTCCTTTTCCATATGAGATCCTTATGGTTTTATGCGACACCAGAAATGCAGAGTTTGTCATGTCTTAGCATGGATTGGGAATCAGTGAGATGTGTAAAATGGCTGGACACAGATTACCCACTACACACGTTTCTGATTTAAGTTATGGTTAAAACTGAAATCTAAAGGGTGAGATGAGGAGGTAGAATGTGCTTTAATCTTTCCTTTTTCTTTTTTTAATTTCATTCCCTATATCTCACATTTAATACTTACAAGGGAATTATTCCCCTATTGTGATAGATTTATCTCACGAACACAATTATGTATTCTGTCCTTGAGGCTGAAATTGTTCTCAAAGAGTTATTCCTGTTACTCAAAGAGAAAAAAAAATCTGTGGAAAGTGCAACACTTTTTACAGTTTATGAATCTAAATCAGCAGATCTAACTGTCCATTGATCTGCTGACAAGCCCTAATAAATTTTTTAAAAATCGCATGTCCTGAAAAAAAAAAAAAAAAAAAAAAAAAACTTTTCAGAATTTTTAGTCCTGAAGGGCATGTTTTTTAATATTTTAAACTCTGGAGCAGTCCTTACTGTTAGCAGTAAGGCTCAGTGTTAAATCAGTACTGCACACCTACAGACATTTTTGCTCTTGTATCAGTGAATATGACTGAGAGGCAGTCAATTAGTTTGCAGCTGTACCACTGCACTGATTTCATTGGATTCACAGGCTAAAAAAGTCAGTACCCTTTAATATTCGGACAGAAATCTTCCATCTTGTTAATATACACACAGCTACACAAGTTGCAGACAACATCAATGTTTCAACAATTATGTTCATTCTGAGGTAAGGGGTTCCTCTCTCAAGAGCTGTACTGAGCTATATCCTCTAATTAATTGCTGCTTATCATCCATTCTCCTGCTCTTTCTCAGTCAGTGATAACAAGAGCTGTGTGTCACTTCCTCACTGCCAGGGGAACCTCACACCCTTTGAGGGTGGAAGGTCTTCTTTTTTTCCACAGAGATGAGGTGACCTACTCTCCATTGCTTAGACAAATCGTAGACTGTACAAGTGACTCCAGAGGTCATCAATCTGTCACAAAGCCAATACAATCCGTGGCTAAACCTCCTTCCACTTGCCTGCCAAATGTTTCTCCTCACATGCTGACCCACGCTCTATGGATCTTCTCATTTCCTGTCTTTCAATCTTTTATTTTCGTTTCCTGTTCTGTCTCTAAATTTCTCTTCCCCTGTGCCCACTTACCATATGGTGTGTTCTTCCTGATCCTACCATCAAACAGAAATCCAGACTCCCATGATCAGAGCATACTCTGCTGTGTCAGCACAGATCACAGAACCATGGGAGGGTTTGGGTTGGAAGGGACCTGTCATCTACTCCAACACCCTGCAAGGACACCTCCAAGGGACCTTGGGAATAGCTTCAAACTGGAGGAAAATAGGCTTAAATTGGATATTAGGAAAAAATTCTTGCCCGTGAGGGTGGTGAGGCCCTGGCACAAGATTGCCCGGAGAAGCTATGGCTGCCCCATCCCTGGCAGAGTCCAAGGCCAGGTTGGATGGGGCTTGGAGCAACCTGGGATAGTGGAAGGTGTCCCTGCCCACGGCAGGGGGTGGAACAAGATGGTCTTTAACGTCCCTTCCAATCCAAACCATTCCATGATTCCATGATCCTCAGCTGGAGCGATTTGCTCATAACCCCATCCAGCCTGATCTTGGATGTTTCCAGGGATGGGCCATCTACCACCTCTCTGGACAACCTATTTTACCACCCTCATTGTTGAAAAATTCCTTCTTGTATCTAATCACTGATGGCCTTAAGGATCTCAAAGAATATCAAGACCATCTGCACACAGCCCAAATAAGTGTCCATCCAGTAAACCTGGCCAACAAAGGGGGAGAATCTTTCTCAGCTGTGGACCCCACCTGTTGAAATGGAAGAATTTGACACCGTGACCAGGCCTTCATTAGCTTTCTCTGTTATGCAGGATTATTTCCATTTCTATTATGGAGCACTGCTACTTCATACAGCATGGTTCCTGTCAAGAACTGGTCCAGAGACTTCTTCAGCCTTCTGAAATATCTGCCAGACCATTCACAGTAGTCCATGGCTCATGACCATCTGTTGCAGAGATCCAGATCCTCGTCACTTAAATTAAGGATACATTTGTCAGCTATAGCAATGATTGCCCTACACTCACTCGACGATGACTTGACTAATGGACTCTTTAGAGAAGTGCAGCCATGCGCAAGCCAGGCATAACTGGCAATCACGAAACATTCTGGTAAACCCCCAAAAGTGGTGGAGGAACCCAACTTCCCACGTCATCACTAAACTGGGAGGAAATAAGAAACAACCAACATCTGGCACCCTATTTCTTTGCCCCTGTGAACTTTTAAAATTATAATGTTGTCATATTAACGAGGAGAAAGTGCTTAATTTATTAATTCATCTTTAAAAATTATGGGTGAATTTGTGCCCCTGTCATGACGTCTTTTCCTAATTTGATGCATTAATGAATGTTATATTTGGTGTCATCAAATGATCTCCCTTAATTATGACAATGGGTAACAATGGCCATTAAAGTAATGACATTTTTCACCATCGGTAGTGGCAAGGGTAATGAATAATGAACAAAATTTCCACAGAGACTTTATAGTCTTATATTCCACTCAGCAGCAGGCTAGAAAAACACAGAAACAAAATAGTTCCCTGAGGACAAAAAAAGTTTGAGTTTGAGGAAGACAGGAGAGAAGCTTTAAAACTCTAAAACACACTAGCCAAGAAAGATATAGATTAATTATGTGGCATAAAAAAACCCCACCAAAACTTAAAAGTCATCTGAGCAAATCTATCTTATTAGATCTGCAATAATATCACCCCATATATTCTTTTCCTAAGGAAACACAAACTGTTTTATAATGTAACTGCCCACAACTAGAGCATGGCATCCAGTTCTGGTCGCCACAACTCAAGAAAGGAGTGGACAGACTGGACATGGTCTGAAAGGGGTCACAAAAAATTTCAAAGGGCTAGAAAGACAAAGTTGAGTCTTTTTTGCCTGGAGAGCAGGTGGGTCTGGTGGACCCGCATCGCAGAATTCCAGTACTTATAGGGTGACTGCAATGAGGGTGGAAGCCCTCAGGGACCCCGTGGAGAAGGCATGGGTTGTACCAGAAGAGGATTCTTCCAGGTATAAAAAAGAAATTTTTTACACTGAGAACAATCAACCACTGGAACAATTTCCCCAGGGGTGTTGTAGAGTCCCCATCACTGGCACTTCTCAGAGGTGACTGGGCAGGGTACTCGATAATTCCATGTAGATTCCAAAAGCTGGACCGGGTGATCCTTCAAGCTCCCTTCCAATATGTCCAATGGATTGTTCTGTGATTCCATGATTTTACACTGAATCCCAGAGGTTGTTTGTATCCTGATCTTGAACAGAACAAAACCCTGAATTAAGAATGCAGGAAAGTATTTTGAGACTAAGGAGAATTATTTTTTTGCCCACTTACAAAATTAACAGTTAATTTGTCTCTGTGATGCTTCCTAGTCTTTCTCTTGCATATAAGCACAATGGATTCTAAATATAATAACCTTTTGTTTTCTTTCTGACATGGATATCCTGTTTATATGCAGAAAAATACAGCACATCTGTCTTGCATTTACACATTAAACTTCCATGAAAAGTGAGGCAATGTGGCATAGACAGTGTTTCTGCCAAGAGGCATGAGGAAATGACTAGAGCAAAGAACACCTCAGGTAGGCCTTCAGTTCACATGGTATTATATGTTTGTTTTCTCCAAAAGAAAGGAGAACAAGCACTTTATTTGTGCTCATTCTCTTTGCCCAGGGTGTCTGTCAAGCTACAGACCAAGCAGGGAGGAAATCTACCTGAACTAATCAGTGATTCCAGCTGAACTGTCAATATGCAAAACCTCTTCTATTACCTGCAGGACCTACTGCCCACTTTAAAACTGGCAAGGACGACACTCAAGGCTGCTCTGACGTGTGCTTTTCTAGGACATGACATAGTTCTGCTGAAATGAATGAAAGCACATTTTATAATAAGTGTCTTGCTGGCTTTTAATGAAACGATGCATTATTAGCAAAGATTAAAAGAACTAATTACGTACAGTGTGGCTGAATGATGGCTGGGGGGACAGAGATGATAACTATCTCTGTGCATTTGAAAACTGAGCATTAAGAAAAGAAAGGATTTTTAATTTTTAAGGTGGCAGAGATGGGACAGACTTCATTAAAAAAAAAAAAAAAAAAAAAAGCAAATCAAGAAAAGAAAACCACAGCTGGACATTCAGTGAAGGTAATTTTGGATCGATATCAAATGGCTATTTGTCTGCAAGCTAAACTCTTCCAAGTGATTGTGAAATCTCCATGAGTTTGACTATTGAAAGTACAATGAGAAAAAGTATATTAAAAGTACCCAAAGAATTATTTCTTGAATATGGAAACCAGATTGCCTGAATACATCTTGGACAAAATGGACAGCTGTGCCAGGAGAAAGGTCAGACTCTGGGCAGTGAGAATGATAATTCCTTCTGGTACTCTTTTATGGATGTGATTTAGCTCTTACCATGTGGGGATCCACAGCTTCTGAGATGAAAAACATCACAGTCAAAGACGATAATACCATTTTCTTGGCATACAAATCTGTGAAACTCAGGCTTCTTCAAGCACAGTTTTGATACCATTTAAAAATAACTGGTTTAGAAATAAAAATACTTAAAGCAGAGTTTAAATAGCAGCTGTGACCACGAAGTTACATCATCTATTAACTGTGCTAGCAGGCTCTATAACTGTATTGGAGTGTAAGAAAAATGCCCTCATGCAAAATAAATGGCACAAAAACTATGATGAAGTGAAATCTGAAAGATAATAGATTTGAGCATGGAGAGAAAGAGTTGAATAATTTGACAAGGTATGGATAAAGAGTTTCACTAATTTCAAAATGGAGTTTGCTAATTTTATGTTTGCCTGTTGAAGAAGAGGGCTCAGGGCAAAATTCCAGGAAATATCTACCTACCCTACAACCCATGGGCATATTAAATGGAAAAAAAAAATGTTCACAGCTGGAGCCTCAAAAGCAACGAAAGCTCAAAATAATCTTCTTGGATGGAGCACTTTTATCCCCAAGTACTGCCGGGCAGCAGGTGAAGAGCAGGAATAGCATTTCAGTAAATGTCCTGGTCTCTTTATCAAGGGCAGTAAAACATTTTCCTTTACTGTTTTTTTCCCCATCCTCAGAATGTTAAAGACAGGCATGAGTTAATGCTGGTATTTCCCCCTCCTCTTCTGACTCCTCCAAAAACCAGAAGTAAGGGGGAAATAGCTGATGCTACTGCTCCCAAAGCAGGCTCGAAATCAAAACTGAGTCTATTAATGTCACCAATTAAAAAAAGAAAAAAAATTTCCTTCAGCTTTAAGAAAATCTTTCCCCCCCCCCCCATTATGAATGTCTTATTCAGCTGAGGACAGCAAACAGTCCTATGTTCACTGACAGATGTTACATTCAAATGGACTGGAAATGTGATTAACTACCCAGTTCTGTCCCACAAAGGCTGCAGTTTCACTGGAGTGAAACACTGAAAAAAAGCCAACCAAACAGCCCAGATTTATGAGCAATCCAGAGGACACAGGACATGGAACATGATCAAGAACATAAAACACCCGAACTCCTTTAAAATATTGAACCTTTAGAACATTGTGTTCACTAACTAAGACTTAGTTGACAAAAAAATGAACAGGTATGAACAATGTGGATTAGTCTGGAAATGATTTAGAGTTCCGTGCACAGTCCAGAGTACATATTCTCTGCTCATTTGGCTTCTGTGTGCAAACTGCCTGTGCATGAGAACTAAAAAAGAAGAAATAGGAAAATTATTTAGACTAGAATTACTACTTTGCACCATATTAAAGGAAATTAAGAAACCAGATCAGAGAGGACCTTAAAACAAAAAAAATGATTAGTTTTGATGTGGAAAAGAAGAGCTCACATATATGTGGTAAAAATGGATAATAGGATCAGAGGAATGAGGTAGAAAGCATTCCTACTGGGAGCCTTGATGTAAGTTGTAGAGTACAACAAACTTTGTCCAGAGCATGAGAAGAGGAGGATATGGTAGTGAATGTTCCAGACAAGGAATATTCCAGACAGTGAATATTCCAGACAGTGAACCTTGTGAATATTACTTGCAATTTTCAATCATCTCTAGTGCAAATGTCATGAGGTGCTTTTTCATCTCCTAAAGTATCATGAGGGTTTACTTTTCACAGTTGAAATCCTTCCTGAACTTGAATAGCTTGTCAGTAAATACAGCTCTTTAGTCCTCTGCATGTTCAAAAAATACTATTCTTCTTAAAAGAACAAAGCCAGACTTGTGGCCTCCTGTGTGTGGAAAATAAACACGGTGAAGTTTGGCTGAGTTGTGGCTGTCCAATCCCTAGAAATGTTCAAGGCCAGATTAGAATGGGCTTGGAGCAACCGAGAGTTTGGAGCCAGATGGTTTTTAAGATCCCTTTCAACCCCAACACCTCTGTGGTGCTATGACTGTAGCTTTTCCTTTAGTATATATTGTAATATGCTTAGCAGGTGAGAGATAAGAGGCCGTGTGCTTGTTTTCCTGTCTGTGAAGTCCACTTCCCCAACCAGAAAACTACAAACAAACCCAAAACTAACTATTTTATGGCAGAAGTCTCCAGCTGAGAAATTAGCAAATTTGAAACCAGAACAGTAGCACCCATTGTTTACTTTCTCATCAAGGTGTTTCCACAGTGAGGCAGAATGAGAATCTCAATTTAATTTGAGTTAGTTTCATTCTAAATCCCCAAATCAGATACATTCATATTGAAATTTTTTATTACACATAACAAGAGTTCAATAATCTTTAAGAATTTTGACTTAAAAACTCAAGGTTTTGTAAAAAAAAGTTTAAGAACAAAAGTTGGTTCTTAAAACAACAGGAATATATCATCAGGCATCACTTGTCTAATTTTGCTGCACAGTCTCATTAAAAACTGATTGTTACAAGGCAATCAGAGTTAATGCTGAAAGCAGAAAAATATAAAAAACCAAAACAAAAACCAATGCCCCCCAAAAATCCAATAAACAAAATAAAATTGTAAATGAAGAAACACGACCTAAACTGGCAAAGGGAAATATTCTTGACTGATGTAATTCCACAAAAGACAGAATTATTTATTATGAGTAAGACACCACATGTAGAAATCTTTTGTGTATTACATTCTGTGATGTGGTAGAATTCAGATAATTTGTTTTTTAATGATTAATGAAGTCAGAATCATTAGCATGTGGTTTTGTGTTTTTTTTTTTTTCCCTACAAAGAATGAAGCAGATGGATCTGTCAGGGCTTTATAAAGTTCAAATGAAAGATAAGGATTTTCCTATCCGCTGTTTGTCTACATTGTGTGGGGGAGGAGGAACTGAGAAGGAAGAATAACTGCTATTTCTTTGATCAAATCAGTTCAGGATTTTGCATGAATTCTGAATAAATCCCTAGGTGTTTGGGATGGGTTTTTTTCCTTTTTTTTTAAGCAGTTGGGTTTTCAAGTGGGTAAACTCTATTTTATTCCTTCCCAAAAAACCTATATTCTTCTTTCTTAATAAGCCATTCCCAACAGGCTTTCAAGAGGGTTGCATTGCAATGGGGGCTTATTGCTCTGCAGTTGCATTGTTACTAGAATTCAGCCTCTGACTCCAAGAAAAGGCCTCAAGGCAAAAAAAAAAAAAAAAAAAATCAATTTAATCCAACATAACATCCTCCAGGGTCTTTCAGCAGACGCATCACAGCACAGACATTTGGGATCTTTTCAGTTTATGCAACTGTTAAATCAGAGCAAAGAACCTGGACTGCTCCTGGGATTTCTTGAACAGAAGCACTTGTCCAAGAATATCATACAGAGCATGTGTTTAATGTCCAGCCTTCTTCACAGCTGCACAATGGCTTTTCTCCTCCTTATCAGATTTACTAATCATGACAATGACATTCTTAATTTACTTTGATACACAATTGTCCCACAGTTGTGCTCCAGCCCTTGCTCTGTTAAGACTCTCAGAATTCCAAATATTTCAGTCCAAGAGAGGAGATCCTCACCTTTGCTTTATTTTTTTTTTTCTAAATGTAGATAAGAGTTGTGTAAAGGCTTTGTGCACAACCAGGCATGAAAACTGCTTACTTAGGCTAATACAGTTGAAGAGCCTCTATCACACTCCCTCTGTGTCCTAATTATAAAGTGATTTTTAATAGCTTCCAGCTTTAGCAGAGAGATATGACAACTGATAGGTATCAGTTTGTCTGTCTCTGGGACTTGTATGGCAAATTGGAGGCATAAAACCCAGGTGTTGTTCTCTGGAATGCTGTCCCACAATGACACCCAACTTCACCCCAGGGCTGCTGCTTCCTGGAGTTTTGAGAGTCCAAAATTGGAAAGGTTAAACTCCATGGACCCAAACCTTCCTGTTACTACAGGTAAGCTGCAGGATTGCCCAAACTGTCTGGGAGCTGGAGAGAAGCATCATGGCATTAAATCACCTTACAGAAAGTCCAGAGATGACTTTTTCTATTATACAGAGCAAACATTCCCAGAAGAGAGAGCTTGAACTCATGTTTCCATCCTCTGTTGCAAGCCTGTGGCTCGATTCCTCCAAAGAACCTTAAAATCTCTTTTGCACAGTGACACTGCTCAGCTTTGCTTGGATTTCATGAAATTTTTAACCTTTTCAGTCTTTCTAAGCTGAAGTGACTGAAGTTCCAGTGGGGTCAGGTATGCAGTGCTCACTCCACTTGTGGATTAGGCAGGCTTGGAGGGACAGGAACTCACAGCTGACCTGAGGGGAAGGGAAATCACACATGAGCCACGTCGAGAAACCTTCTAAATTAATTTTGAGGATCACAACTGGGCAGCAAAATGCACACCAAGCACCTTGGTACTTTCATGAATTTTGCCTCTCACCCCTAATTCAAATGGTTATGTCTGGTTGTTTGATTTGGAGGTGTTGAGTCCCTTTGTGTCACCAGTGTGGGACTGGTCATCAAACAGTCACTCTAACACACACCTGAAATTAATTAAATTTACCTCAGATTAAGGAAATACTACGTTGTAATTAGAAAGCTTTCCTGTTTAATCACACATCAGTCTGACTGATTATAATTGAATCCTCCTAATTAATTTTCCACTGTCCACCACTCCGCACTATTCTGAAAAAGGAAAGCCTTTCCCAGCAGATTGCAAACAAGAATTGCATATTTTTTTTTCTGAAACTGTTCTGATAGAAATCATCTTAATGAAAGCTTGATACAAAATTTGAAGCAAAATATGAGCATGACGATAATATCTGCATTTCATGTTGAAATAATGTGCAGATTTCAATGTCATTACAAGCAGTTACCTAAAGAGTTAAGAGAGACTTTACAGATATATCTGTCTGCAGTACCAGCCTGTGTGTTACAAGAGAAAGAGAAGCTGCTGTAAGAATATAAACCTCTAATAAGATGAGAGACTTTTACTAAGTCACTCATGCTTGAAGTCTATTGAAAGATAATCTTTGGTACAGTACTTCCAGAAAAGAAGTGAACTGAAATCAATATCCAGTAAAAAAACAGATTAAGAGACCAAGCTAAAGAAATCAGAAGTTGCTCAGCAGAACAGACATATATCTTAAAGATTATCATTGATCATGAAAGCATGGGGTCTTTTTAGCTCTGAGGAGAGAACAATTTCTAAGGAAAAGACCCTGTCTCCTCTTTTTCTAAGGAAAAGACCCTGTCTCCTCTTTCACTTTAGGCATAACCCCTGTAGTACAACAAATTCTAAATCTCCATATTTTAATTTAAAATACAGTGGAAAAAAAAAAAGAAAGTTCAGATATCATCTGATCATGGGGAAAAAATCTAGTTTTGTATAGAAAGGAGCTTCTTTTCACTCATACATTTGAATATGCTTTGTTTTCCTATGAAAAAAGACAATTAATTTCTGAGATGAAAGATGATCTTGCAGCCGGGAAATGAACATTCAGCAAACGTGAGGTTATTGCCAAAGTCTTCAGAGACCTTTGACCAATTTAATTACTCCATAAAGCCATTCCTGACACCAAAATATCAAGAGTAATAATGTGCATCCTTCCCACTCAGGTAGCCAATGCTTTGGACCTGCCATAAACTCTTTCCATATAAATCAGCCCATAATTTCCAAATACAAAATGATGTGTATCACAACAGCCATTTTTCCCTCTCCTTTGCTATATGTTAACAGAATCAATTTGCATCTAGGAATGCCCTTCTTTAAACTTTTAATTACTGTTTTGATAAGAAGATGCAAGACCCAAAAGTTTCACAGCAGAGAAAAGCCAAATATCTTAACAAGAACTGCAGGTGGAATGTTTGATTTCACATCTGAATGATGAATCTCAGCAAATTAAACAAATCTATTTTAGTGAACAGCATAGTAACTTATTTCTACGGTGACACAATTCAAATCCCGGTCTACTCAGCACTCAGAAAAATTATAGAGGGAAAATAATACCAGAAGGAATTAACAAGATTTTCTATTTTGTTCTTCATTGAAGTCTATTTAGTACTGAAAATTGTTAAATATTTCCAGTATTCATCCATATTTGTTTGAGTACTTTTTCAGCAGAGAATATCTCTCAACCCCAAAACACCAAATTTCAAAATAAATTCAAATACTCAATCCAGTTTTATGTGTTCACTGCTGCAAACATTTTTAAAACATATGCCACCAAATTTGCTTGGTTTTCCTGTCCTCTGTATTACTTTTTTCCTGATTTAATGTTTTATTCTGATGCTTTGTAAAAATAAGTTTCACATTCTTAGGTGGGTTTTTAATTCTCCTTCACTATTTTTTCTTTTATCATTAGAAGAAGTAAAAGTTTAAATATGTAAATACATAAGAGCATCCCAAAAGCTGACAACTTTGAAATTCTCCATCTGCTACAAAAACAGACCCTTTTTCTTTTCAGGACTAGCATTTAAATTTGTAATCCTAAGGTGAAGCTTCCCTTCCCACCACACCATTCCTTCCATGGCAATTTACACACAGGTTTTTTTTTTCTCTAAGCTTTCACAATCAAAACATGAAATAAGTGGGAGAGAAATTTTCTTCCCCCAAATACAAAAAACCTGAAAACAGAGCAATGGCGAGACATTTGATCTTTTCCTTCTACTCAGCACAAGGAAGACTCTTGGACATTTTGGAGTGGGGAAGGGTCACAATCTTAATTAAAGGATTGGAGCATCTGTCACGTGAGAAAAAGGTGAGATCACTTGTGGTGCTCAGCCTGGAGAAGAGAAGGCTCAGGGGGATCTCCACATGGATAAACACCTGAGGAAATAAGGAAAAGAGAGCCCGACTCTTTGTGGTGCTCACTGAATGGACGAGAGGCAGTGGGTACTAACAGAAATGTAGGAAATTCCATCTAAACAGGAGACAAATCTAATTTATTGTGAAGAGGATTGAATGCTGAAGTAGGTTGCCCAGAGAGATTTTAGGGTCTCCATTGCTGGCCTCTTTCAATCTCTGGGATTCTAAGGTTTACAATAAATGCTGAACCTTCCAAAATATAGTGATGTAAATACCTAATTGTTTGTTTGGTCACACTTGATGAAGAACTCATAAGCATATTGCACCCTAAGCTTGCTTCTAATATTCCTCACATGGAATCTCTATTGTGCCATCCCAGTTGACAAAACCTCTAAGTTTTAAACAATTTTCCTGTAAAATCTTTCTTCTCCATCTGCAAAAAAAAAAAAAAAAAAAAGAAAAAAAAAAAACACAGCAAAAGAAAATTCTCTACAAAACCAGATTTATCCTATTCCCCAGGCATTTGATTTGCAGGGTTGCTTCTCTTTCTTATTCTCACTCCTCTCTACAAGTGAAGTTACTGGGGTTTGGGGCTTTTTTTCCCTTTTTCAGTCTATTATCCCAGAGGCACCATGACCACCACTGATGGGCTCAACCTTGGCCAGCAGTGGGTCTGGCTTGGACCTGTCTGGAATTCACCCCTTGGGAGTGGAGGACGTTTCCAGGAGCCTGTATCACCCCTGCTCCCAAAGCCTGGCCACACAATCCCAATACAACCTATTTCTCACAGCTTCTGCAGCCTGGGACTAAGGAGGGCTGATCCTGTGATCTACCTGTTGGCTTTTCTTTTCTTCTTTCCCCCACCCCCTGTTCCTCTGCTGTGAAAGTAAAGCTGTTTTCACTGCAGAGTCTCGTTTCTTATGTGTACCTGGAATCTCACTCTCAGTTGTTCTTGGTCTCTCCCTTGATCAAGCACAGCTTTCAGCCTGCATTTATGCTTTCACAGCTAGCCCAGCTAGAAGCTTGGATTTGGGACAGCTTGTTGGGAGTTCAAAGCTATAGAATTACCCCCTCTAAAATGAGGGAAAATGATCCCCTTGCACTGTCAGCTCTCTAGTTTTTTTACTTCCATTTTCCCCTTGTGCTCTCATGACCAGGCACATTGTCCCCTGCTCCATCTCTTTTCAAGCTGGCACATCCCAAAGGGTCCCAGAAAACGATGTGCTGTCTCAACTTGGGTTGCAGCTCTTCCCTCCTTTTTGGACCCAGCAACTGGAGAGGGAGGCCCACACCCCCGTTGTGGCTTAGCACAAGGAAAAGGCCAGATTCCTTGTGTGCCATCTTCAGGGTGTAGGTGCTGAGGGACAGGTGAGATTAACCTGCTGCTCAAGTCTGGGTGGTGATCACCAAAAGGGACTTTGCAAGGCAAACATTAAGATTAATTCAGTTACAAAGTTCCCAGACAATACACGCTAAGGAAATTGCACCCCATCCTTATGTTTGGGTGTGTCCAAGCTCCTTGGTTTTTTGCTAACTAGCTCTCAATTAGAATAATGTGCATATTTTCACTGATGTCAGAAGGCAAATCATTTTGGAGCCTGTCTGCAGGGGAGGAGTCCTGAATGGTGTTTAAGAAGGAGAGTGGAAAGCAGAGGTGTATATGACAGATGCATCCAGGAAGAGCTCTGTGTAATCAGATTTTGAGTGTTTCTGCTTCAGTACATAGTCATAAATGTCAGCTGAAAGTTAACTTTGTTGTTTATCAAATGCATGCTAATAACTCAATTGAAAACCAAAGCTCTCTATTGATTGCAAATGTAAATTGGCAATGCTGTGGTCTCTGCCTGCCAGTCAATGACAGCAGCACGAGTCAGGGAGGCAAAAAACAGAATAAGGGAGCTGATTACAGAAGGCATTGAAGGAAGACATAAATTCTAGAGAATATTTTCATATTTCAGTATCAGCAGACTCCTTACAATACAACTTCATGCAGCAGCTGATAAAGACTCAATGCCTATAGCCTGTTTCTTTCAATTTAAAGCTCGGATGAGACACACAGACATCCCCACAGCCCCACCACAACCTCCTTCAGGGAAGAGCAAGAAGCAGTGTGCTGGGTTACAAGGACAGCCCCTCAGGGAGCACTGTCTGCACTGACAGCTGCTGGGTGGGATCAAGGACTCCAGGAACGTCTCACTCTTCTCCCCAGTTGTACTTTTACTGACAAGAATGGCATAATACTTTCAAAAGAGAGACCATATCCAGAGCAAATAGATGCAAGCAACTGGCAACATTTCCAGAGGGTGATCAAAAATCTTCCTTTGAGAAGAGAGAGGGCAGCTTTCTTGTAAAGATGGGCTTTTCTGTACAGGATCTACAAAGGTTTTGGCAAAATCCGTTCTAGTAAATGTGAACACCTTAATATTGCTTGATTTTTGATACTGATAAAAATTTTATTTAGTATCAACAAAGACTTATTCAGTGCTAGAGTCAAAAAGCACTTAAAATCTTGGATTTATAATTCACCCCTCCCTGCCTTTAAATTCCCAGCTATCAAACAGCACAACATTATTTTGTAAATTTTCTGTGAGTGTCTTTCCATATTGTTTACAATAATAAGACTCAAATTCACTTGAACCCTTCATTACCAGTGTAGCCTGAGTAACTCTAAATCCAACCCCTATTATTGTATGATTATGCAGAAATGGCCATAAGTGTGATTTGATTGATGCTATTTGTTTCCTGTACACAAATGAGAGTTTCCCTCTGAGCACAGCAGATACTGTCTGGAACAATATTTTTATGGAGATAAAGCATCTTTTAAAGGAGAATTAAAGTAATTCATAAGGAGCTGAACTAGAAAATCCTGTGTTCCTCTGTATTGGAGTCCTACAGCTACATCTCTTACTGCTTTCCCTCATCATGTGTTCCCAAAATCTTTTCCCTGTTGTAATAATCAGTTCAGGGAAAGCCACTGTGATGCTCCAGTTGCCTTGTCCTGGATCTGGACTGTTCCCTGGGGAGCTATGCCTGGTTTAAAGCTGCCCATACATCAGTCAGGATGTGCTGCTGGAAACACTGGCTGGCCAACAAAACCAGGTTGAGCTTACTTGGTTTGCTTTGGTTGGAACCACTGATTTGGGTTGTTTACCCGTTCAGAACTCTCACAAAAAAAATTTGACACTTATCTCTCTCCATTTGCCACTTCTGACAAATGGAGCAACAATAGTCAGCAGATTCAAAAAGCATAAAGAGGAAATGAAGCATCAGGTACATAAAAAACTTGCTCTGATCAGCCTCTCACACAAAATTATTCTGCCCCCTTTTTCTTCAAATCTATTTAAGGTTTATTTCCAACTCTACCAAAACTGCTAGGAGTCAGGCAAACATACTAATCTGATAATAAGTAATTTATATAAATATATGATCTGCTAATTTCAGACAGATGGGTAAGGTGAAGCCACACCACATTTCTAATACTAGAGGGGGAAAAAAGCAGATAAAGAAAAATTGCTTAGTTAGATACACAATAAGAATACTGTAAAATCTCATAAGTCTTAAAATGTCAAGTGACAAATTATTTTATAAATTACTTTTTAAGTCAAGTAGTAGTTGACTTGATTTTTTGAAGAAACTATAATTGAAGTACTTTAAAATTTTTGCTGCCTATATAAAATAAAATAATTGCATAATTAGCACATAATTACTTTCAGGAGTGACTAATTTTGGATTCTACCAAGTATGCATTAATTGCTATGCTGGCAACAGCAAAACAAAAAGTCAGAAAGTGAAAACCTTGCCCTATCAAGGTCAGCATTTGCATTATAAGACCATCAGAATAGTGTTAAATCAATGGACAGTCCAATATGCAGAGGCTGCAGGGCTCATTGCTGGCAGAATTCAAACTGACCTCACCCTCAAAGGTCTGCTTTTGCACCCAGTGAAGACAAATATTTCCAATGGCTTCACTGGTGCAGGATTAGGTCCATTGATGAGTTATCAATTGGCTGGTGTTCATTAGCTCTGCAGAGTCCACTTTGAACCCTTTTCCCCATCCTCTGTCATAGTTAGTTACTCCTGTTGTTCTGTTTGAGGAGTTATTGACTCATGACAAACAAGAGTGAATAAAACTATTATTTTATTTTATAATCCAGTGCTCCATTCACTGAGTTACACTGTGAATTTTTGTGTTGTTAAAATGTTTGTGATCAATTTTGGTTTTTTAAAGAAAAAATACCAAACAACCCACACATGGAAAAACTTCATTTACATACCATTTTTGTCTTCTAGGACATCAGGAACCTTTAATGTATTCCTACAGCCAACTAAATGTATTAACACTGCATACATTGCTGACAAGTCTTTCTTCAACAGAAGGTCAAATCCCATTTGATCTTTGAAACCTGCTCATACTTTTTTTGTTCCAACTTTGATATCAACATTTCTCATGATCCTGAAATCACCCAAGATAGCTGAGATACTGATAATATCAAACATCCCAGTTTAGTCACCTCTTATTTCTATCTCAGAAAAAAACCCTACCAATTTGCTAGGTTTTTTTTTTGGTATTTTTTTGGGTTTTTTTGCTTAATGGTGCCATATAGTGATAGTCCTTTTGCATTTAAACACATTTTAAATAAACCAATTTGTGTTTATTTGTCTGAAATATTAGAAGGTCTGGTTGTAGATTTTCAGCCTGGCTTTGTTCACATTAATACCAGTCTTTCAGGGCCTTCAGGCAGCTGTTTTTACTTCTGTCATTCCTACATTTTCTGCTCTGCATCCCATCCATATTTCAGGGTTCTCAAAGGGATAATTAGCATTGTGTAAGGTCAGCCTTACATACAGGTGGCCCACAAGTCACAAAAATGGCTGTGGAATAATCTAAGCATCTCAAAAATCCTAAAAAAATAGTAACTGCTGGAAAAGTTGTCTGTCTTTGGACAGGAGCAATAGAAGGAACCAATGAGAAAAAGGCCTTTTTGCAAGTCTTTCATGGAGTGTGACCTTCAATTTACCCAGACTGTGTGAGGGAAGGCAACTCCTGCCAACCAGATTAAATTGTCAGAGTGAATGAATTTAAAGCCGAGGTTTTAACTTTCTACCTATTTACATATCACATGGAGTTTAACGATTAGCAAATTAGACACAAATCATGTGCAAATCAATGCAAATTACTGGTTCACACACACAATGTAAACTTCATTTTTCATGTTGGGATGTAGCCAGTGCCTGGTTAACAAGCATATGGATTTCTGATCCGGGGTAAATGAGCTACTCCCCCTTCCTCCCCTCTCATTCCTCCACTTGGCAGAAGCCCACCACATTTCTCATTCAATCCACATAATTCACTCAATACTCTCCTCATGTCAGGCTTCGTGTAGGCAGGTAATAACTTCTAGAGTCATTAAATTAGGCTGTGTGCTTTCTCTGATTTGTGCTCCTTGGTTAGAGTTTTGTGGTCACTTACACTAATTAGAAATGCTCGGTTTATTAACAGAAGATATATGCTTTGGAAAGCTCCTGGAGATTTCCAAGGTGTTTATAGATCCCTGCAACTTTTGTTGTCTTGACTTTTGAACTGTGTCATGTGTAACTGTTCTGAATTGAGCTGATGAAAGCCCTTTGATCTCATCCTAATAATTAAAGCCCAGTGCATTTGCTGCTTCTCCAATGTCACTTTTTATTTCAGAGGGGATCTCCCTTTTCCCTAGGAGAGATTACACACAACCAGAATCACAGAATCAGACAACAGTCACGACCAGAAGCAACCTCTGGAGGTCTGTTATGCAAACTTCTGCTCAAAGCAAGAGCAGCCTGAAAGATAAATCAGATTTCATAGAGTCACAGAACCACAGAATGGTTTGGGCGGGAAGAGATCTTATAAATCATGTTGTTCCAGCCCCCTGCCATGGGCAGGGACACCTCCCACTATCCCAGGGTTCTCCAAGCCCCATCCAACTTGGCCTTGAACATTTTGAGGGATGGGGCAGCCACGCTTCTCTGGGCAGCCTGTACCAGGGCCTCACCACCTTCACTGGGAAGAATTTTTTCCCTAACAGCTCATTTAAACCTATTCTCTTTCAGTCTGAAGCCATTTCCCTTAGTCCTGTCTCTTTCTTGGGCAATTCTGGAGTCTGGAAAATCTGCAGGGTTTGTGATTCTGCTCCCTACCTGCTGAGCCTCTGTCCTGTGCTGAAGTGAAAATGAATTTCCAAAACTCCAGTGAGTTTCCACTGCTGAAACATGTGGCCTTTGCCTCTTGACCTTTCATTGTGCAGCCCAAAGACTCTTCTCTGTCTTCTCTCCGTGTCGCCGTAGGCAGTGGAATGAAGGTTGCTCTAATTCCCCTTGCAACTTCCCTCATTCCTGTGCTCCTGCCTCCAGCCCTCTCTGCTATACTCACACCAATTTCTCATTTTTTGGGTGACTCCGAAAGATTTTCCACAGACTCCTCAGTAGCAGTTAAAATAGCCAACTGTCCTTTGGTGTGCTGCTGCCAATTAGCTGTAAATTCTGAATAATGAACTTCTTATGCAATTAGCAGCCACAATTTTTTCCATCCTCTCAGAAATTCTGTGTAGCAGAGACCTTCCTTTAAAGGCAGGTGAAGAAAAGGATGCCTGGAAAACTGTTTATCACCCTCAAACTGATTTTGGGCTGTTGGAGACAAGGAAGATCAAAACACACAAATGAAGAGAATGTGCCCACTGGCAACATATAATCCTTAAAACTCCAGTGTGTCTCACAGAAAATCCCACACAAAGTGTACGTACAGCAAAAGTTGAACTAAAAACATTGCTGAAGTCACGGCACCCATTTAAACTGCCTCAGGCTGGAACATCTAGCTGGGAATGAGTGATTTTAGTCCCTATCAGATGTGAATAACATAAACAATCAAAGAAATACGTCTTCTCTGACATGACCCTTAATCACTGAAAAAAAAAAAAAAAAGAAAAAAAAAAGAGACAGTGACCTTGATTAACATTGTGCTGCTGAATGTGATATGAGAGATCCCATTGATCATGGATTCCAGCAGCTGGGGACATACAGAGCCTTTGTTTCATCCCTTCATTTAGCACCTGCAGAATTTAAGGTATGATCAAAACAGAGGGGAACATTATACAGGCTGCATCTGTAATCTTCTGCTTCCTGCTGAATACAAAGCTCTTACGTCTTTTGTATGAAATAAGAAAGAAACACTCCTATAACCTGGGCTCAAGAGGAATTGCCAGTTAAGTTTCCATTTTAATGTGTGTGCAGGAGGACAGAGTTAAAATTCTGCAGGCAGCTGCAGGCAATATGTTGTTGACCATTATTTATGTAGCTTCTACAGCATAAATAAGTTAAATGTGCTATTTTTTAATCATTATTTATTTTGGAGGATTTGGGCTTTAAGAGTCACCTTTTAATCAGAAAGTTGTTTTGTTCTGTAGCAGTACAATCATCCCTACAACATATTAAAATAGATCAATTTTTTGCTTTTTAAAAATGTTAAAAGTAACATCTTTGCCATGAATATTTATTTTATTTTATTATTTTAAGCTTGCTTATTTCACAGTTCATCCTTCTCCCATCTAAGTTACTCTTTCCTTTGCTCCTTGCCTTGCTGCCCAAAAAAATTAATTCTGCTATGCCCATGGTTTTGCATGTATAAAACATCAGATACCAGCATTTTCTGACCTTCTGCTTCTTTCAGAATTCTGTTCATTATTCTGTGGCTTCAAACAACCAGGTACTATTCATATTTTTTAGACTTCACAACCATCCATTTGATGTTTCAAATGTTTTAAGAGGCTTGGTCAACAAACATCCAGCAAGATGAAATGTGCAGAAAGCAGCTACAGTCTGAATCCTGGGCAAAAAAAGGTCTACAAATAATTAGAGAACTCTCTCCTGAGCCCCAGACACATTCAAACAGACTGAGGTTATAGTTCTATGCTAAATCCAGTATCACTGCTGACATTTACAGCCCCAAAAGTTAAGGGCTCTGGAAAGGATGTGTGGCTGTAGCTGATTTCAAACTATTGGGCATTATCTCAGCAATGCCATGACTCCCAAATTGTGCTCGGAATTTGCTTCACAGGAAGTTATTTACCAGGTTAAGGGCCCAGGTTCAGGCTGTCATATGGATGTACCCCTGTTGTCCAGGTCCTGAGGATAGCCAAGAGGGGGCAGGTAATGATTAATTGTTTAGCAGTAATTAGGAAATCGTTTCTAGTGCACCGGGAAGAGAACAGGGAGTTCCTCACGGCTTTGGGTACATAAGTTGCTTTTGAAAGCCTGCCCTCCTACAGACATCCACTTCTGAAAACACCTCAGTGCTTTGGGTTTAGGAATTAACCTACATGGGCACTGCAGTGACAGAATTACTTCCTCAGCCAGGAGACTTCATTTACAGCCCTGCACTTGAGATTTTTGCCCCTGTTGCAGTATATCACAGAAACTCATTAAACGAGGTGTCTGCAAACCACTTGCTTTGTATCTAAAAATAAGTTCAGTGCCTTATTTCCACCATGGGTTCAATCCAACAGGGAGATGCTTTTCTTAAAGAATCCAAATGCACCATCATGAACACTGCATCTTTTTTTCCTCAGAAACCATATGATTCACGGAACAAGTGAAAAGGTTGTGAGGTTTTTTTCCTCCCCTCGCCTTTTCCTTCCCTTTGGCTCTTAAGTCTGGGCATTGTAAAGGAGGGTTGAGCACTAAACTGCCCCCACAAAGAGTTTAGAGCAGTACCAGGCCTGTCTGCAATGCCCCTATTGAATCAAAATAAGCTGACATAAGCTGGATGATAGGATGGCTGATTTTGTGCTCTCAGAGCTTTTAAACCTCTGTTGAGCTCGAGCGGTGATCAGACTGAAGTTTAAGAAAATAAAGCAGAGAAACCTGCCTGAAACAACTCTCTCTAGCTTTGGATGAATGCTCTTTATCACTGGCAAACTTAAGCCTTTCTTCTAGGTGCTCACTCTGTGCACTTTATCTGCTCCCAGGATTGCTCCATTGTGAAGACGAGAACAAGTGTGATACTGCTCTGAGACACAGTTCCCTTGGGAGGATCTATCAGGCAAAGCTGCTGCTTTCTCAGCTTCTGCAGAAAATTAATTCAAAATACATATCCCATATAAACACATTTGATTTTTTTTTAAAAATACACCTCCCTCTCTCCAAGTAAAGGCAGCTTCTGTTGTAGCTCAGATGTAGAGCCTTGGATGTGAAGCAGGGATAATCATAATCAGACTTACCAGGAATGATGACTCTGGTGGGGCTTCTATTCCAAATGTGCTGCTTTTCTTTCGTAGGTGTCTTTTTAAACTTTTCCACAGGCATCACCTCCAGACAGATTTTGAGCCATGCAGTTATCTGTGCAGGACATTTGAATTCCATCTTTCCCTTTGTATGCATGGTATTCATGAAGAGCCTGACATCAACAGGATGTGTGAGAATAAATTTTTTTCCTCTTGGACGCCAAGACTCCAGCATGGGTCTTTCATTGCCATTGCAGGTATAGAAATTCGGTTTTTTCCAACTTGCTATCTTTCCTCAGAATAGAGGAACAGGAGGGGAGTGATTGTGTCTCAGCAAACATTGAGACAAAATAAAACTGAGGAAGAAGTATTAGAATCAGATAATCATTTAGGCTGGAAAAGGCATTTAAGACCATTGAGTTCAACTGTTAACCTAATGCTGCCAAGGCCACCCCTAACTGGTTAAGTCCCAGAACAGAGGTCCAAAGGAGTGGTTCAAACGTCCATTCTAGGAAATTTTCAACATTCAACTGGACAAAGTCCTGAGTAACATGCTCTGACTTTGAGGTTAATCATTTTTTTGCACAGGAGCCTTCACTACAGACCTTATATATTCCCTCACAACCTGATTTTTCTATGATTGCAGTACTGTAAAAAATATAGACTATAAAAATTGTGGACCAAAGGTGGGATTAAATATGTGTAAATTAAATGCACAAAAGTAGTCAACAGCTTCTTTAGACTTGTAGGTAACTCTGCAGACCCTTCCTGCTCAGTGGCCTCAGGGGAGGTGGACTGAGATACAGGGCAGTGTCTGCAGGCGGTAGTGTTTGGTTGTGCTGATATTTAGCAGAAGAAAGGAGCTGATGGCTTTAGTTTAGGGTTTGTGATTTTACATAATTGACAAGCCAGGCAGAGTCTGTGGATGGGTGTTTTCTATCACAGTCAAATCAAAACAAATAATATGGTTAAGACACCATGCAAACTGTTTGGGATATTGTCATATCATTACATGGCTTCTATTTCTGACAAACATTACTTACATTTCAAAGCACTTTTTTCCCCCAGCTTTCCATATGTCAGCTGCTATCAAAACACACTATTTAGAGTTAAGTGGAAAGAAAATTAAAATTATTATTTTTTCTAGTCTCTGATCTTCAAGTGCTCGAAGAAAATCCCAGACACTACAATGCATGTTAAATGTCCAGATTTATCTGTAATTCTAGGACCACTCAACTGCCTGCAAAGATTGTCCAAACACTAGAAAATTCCAGCCTCAGCCTTGCAGCAAATAACAAACCTGTACCTTTCCCAGGCATTGCTTCAGTCATTCAAAGCTCATCTGAAATAGAGAGCTCAAGACTGGGATAAAGATTCTCCCATTTCATATAAATGCTAAATATGACTGTCTCTTTGGAGGGATACCAAGCTGTTCTATAGTGTCAATATGTGGTGCTAAAAAGCTAAAAATAAAAAATCAGAAGGAACAATACAGACTCTTACACAAAGTGGCACTGTGGGAAAATCTGTCAGAGAAGCACTCTTCTGGGTGACTGTTGAGGCCCTATATCTGAAATATCTATTTAAGTTCAGAAGGTACAACCACAGAATGGTTTGGGTGCAAGGGACCTTAAAGCCCATCCAGATCCACCCCCTGCCATGGGCTGGGACACCTTCCACTGTCCCAGGTTGCTCCAACCTGGCCTAGGACACTTCCAGGGATCCAGGGGCAGCCACAGCTTCTCTGGGCACTCTGTGCCAGGGTCTCCTCACCCTCACAGGTACAATTTTTTTCCTAATATCCAGTCTAAGTCTAAGCCTCCTCTCAGTTTGAATCCATTCCCCCTTGTCCAGTCACTACATGCCTTGTGAACAGCCTCTCTCCATTTTTATTGAACCCTTTAGGCGTTGGAAAGCTGCAGTAAAGTCACCCCAAAGCCTTCCCTTCTCCAGGCTGAGCAACCCCAGCTCTTCCAGCCTTTCCTCCCAGCAGAGCTGCTCCATCGCTCTGACCCTGGTGCCTCCTCTGGACTCTCTCCAGCAGCTCCAGGTCCCTCCTCTGCTGGACCCCAGGGCTGCAGCAGCTCTGCAGGTGCTCCCCTCACCTAAGCAGGGCAGAGGGGCAGAATTCCACCTTTCCTGCTGGGGGACCAGCCCATGACATGAAGGATTTCAAAGATGGGTCATGTCCAGTTCTCACCCACCAGCACCTCCAGGTCCTTCTCCCAGGGCTGCTCCACCTGCTCATCCCCTACCCTGGATGGTACAAATGACTGGTCTGAGAAGTTACATGAGCACATAATCACATACAGTCTTTAAAGTTTCATCAGAAATGCTCCTAAATGGCTGCTTAAAGCAAATTTCAGGTCATAAGGAAAAAGGCATCCATCCAGTGTGCTTCCATTTAATCTAAAACCAAGTTCCAGGCAACACGAGCAAACACAAAAAGGAGAAAGTGCTGAAAGTATTGCAATATCAAGGGAAAAAAAAAAAAACCACAAACCATTTTTACATTAGCTGAAAGGATTTTATTCTGGAGTTCTCTTGACCTATTATGGAAAATGGTTTCTGCCAGTTCAGGTAAGGGCAGTACAGCAGTGGGCACAGTGCTAGGGAAGGGAAATCACTCAGATTAATTTGCAATATAAATGCAGATTTCAACAGGTGAGTGACAAGCAATTGCTGAAGCTGGATCTACTTTCAGTCTTAAATTCAGATAGTGATGTGAGACTATGAGACAGCTATAGCATGTTAATGTAAAAAGCTACTCAAAAAGTTAGGATGAAGGGTAAAGCCTACTTTGAGCATGTACACTTCAGTTCCAAATTTATTGATGGATGTGAATAGGAGAACAGTTTACTCATACAATGGTTTTACAGTCCCTGATCTCATGTGTAGGGAAAAGCATTAGTGCCAACCTCATGCTAATAGATTGCTGGGAAACAAGAACAAAGCAAAAGATGATCTGAGTTGCTGGGAGACTCAGAGTTTGATACCAGTGGGAAATTTACTTCAGACAGGTTTACACCATGCAGTAAATAAAGCACTGAGTTTGCAAGATTGTGTGCATGCTAGCTCACTAGGAAAGTTTGGCCAACAAATCAGTTGTAACCTTGAGTTTGTCACCAGCCTCCCACCCATTATCCTATTCTTCCCCCTCTGCAATAGCACTTACATTACATATTATGTCTCCTATTTTCTACAAGAGATAACCCATATATCTCCAGTTTTCTTTAGAGGCAACATTTCTTGATTTCTTATCTGCTTCCTTCTTCAGTTGATCCATATTAGAGTTGATTATTTATAGCTAAATGTAGAATTTTGAACCTAAGTATGTCTTTTTTCTCCCTTACTCCTTTTTTCTTAAGACTTTGGAACAATTAAATCCAGGTTTAAATGAATTGATTCAATCAGTCTTTGTTCTGAACAAATTATGGTGCCAATATTAACAGCGTATGTTTATTCACGTGGGTAATTACTGAAGCCTCAACACAAAATGCTTTCTGGCCTTGTGTTTTTTGTGGTCTAAAATACCTGATATTTTTCCAAAAGTGACTTCTCCCCTCCAAAAAGGTGATATTATCTGTGTAGGCTTTATATTTACCCTTATCCTATTGCACTGATCCAGCCAAATGGAGGCGTCTGAGTGGCCTCAGATCAGAAACAAAATCCAGGCAGAAAAAGGCTGTTAATTCACTGGGCTTTTCTTAGATCTCCAGATTTTCAATACAGTTACAGCTGACCTTGAAACTTTGGATTTGTGGCCGAGGAGATAACGGCAGAAGTGCTGATAGACTAACTAGTGTTTTGGGATATGAATCTGGAGTTTACTCCCACTAGCAGTATATCATTCTGCAGCTGAGGTATTACTTATCCTGGTACTCTTACCTCTGTCAGCACTAGGAGTTATCTCCCTCCATATCATTAGGGAGAAAAACCTTGTAGAGTGGCATGAAACAATTTACACTTTGGAACAAGGAAAAAAAATATGAAAGGGAAAAGAAGGTAACACAATTTGTGTGCAAGCCATAAACTGTGTGGCAGTGAGAAAGGATGAGTTTCAAAGAGAGGGAAAACAAGAATGCAGTTACTTTATTACTAAAAAAGATTAAAATAATCCTAAAATTCTTCAATAAGGTAGATGCGTGTGTCTGAAATCCCACACAAACACACCCAAGTCCTTGGATGCTTTTCTATAATTTCAAAGTATTTCAAGAATACTGATTACCTCACACACTTTCTCAAATAAAGGGTAAAAATAATACTTAAGGTTTTTCTGTATGAAAACAGGTGATTTTAGTGGCAGCTGGTGTGTTCAAGATCTTTAGAAAATACACCTCTCACCCTTACCAAAATTTAAATTACTGCCTGCATTGAATCCCAATGATCTGTGTTTCCTGGAAGTAAAGGTAAGATTTATTCTAATGATGCTAAAGAATTGAAAGAATCCTCGAAGTAAAGGCAATTTTTATTCAAATGATGCTAAAGAATCCAAAATATCCTCTAAGAAAAGGGACTGGTGATGTTAAGAGATCTGAACAGAGGCACAAATCTTCAAAATTCAGCCTGGAGCAAATTTCAGTAGCTCTGGTCATATTCCACATTACTGCCGTTTTTCAATATTCATCTTTTCTATTATGTTATGTTCAATGCTTGTTTGAAGAAATAATACTGGAAAATGAATTTGAAAATAAATGGACCAGAACACAGCAAATAAATTGCAAGTTGGACATCAAAATCACCAGGCAGGGTAATTCTAAAGCAGCCAATTTTCACACAGACCTTGGTGATTCAAGAGAACATACTCTTAATCAATAAGCCTGTCTGACACACAGCCAAAGATATGTTTTGTACTTACAAACGTCCTAAGAGTGATTTGTAAATATTTTGCTACCAAGGTTTATTTTAAAACCTATAATATAATCTAAATATACATGAGGAAAGAATCAGGAACTTTCAAAATACTTCTTAAAATGAGAAATGGGAAAAGAGTTGGTCTCAAATTGTCCAAGTAGATCTTAATGCTCCACTGCTGGTGAGAGCCTGCCCTGGACATTCATGAGTGAGGACCAAATCACCCACCCCAAACATACAGACAGAGAGGGGGGAATGGAGGAGAACACAAAGTCTCACAGTCCCCACAAGAGATTTGGTTTGTGGAAGAATCCTGAAAATCATTGCAGCAGTGATGAGCAGGTGACATTAATATAAATGTGAGTTTTCTATTTCAGCCTGGAGAGAGGAAGGCACTCAGGAGCTGCAAGGGACTGGATGCTGCTGGGTAGGTGCTCAGCCCCCATAGCTACCAAAGGGATGTGTAGCTTTGCCCACTTTCATTTGGAGAGTGCCTTTTCCAGCTCACCCCTTGGCATCATTAACATCATTATTAATTGCTAGAAACTGCCTGCTCTGCCCATGCTGGGAGTAGCAATTTCCTAGGCAGCTGCAGATCCCTTGTATCAAAGTTCCACGGAATGATGGGGTGAGGATGGAAAGTGAGGAATGCACATCCTTCTTTCACACACATAATGTTGTTGAACTCATGATGCAACACTTTCTCCAGTCCTTTTCCTGGCTAAATCTAGGGAAACTGAATTCTACCCCATCCCTGAGCATTCATTCTGTTCCTGTGGTCAAATAAGGTTTCAGACTTATCAAAGCACCAATATTTACCTATATTGTACCAAAGCCAATAAGATTGCTGGAGGTAGAATTACAGAATATCCTGAGCTGGAAGGGACCAAGAAGGATCATCAAAGTCCAACTCCTGGTCCTGCACAGGGTCACTCCAAGAATCTCACCTTGTGCAGATAAGATTCTGCCCTCACAAAATAGCTGCTTTGCCAGTAAACTGGCTGGTTAGTCAGGCCCCAAATGCCTCAGGTTTTACTTTTTGCTTTGCTGGGTGGCCTCGGGCAATTACATTCCACTTGCCCAAACATCCCTTTCCCCCTGTACAAAGGATGTGCAAGTGATCTGCTTCTACCAAGCGCTGCAACAGATTAAGATATTCTTTAACTTTGGAAGCCATGTACTCACTTAACTGACTCTTATCTCCCCAGGCAAATTTTCTTTTGCAGTTAAGAAAAAACAATAATCTGGAAAGGCACCAACAAAGAGCCTTCATTAGTGTGGAATAAAGATTGTCCTTATATTCTTCCAAGACTGCTGGAAGTAGTACTCTGCCAGCTAAAGAGCATAAATTATATGGCAATAATATCTTGCCTACACTTTCTGAGGAGATCAAACACTTTGTGCTTGCAGATTATGCACATTTTATGGAGAATCAGAGAATAGTTTGGGATGGAAGAGCCCTTAAAAACCATCCAGTCCAACGACCTGGAAAAAGCAGGGAAAGAGGTGGAGTGTCCTAGAGAAGAGGACCCACAATAATTATTGCTTACTATTTAAATCCCATTTCCCTTGGAAGGGGACAGCTGTCCAGCTGAACCCTGCTGGAGAAGGCACCTGCCATAGTCCAAGTCCCTGGCTTTCTCCTGGGATCACCTCCACACCTCTTGTGTAAAACTCCCTGCCCATTATTCCGTGCTGTGCTCTCCTGCCCCACCCCGCAGCTCTGGACTGTGAAAGTGCCACGTTTTACAGCTGACAGTGAAGATGGCAACGCTCAGGAAATAAGTCCTGAGCCCTCTGATATCAACAGGCACCTTCAATCACACGGGGAGAGCAGAGCATCCCCGGCAGCTGCTGGCACAGCTCTCCTGACCTCACACTCCCCCAGCTTCCAATGGCCTCGTGCAAGGCAGGAGCAGTTTAGTGACATCAGGAACAATTTCTAGTTTGGATGGAAAGATCTCCATTGCATTGCTATTTATCTGTTGGGTATTTTCTCTTTTTTAAACCTGTGAGTATCACTGCTGATGCTCTGGGAAGGCAAGAAGAGTAATCTGAACTCCACCTAATGAACTTGTGCTAATGAGTAAAAGAACTGGGCTGTGCTGTGGTCTTTGAAATTTAAGTTTTAAAAAACAGTCTCTTTGTACTAAGAAAATGGAATTCATAGCTATAATCAGAATGTTATTCTTATTAATGAGCTAGAAAGAGAACACAGTCTATAATATGCTGTTGGTGCACTTCCACATTCATTGCTTATTTATTTCCCAAGAGCTTAAAACATTTTTACTTTAATCAGTAAAGAAGCAGCAATTTCCCATAATATCTTTCAGATCATACTATGTCTATATTGAGGCTATCACGTGTTGTTTTTTCATCTGTCGTGGTTTTGTTTCTTTTGGAGGGGTGGAGGGTGTGAAGAAGGAGAAGGAACAGCATTTGAGACAGAATTGTGTAACTGAGACTACACCCTCAAGCTCTCAGTCAGAAACTCCCAGGCAACAAATTTTGCATCCAAGACACTCAATTTTAAATTAAGAGTTAACCACTGGGTTTATTTTAAAAGGAGGAAATAAAATAAGGGGCCGGGATTGAAAAAAAAAAAAAAAAAAAAAAGGCAGTTATTCCATGTTCAGTAATTAAATATTAACCCATACTATGATTTAATGTATCCTATTCCTGCTTCAGCCTGGTCATGTGCTCCTGATGGAATTTCTGTGAAAACTGGTACATAATCATCAGCAATTTATCCTCATCTGTCAAAAACCATCCAAGTCTCATCCACACCAGGAGTGACCTTCCTGTGGCTCTGTCTGTGTACACAGCTGACAATTGGCACATTCTGGGGCTTTAGGCAGCACAAAGGCTTCACTGGTGCTGTGTCTAAAGGATTCACACACCTCTGCATTCACATTAATATTTTCTGCTAATGATTGTTGTCAACACAGAGCAAATAAATGAAGTGTGAGGATTTGTTTGGGTTTCTGAGTGAGGCTAACATTTCACAGCAATACCTTAAAGCTGCAATGCATCCCATGAAGTTTTATCAGACTTGTGCCACACAGCATAAGGGAAATAAATGCCAAAGGCATTAAAAATATAGGTTCTTACTGTTCTTCGAAAAAATGGCTCTGTGATCACATTGTAGCATAGAATGTAACTTTGTTTTTCAAATATTTTTGTTCCTTTCTCTGTGTATGAGTGCATTGATAAGATAATGAAACATAAAAATAAGATATTACTGAACCGCTTTCCTGTGTGCAGCTATGCTAGTTCAAAAAACACTATCAGCAGCAGGAATAAAGCAGCCAAAAATCAAAGTTTAGGAAGGTTTAGGAAGATTATTGCATTACCTCCAGTGCAGAGGAGATACAGATCTTAAATATATTTTAAATCTATTCCAGCTTCTCAATAGTTTGGAATGATCTGTTTTCATCAGTTTTATTGAATGCTCATATTTAAACACATAGCCTAAATAACAGAGATTCTGAGAAGCATAAAATTCCAGAGTCCACTGTCATTTCCCTGGGCTGAACCACAGCAGATCCTGATGGCCAGCTTTGGAACACGGCCATTCTGTCAGACGCAGAGCACATTGTCTGACACCAGATGCTGTGCTGGGGAGAGCAGGGTGTGGACATTTCCAGGAGGTGATAGGGATCAAAGATACAGCCAATCACTTAAAGCAAGCCCAAGGGAAGTTAAACAAGTCAAACCAATTTTAAAGGACAAACAAAACAAGGTAGGACATGGAGGATTGGCTTTAAAATGAAAGAAGGAGGATTTAGATTGCATATTAGAAATAAATTACTTATTTTGAAGGCAGTGAGGCCCTGGCAGCAGTTGCCCAGAGAAGCTGTGGCTGCCCCATCTCTGGAAGTGTCCAAGGCCAGGTTGGTTGGGGCTTGGAGCAACCTGGTCTAGTGGAAGGTGTCCCTGCCCATGGGGAAGATGGTCTTCAAGGTCCTTCCCATGCTCCGCCATTCTATGACTAGGATATTATCACTTTAAAGCATCTTATTCATTCATATTATCAAATATTTCCTGCCAAATTCAATGCAGTTTCATTACTAGCTTTCATTCAATTAGCTTTTCCCTTCATTTTCCCCACTTCAGTCCCCAAATCCTGCAGAAACCATCATGGGGTTAATGGCTGACACGTCTCCAGGTGGAGGATGTGATGTCAAATATTGTTATGGATCCTCATACAGATCCACCTACCCGCTCACCTTGGAAACACTTCAAGAGGAAGTTTCACTTGCATTCAGTTTATGGATGTAGGATTGGCTGCTGAATGCATTACTGCAGTAGAAAAACAAATGATCACAGCAGAACAATGATTTTTCCTCTCTCCAAAAGGAACACTGCAGAAACCCATTCCTGCTGAAGTACATCTTATCCTGAGAGGTTCACAAATAGCAGGTTTTATTCTTGACACTCACCGGTGGCTGGGTGGTTAGTTTTTAGATTTCATCTTTCCAGCAAGGTCATTTCCCCTAGTGAATCAGCACTTTGGCATCTCATTTTCTCTCTAAAATGGGGGAAACAATGTCTAGCATAGCAGGAACACATGGACACACACATTTTTGGAGATGAGAGACAAGAAAAGGGTCAGACAACTTCCTTTGTGCCAAGGAAATTATTACACTGACTGGTTGCTTTATTTAGATGCAGTGCAGACAGCTTGCAGTGGGTCCATTAGAACTGCCTTGCTCTTAATTACATTGACTTTTAAAAGCTTTGATTAATTATGACAGAGAGCAAAGGTTTCCAGCAGAGAGATGACTGTATCAGAAAACAGCTCCTGATGCTGACCAGACCAGGTCAGTGTTTGAAGCATTTTATATGCCATAATAAACTGGACACAAAGTTGTCACTAGCAGGATTGTAGATGATAAGAAATATTTATGTTGTTCAAAGAGATCTATGATTGCAGAAAACTAGCAATTTCTTTATTTATTTAAATTGGTGGAACCAAATGAAAGAGGAAAAATAACAATTTGGGGTTTTTTTGAAAACAAATCAGAATATGTATTTATAGTAGAGATGGAAATTTTTTCCTCAAATTGAACTAAAAGAAATCTTAATTTAAAAAAATTGTAAAATTCATTCACCATGTGAACTACAAGGCCTTGAGAGCCTGTGTAAATAGAGTCAGAGGCTTTGCATCTCCCCACCTCATTTCCATCCAAACCCTCAATAGCTTCCTCAGGTTGGTGCAGGAATTTTCTGATATCTATGACACTATTATGAAAAATGATGTGCTTGCCTGAGTTGCATAAGGAACAAATTTGCATTCAATTCCCCAAAGAGCCATCAAAGGTTTACATGTCCTTGAAAGCATCACTTAAAGTGGGATTCATTGAAAATGAGCGGATAGTTGAGCTTTTCAACGGCTCTGGGAAGGCAGCTGAGGAAAATTGAATTGCCCTGTGCCAGGGCTGCTGTCTCACCAGGAGCTCTGGGTGGAAGCTGGATGACAAGGTTAGAGTAGCTGCACAAAGTTACAAGACACAGGTCTCTCTGCCTCATTTTCTACACCTTTAATTTAGTAATGGCAGCAGTTCCCAGGGCTACTCTATCAGGGCATGTTCATTAACATTTCAAGTCCTGCTACTGATGACAAGTATAGGTGACAGATTTAAGAGAGTGAGATTCTGCTTCTGGACTGATTTTGCAGTGCTGATATTTGTGGCTTCTTAAATCTTACTGTTGCAGACATTTCTACCTTCCCTGAGTTCAAAGCTTTTTTTAAACACCAGAAAAATTCTGGCATTGTTTTTCTCCTTTATGTTTACATCCCTCCTTTTTTTTTTTTTTTTTTTTTTTTTAAATCTCACTACAGTGATTATTTTCCTTTTAAAAGCCTCCTGGAAATATATATTCTACTTTTTTTCCTGATAATCAAATTATGGGTATTTTTTATTATATTTAGTTTTTACCGTTACTATTTGAGTTAGAACCTCAGTGAATACCTCATGAAATTTTGTTTACATGCAGAATTTACATGCAGAATTGGTTTAAATGCTGAAATTTAGGTCTATTTGAATGAGCTTTATATAATATTTTTCTTTGTCACCTATGCTGTTACCCCATCAACCTTCAGACTAGAGCTTAGAGGGAATAGATTGTAGTATTCATAACACATGCTTCTAGATAATTCTGCTTGAATTTCAAGATCTGATTAAATCTAAACTACTCCTCCAGTTTTGAAAATACTTGTGGGAAATGTGTAACATTCAGGAAAGAAGATATGACCAAATGAAATGCAATTGGGAAAAAAAAAGAGAAAATTTGCAAATGACGTGACTACAACCAAATGGACTGAGATGAAATGAAGTGCAGTGACAAGGACAGCAACTTGCCAAAATGATTCACACTGAAATCCCAAAATCAGGAAAGAAAGATAAACAGGAGGAGAAATTGAAGGAATTAAATGGAACAAAAGAAAGAGAGAAAATTCTGGAACAAAGTGAAAAAAAGTGAATGAGATGACATAACATGCACAGAAATGGACAAAGCTTTGTCTGATTGATCACTGAAATCACAAGATTTTATTCCCTTTCCTGAAAGGAAGAACTTGAAATCAGAGAACGAAGTGGAACAAACACTCTGGAAAGGATAGACAATAAAATCAAATGCAATTGAAAGAAAAAGAAAATTCTAAATGGAGTGACTACGCCAAAATGTACTGAGATGAAATGAGGTGCAGTGAAAAGAGGTCAAGTGGGGATGAAAGCAGCACCTCAGGAGAGCATACCTCAGCAGTCTTGGGGGTCAGGTAATATAACAAGAGACACAGAGAAAATTCAAGAGTCACCTCATGATGTATTGCTTTCCTTAGTGCCCTCAGAATGGAGCTCTGTCACGAGCAGTACAGTGATATATGGGCGCTGTAGCTTCCCCATCCACCCCACCATTCCCCTTTTCAGATCTGACACGACTCTCGGTACAAAATACACTTTCTCCTAAACTAATCCTGGTCACTGGGATGTCCCTTCTGAGGTTACCATTAAGAGTTCAAGCTCAGAAATTCAGGTAATTGCCCTCCCTGGATTTTAGGGCCAAGCAGTCATGGGGGCATTTCAGAAAAATTTTGTAATTTCATTCCACAAAAATGAAACATAAATGGTTCCTTGGTGGGAACCACACCTTCAAGACCTTTTAAGCTGTTGCCTTCAGAGGAGGCATCCAAACAGCAATTTTCCACATGTACAGGGGCAGCAAAGCTTAGGGGAGCACCATGAGCATATATGTGCATATCCTGTGTGTTTCCCAAAGGCTGATTACAGGGAATGAAGGACCCCTGGCAGCGACAGTATGGGCAATGAAAGTGGGAAGCACCAGGAAGAATACAACACTCTAATAATCATCACCTGAAAAAGCATATTCCCTGCTGCAAGCCATGGTCCCACACAAAGCATTAAAATGCTGATGTTATATTTACTGTCTGCACAGAAACACCTGTACAGAGAGGGAACCTCAGGGAACTCCACACAGCAAGTTAGAAGTAACTTGGGCACGCGCAAGGACATCTGAGTGAAAGATTCTCTGCAATTAGACCTTCCCCTCACGGCACATATTTTTTTCCCTGACAAGAATGCATTTTCTGAAAGTTAAGAGGTCCAACCTCTCATCTACAGTCTTAATTACAAGGGAAAAATTTACCGCTTAACTGCAAACATCAAAATTCATTTCAACAACAAGTTCAATTTAAAAAATATTAAAGTTTAATTACATATTTGATTTAATAGTTGAATAACAAAACCTTCCTCTCTCCTGTTTTTCCTTGTATAGACCTTTGCCAGCATGAGCATGACACCCACCATCCAAACTTCTCTTCCCCTTCCTTTTGCCAGGGGACAAAATGGGCAAGTTTTAATTTTTTTTTTTTTTTTTTATTTTACAGGCCCCCGTACTTATTTTCTCCTGGCTGTAACATGGTTGTTACATGCAGCAATTATGTACAATAGATGAAACCTGTTGTAGTAAACAAACAAACTTTCCATCCTTTGGACAAATTTGTGCAATCTCTCCTGCCGTCTCCCCACAGGGTGATAGGTTCACATCAGAAAATAAAAATCAAAGCACTGAAGGATGTCAGGTCCTCGGGAGCAACCGAGTCAGAAATTCTCCAGTGATTGTGGAAAGGGCAGACAGTTAGCTTTTCCTGCTGGCAATGATCCTTAAATTACTGCCTTAATTAAACATTTAGAGTTCTTTTCAGAGATGTGAGGGTGTATTCCACATAGAGCAGAGGAGTCTCCTCCTGTGTTGTGTGCAGCCTCATTCTCTGTCTCCTCCTCATGGTTAGGGTTGGATTTGTTTATGTCTCTGTCCCCAAAAGTTCTCCCCCCTCACTGGAGCGAGTCCAGAGGAACCCACCAAGGGCGACAGAGGGATGGAGCAGCTCTGCTGTGAGAAAAGGCTGAGAGAATGGGGACTGTTCACCCTGGAGAAGAGAAAGCTTTGGGGTGACCTCACTGTGGCCTTCCAGTGCCTGAAGGGAGCCCACAGGAAAGATGGGGAGAGGCTTTACAAGGGCCTGGAATGACAGAACAAGAGGGAACGGATTCAAACTGAAGAGTAGAGTTAGAGTGGATATTAGGAAAAAATTTTTGCCTGTGAGGGAGGGGAGGCCCTGGCACAGGGTGCCCAGAGAAGATGTGGCTGCCCCTGGATCCCTGGAAGGTCTAAGGCCAGGCTGGACATTGGGACTTGGAGTAACCTGGGATGGTTGGAGGTGTCCCTGCCCTGTCAGCAGAGTTGGATCTGGGTGATCCTAGAGATTCCCTCCAATCCAGGCCATTCCATGATTCTATAATCCTTAACCCAGTTTTCTCCATTTCTAGAGCAAATCAAACCTTAACACTTCAGAATTCTTTTTCCTTCTCTATGAAGTTTCTTTGGCAACTTTTTGTCCTCATCTCATCTGTCTTGAGCCTCTCTCTTGCTAACACCTATGACAGTTCTTAAAAAACTTATTATGTCCCCATCAATTCCTCCCTTCACTGTGACACTTTGTAGCCACTGTAATAAAGATTGCAAAAGTGACCAGGGTTCAGAGGACAAATTCACACCAGCAGTTCCTTGGGGTTTATTGGAAGGACATAAATAAACCAAAAATAAATGGAGTCTTCTCAGCTGAGATAGTGAAAAACTACCTTGTCCTCTGAGATTCAAACATTTGGTAACATAGGTTTTATTTTTATATATTTCTATAAATAACAAATTAAGCAAAAGGAAAATCTTTTTTGCTTTGGATTTGCACAGGAATTAGCCCAGTGAAGTCTGGAATTTATGTCCTATACAGTAATTACTTCTAGAGAGGAGAGACTGTAATTTATTTATATTTTTCCAAATGCTTATCAGTGAAATATTATTTAACTCCTGAAAAAAAATCACAGACAAATTATGTTCTGCTAATGAAGACAGAGGTTCAGATCTTTCTGTTTTATATCTCACAGCCCCACTGGAATCTGCTAGACATTTGATGCAATACCTCATGAAATTTTATTTACATACCAGCAGGTATATAAGAAAAGAGGGAAAATAGAAAAATTTATTAAACAGGTGTGCAGCGTGAGGCCTCTAACAGCTCTAAGAACCTGGGTCACACTGGATCTTAGAACTACTCAAGGTTTTCAAGTGCTAATGAAATTTCCCTGCTAGAATTCATTCTTTTCAACTGTCAGGGACCAGGGAAATTTTCAGAAAAGTTTCTTCCTTGTGTTGTTTACAGCTACTTTTAGATCTTTCACATGGCTTTCAAATTTCAGAAAGAAGGTGGAGGGTAAACAAATATTTTTAAACTAGGTGTGATGTTTTTTTCCTTTTCTCTTTAGTCAGCTTTGTTAAATATATTCACTACATAATCTTGAAAGAGAAAAGGGAGAAAAAAAAAATCGATCTTGTTAAATCTGCTGAAAAATATCGAACTTAAGAGGGGTTTGAAAACACCCAGCAGAGCAAGAACATAAGAAAGAATTGTATAAGATTTGTGAAATGATAAAATCTAAATTCGCAAATTTGTTTTTCGGTTTGTATCGCAGTGGAAGAGTTTGGGTTTTTTTTCAAAGTTCTTTTAAAGTAATTCACGTCATGATCAGTGTCTTGACTTGTGCCATCTTTGAACTCATGCAACGTAAGGAATGGCATCTAAAGATCTCAGCTCCTGTTTTACCAGTCATGCTGCACACACTGCTTTGATCTCAACCAAATTTAGCTGAACTTTCCAGCAAAACCAGGACAGAACCCATCCAATTGCATGAAAATTTTAGTCTTCTCAACCTAATTAAGGAAGAAGCAGAGAAAAGCAACCTCTTGAAGAAACATTTGGATAAATAATGACACCAAATCTTCAGTAGAAATTATTGGGCTGTAGCCAGTCCTTAGTAAAACCCTCTCTACAGCTAAATCAATTAAATATTTTATTTTTATATTGAGGGAAGTGTTTTGTCACTAGTGAATTTCTTTTATAGCATCTTGTTCTTATCTACAGGGTACCCACCTATCTTTGTTTCTGTAATTGAACTTTCCTCCAAAGTTCATTGCCCTCCAATTTTTTTTTTCTATCAGTGTAAATTTACTTCAGAAATGCTCCTTACCTTTTCCAGCTCTCCTTTCTGTATATGAAAGACACTTATTCTCCTGTTTTGGGGTTACTTTTTTGCCTCCTGGAACTCCTTTCAAAACCTTGTCTGCAAACATGCAGGATGAAGAGAACTCAGCTTCAGTTTCTTTCCAGAAAAAAAAAAATCCCAACAACAACAAACCAGAAAAAAAACCCCAACAAAACCAAACAACCAGAATTCCCTGCATTTATTCCTAATCACAAGTCATTTTGAAAACATAACTGGAAAATCACACAGCCTGACTCCATCTTTCTCAGGCCAGCCCACTGCAGGTTAGGGTTAGCTCAAACAATGCAAGTCTGCTCATAAAAAAACCTTTGTCACCATCACCAGGTTTAATTCCATCAGCCCTACACGTTTCTCACCCATGGGAACTCCCATCTCACTTTCAGACCATGATCTCAAAAGGATTTAACGACATTGGGAGATTTGTTGCCAGTATTCCCACTCTCCTGTAAATTACTGACTTTGGAGAGGAACGTGGGACCTTGACACTGGTCCTTCTCTCCCTTCAATTGTCAGAAATGAGTTTAACTTGGTGGAATTGCATTAGTGGGAAACCAGATAATGGCCCTAACTCAATAAAGCACATTATTTGTTTACTTTTAATCTCCTGGCAGTCCCATTGAAGTTAGCCAGCCTTGAGTATATTCCAGAATAGCAATGCTTTTTGAGCAAGGATTGGAATATAAAGGTGTTCAGCCTGAATATTTCCCCTCTAATCTAATACAGAAGCATATGTTTATAATTTAGGAGCCTGTGATATAGGAAAAAGAGAGAAATACTTGGCATGAATAACTTCACTGGTATACCTGTTCTAGAGGGCTTTCTTAAAAACAGAGAATCATATAAAATGGCCAAATTCCCAGGCACTGTCAAAGGGGGAGCAATGAAAACGCAGATTCCAAGTTAAGAGCATCATGTAAAATTTGCAGATATTCGCACTGCGTTTGGACTGTTGATCATGCACACACGTAGATCTCCCCTGTAGCAAGACTCAAATGGTTTATTCAGCAGCTGCCCCTTGATCCCTCCTCTCCCCTGCTCTCATGTGCAAACAAGTCTCAGTCGACTCCTAGACCCCAGAGCAATTCCTGCATTTGGCTTTGATCTTTCTGATCAGTTGTCAACCTGCAGAGGCCCTGGTCTCTCTAGAATCTGAGCAAAAATAATAGTCTGAAGAAAAACTCAGTCTTCATCAGTTATTCCTGATCAGTTTCAAATTCCTCTAACTTTATGCCTAAATTAAGGGACAATTATTATCAAACTAAGACCTCCATGGACTGGAGCTTCTACCCCCAGGCTGGTTGGTCTGTCTTGGAAAAAAAAAGACTCATGGTAATTCAATAAAATCTTTAACTCACATGAAGACCTTAATTTTAAACCTTCTCAGCTAAACACAGCTGACTGGCTTATCTCTGTAACTATTAAGACTATAATAAATTGATAGTAATTTACGTGGGTGTCCAAATCATGGGGTGTAATGAAGAGATTAGAACGATGCAAAAACTGTTACATCCTATTTTGACTGAATACAGTCTCAAGACAGATTACCAAATTAAAGGAAAAATATTTTGATTGCAATATATGTGATCAAGATTTTGTCTGCTTTGGAAATGGCAAGCAGTTAAACTGTATCACTGAAAAGATAATTTGTGAAGGAGCTCTGAAATAATATGCACAAAAAACCCAAATGCCTTCAAATAAGATGAAAGATTTTTCAGGTCTGTTTTTGAAGCAGAGAAAACAAGAATATATTTATACAGCTGATGGAAAAGCAAAAAGGTGTGATAGTTTAGAGGTTAAAATCATGGGTTTTTTTTTTGGTTTGGTTTGGTTTTTTTTAATAGCAAGTGTTTAAAAGCACGACTGAGTCTTTACCATAGTAGGGGTTTTAATTACCTTTAGGATGAGTGGAGGATGGGTTGGGCTTGGCCTTACAACTTTTAAGACAGGTTAATTTCTCTGCACCTCAACAGGCTTGCTCTATGACTTTCAGGCCTTATGTACTGTGTCTTAATTCCCTGTTTCTAAAATAGGGGAAATGGCTTTTTTCTGCCTCCCAGGATTTCTGGAAGGATCAATACATTAAGTATACAAGACATTCAGATATGGAGGTGATGTGAACTGTACATCTCTGAGATGGATGGCTGCTGAATGGAAGCCAAACCCTCAGTTTTCAGAATCTCAGAGAGATTTATTATTCTGGTCCTTACACAGGAGAGAGCTGCATAAAGAAAATGTGACCTTGAGATTCTGTGTCTCCTGTTTTGATTGCCTCAGTGCCCAGTGAAAAAAACACCTGTACATTGACCCAAACCTGCTCAATTTTCTGCTTCATTTTGGGGTCCCAATAAGTGACCAGGCTCCTGCACTGGCCTCTTGCACTCTTGGTTAAAAGGGAAGGAAAAGTATCATCCTCTTAATAGAGTCTTGTACCTTGCCCTGATGTGATGGCTGAGACTGGAACCTCAAGTGCAATTTGATGATATTCCAGGTCTATAAAAGACTGACAATCCCACCCAGGAGACAACTTGTCACTTACACATTAAAGTGTCACTCTCCATATATCAGTGACTGTCTCATGCCTTTGCCTCTCAGTTCCTTAAGAGATACAAAAAACACATTTCAAGAGAAATTCTCTTTTCTTCCATCCCACCTGCCTGATCCATCAAGATATTGCAGCAAAGACCACTGCAAATGCAGACAAATGGAACAAACCTGTGACAAAATGGAGATGGATATGGTCCTCCTTGGTTTAGCTTATTCACTGCATTTCAAAATGTTTAAGCACGTCTACCAATACAACCTACCAAATTCAAAACATGTCTGAGGCAAGATAAAATCAACAAACAAATCTCTTTAGATTTAGAGAACTACTGTAGCTGAGTAAGGATTCAGAAAGCAGAATCCAGATCAGTGTTGCCTAAAGAGAGAAAGTGGAGGGAGGGATGCAAAAATCTGTACTTGGAAATCGAGAAATATGGCAAGAAGCAGCAAGCAAGAACAAATCAGAGAGGGCAAGGTGCTAGAAGTCCAGGTTTTATACTCCTCATTTTAACATGAAGAGGGATTAGGAAGTGTTATTACTTCCCTTCTGTTCATTCACAGAACACAGCTAAAATAGGAGAGAGGATTATTTTTATTTTTTAGCTCTGAATGAACAGAAGCTATGGAAACTGAGGAGAAGTAGGGTACAGCATTCGTTTTGGTCCTAATTAAACACTTTCCAATCTCACACTGAGGGCAAAGTTCATCTGGCTTGACAGAACTACTGCCAGACACAAGAGAAAAGGAAGGAGTCTAAACTGCTGAAATCTCAGCTAATACAGCAGGAGTGGTTATGAGATTCATGTTCTTCATACAACAGCAGAGGTATTCAGTGTTTATTGATCCACTTGACCAAGAATTATGTTACACTCAAAACAAATAAGATATCAGGGCAAGCAGCGCATTATTTCCTCCTAGTCATGCATAAGCACTCCAAGAGCTCTCACAAAGCCTTAATATAAGATAACTTAAGCACTAAAATAATAAAGAAAATATTTTATTGTTTGGACTAGCCAGTTTGACCACTAGACCATTTATAAAACAAAAAAAAATATAAATTGCACTAAAGAATTATCAAGGTCACAACAATCACACAATGGGCTCTGGTGTGCACTATAATATAGTTTCTAATTATATAAGTTTATGTTAATTCTCTTCTGTTTCTTTCCACAGAGAGAAGAGTGCTTAATCTCCTCCTGAATTCTTCAGTGTTTATTACTATAGTAACCAAATGCTTCAAAAACATTGATTAATTTTCAAAATATCTCTGTGGAAAATTAAATCCATCTGGACATGGTCCTGGACAAATGTTTTAAGGGGGCCCATCTTGAGCAGGTGGTTGGACCAGATGATCTCCAGAGGTCTCTTCCAACCTCAGCCATTATGAGATTTTATGAAAAATAACATTGTCCTCATTTTACTGAAAGGGAGCAGAGGTAGAGGTTGATTAAGACTGGTTTTTTTGCATCTCCTTTTCAAAACACATTTGTATAATATTTCAGGCATATTTGCATTTGTCTCTTCAAAGAAAAGCTCTTTCCATCTTTAGTTTAGTATTTTTGCAGATGAGATACAGAGTTTTCCTTGAGTATCAAAGAACTGACAGTCTCAGTGCTGAACCAGCACTTTAGGATCAATCAGTTCCAGATCTTTTATTTTTCTCTCCTGCTTTCTCTTTATCAGGATCCTTATTTGTTGATCACCAAACCTCAAACTATAATTATGTCAAGCTGCTTTCACGGGACAATTTTCCCTAAATTACCATGCCTACATTTGTATTTAGTGTAGGGGGAAAAGGCAGACACTCCTGTGGCTGTGCTTCCTTCTCCAAAACCTCTCCCAAAAAATTTAGCTCAGAGAAGTGAACAAGAATAGAAAGCTTCAGCTCAAAATCAGACTGAATCCTGTAAATTTACAAAAAACTGAACAGACAGATTTACAACAAGGAGAGTCAGGAAACAACATTATTGAGTCTGATGCAGACAGAAGAAGTTTAATTCACCACGTATTTAAGTACAGCAGCCTCATAGCAGTCTTTTCCCCAGTTAGGTTTAGATGACTCTAAATTAGGATGGGATTTTGTACCAGCTGAGCTTTGAAGGTAAAGAGACGCTTCGGGGTATGAGTCTTTGCCTAAAGCTTGGATTCTCTACCTGGAATTTTAGGGCTTTAGGAACTTTATCTTGCCTGACATCCAGCTGAAATAAACCCAGCTGGTATTACACCAAGAAATTCCGGGACTCCAGCAGATTCTGCCTGGGAAAGGCCTCCAGCCAAGGGTGGGAGTCACAAACCCAGCAGTCCCTGTGCAAAGCAAGCTCCAGTGCTGGGCTGGCTTTTTCCAGCTAGGAAGAACTTTGCAGGTAGCTGGGCCTCAGGGCCATGCAACTGCAGTCATTTGGCAGGCAGCAAACCACATCAAATTAGCCCCACGGAGTCCAAATCATAAAACAAACCCTCAGAAACCTCAGAGATTAGCTATCACAAACTTCTAATTTTGTTATTTATAGCAACAACAATAGCCAAATAATCATGTACTTGGGAGCCTAGCAGGCACACTAGTGGGTTTTTTTTTTTTAATTATGCTGGTGCCAGACTGAAAATACTAAAGCAACAGGGAGGAAAATTTGATTTTTTTTTTTCCTACTTAAATTCTTATTTTTCTGTCTTGAACTTTCCAGAAACTTCCTGGTGATTATCCAACACTACTCCTTGGTTACAATCATGCCAACTTCCAGCAGGTCTGCCAACTTCACTGGGAGCTGAAGGGCAATTCCACCTACTTTAACACTTCTCTTCACGTGCTGCTCTTAGCTAAGGCAGGCAGGCAATGTCTGTGCAACCAACCTGGTAGAATTCAGCAACTAAAGCAGAAACAGCTGAGAAGATCCTCAATGTTGTCTCAAAGGGCAATTTTTAGTAATAATGCCAGCAGACTAATTAAATCTGAGGGGAGTCTGAGAAGCAGAACCAAGTGAAGTAGATATGGTTGCAGCAGGAGGAGAGAAATGCAGAGTAAAATCCCATCTTTGGGTTGTTTTACCCCAAACTGTGTAGAACATGTGCCTTTCTCTGGCAGGACAGTCTCTATGGCATCTTTTCTTCCTGCATTGTCACAGGTGAACAAAAACATGAAGAGGAGGAGGAAAAAGAGCTTGCACCTTGTAGGAAAATTAGCATTAAAGGAGGTAAATATTTGATCCCTCTGCAGAGTGGTACATGCACTGTTGGCTGACTTTTCTTTCTCCCATGTTCTCATTCCTTTTTCATTGAGGCCACCCCATGTCTGTCTCACTCTCCCCAGGGAATGCTGCCCAGTTCTTGTTGTTTCCTTTTCCTTGAAGTTATTCCTCTGCCAAAAATGCCATTTTTGCACCTTTAGCCTTTGCTCTTTACCATGACCAGCCCTCCTCTATTCACACTCTGCCCATCTTTCTGATTTAGGTGAAAATTCCTCAGTGAGGGTTTTATGGGTGCCTCTGGGTTTGCACAGTATTTACCACCAGTTACCATGCTTTTAATGGCAATTATAACACAACAAAATACACAGGCTATGAAAGGAGTGTGCATGTCAAGACTGAAAGTAAGAACAGTCTTAGAAGAAATGTATTCAGGTTTGTTCAATCTTGAAAAGAAATTCAGCATGGAATTTTATACATTAATTAGGACAGAAATAAATATTTGAAGTAGGATTCCCCTTTTTTTATTCTTTTTTTCAGACTGGCTATGATGACAAAATAATTGTTCTTCTTTTACTGTGCAAAATTAGAGTTAAATCCAGCTAAACTGGTTTACTTTCTTGAAATCACATAGAAATATGTGATACCGCAAAGGCTTGAGGCGCAAAACTTCTTTAAAAAAACCAAAATTTTTCAGAAATTACATGGAAAGTGAGTGTGGTTTCCACAGATTAAAAATGATAATGAATCAGGTTCATCAAGAGAACGTGTTTGTACCATCTTGATATCATATATGTGTTCTATGATTGCATTTTAGAAAACCTTTTGGAGACAGGCTAACTTTATTATTCCCATTTTATAAGGAGGACTGAGATACAGAAAGAGGAATTTGTCATCATTCTCAAAATCTGCAATAAGGTCAAGAACTGACACATTCCTACTCTTCCAAAAGCAAGATTGTGCTTCCAAGTACAGATTGCTAGACAAGAACTTCTTCAGAAAGTGCTACTGTGGATGTTGCTTTTAACGTGCTACAGATGCTTGGATACTGTACACACCAGGTTTCATGTCTTTCGTAAAACAGATGACCAGGTGTAGAGAACTTCATAAGAATATTTAATATCTTAGCTATTATGAGATTTTTTTTTGTGCAGTTTTTCATATAGTGAAGCTAAGGATAAAAAGAGATTTAATTTTCTTTCTCCTCTAATATGCCATTATAATTTATTTAATTATAATGCAACATACATGCAGAAATATATATGAATGTGAAAAGGAACTCTGTGGCATCATAGAATATTAATGTACCCTGCAGCCTTTTTATTGCTTAGCTCTGAATTGTACCTAGAGAGGCACTGAGATTACTGATGCAGAAACCAGCATTTTCTCAAGGTAGGTCTATTGTTTTATAGTCCAGCAGTCTGCCTGCCATTGTCACCAGGTGTAGGGCATTTCTGCCATCTGCAACAGTGTTTTGTCCTTATATAAAAATCTGTTCACAGCTCTGGTACAAATAACAAAATACTACTCCCATTTAGGGTTTTATGTGGTGGCCACAGCTGTGTCCTAAACACAGAATAGGAGGTTATGCAGGTTATTTGCTCTGCTGAGGTCTTCCAGGTGTCCTTTTAGCTACTTCATATACTGAAAATTCCCAAATAAATCTGTGTATAATATCAGCTTAACCACTACAGCATTTTAGAGCAGGCTCATAGCTGAGTGAGCTGAAACTGGGGAGGTTGAGACAATCATCTCCTCCTGTTGCTGTTGTGAGAAGTGAGAGTAGGAGACATCAGAAGATTCATCAACCCATATGTGTCAGATCTGCTGAAGTTTTATAATGGATTTGGCTTGGCAGAGATCCTCCTCTTGGTTTGCACTTGGAGAGGTGAAGTATCAGTTCTGCTGTTTGGCAGAGAGCAAGAGCACTCATGGGTAGAGAAAAGAAAAGGAAGGAAATTTCCCAAAGTGGAGGAGACAAGACATATGTGTGTCATTTCTGTATTTTGCCCTGCTTAGTTGCTGCACAGAAAAATGGATGGAGCAAAAGGATTACCAAGAAATGCCTTCTCCTTCAGGCTGGAGACACAGGGGAGTGTCTCTCCTGGAGTCTGCAGCTGAGCAGATATTCCAGAGACCCCTCTTGCTGCTGGAATGTCGGGTGCAGGACCAGCACACACAGCAATTAGGTATCGAGAGTCATAAGCAGATCAAAGTGCATTCAGGAAGAGAAAGCAAATATTTAAGTCTTTAGACTTAAGAGCTTTAAATAGTGAATAGATAACTGTTAGGGAATATATATTTATATATAAATCCTCCACATTTCCTAAGGAGCTTTCCTTGATGCCATGCATAAAATAACAGCCTACTGTACAATATTCTGCATTATCTGCCAGCCACCAACAAGCACAAGATGCTGAAGGAAATGAACCTTCGGTTGCAGACTGATGAAAATTCCTGCTTTTCAATGAATAGTCTAATGGAAAGGTGTGCTTCATAAAGAGCAATTTAAATAATACAGTCCTTGAATTTTAGTAATGAGTATTCAGTACCCATATTTTAGCATTGTGGGCTAAACCAGGTGAAGATTGAACAGAAGTATAGAGCCCACATATGATTATAAAATAATCCTATTTTCTGAAGTTTGGGATTAAAGAAGAAAGATCTACTTATATCTTGAGCTGAGCAATTATTATTCCATTCAAGTAATCTAAATAGAAGGGTGCAATTTTAATTATTATAGCAGGATGTAAATGCAGCAAAATGAAGAGTCTATTATTCACTGAATTATTGTGCCATTCTTCTACAAATAAAATAAGGCAAAATGTATTTTGTGGTTTGAAAGTTTAGGCAATAATAATGCAGTCAGTACATTTCTGATGTGAATCTCATTCAATAGTCAAGTGAGTTCCAATCAACTTTCTCACAGAACCTGCATGTACAAATTTTAACTGGCAAATTAGATAGATGTCGTCTGTTGGCTCTTTTGGGAAATAAGAAGTCCCTCTACAAGATCATCAAGTTAGTTTTCACCAATTGTATGGAATGATATTAAGCAACACCAGGCTATGTTTTATTTATTTGAAAGTCTCCATTGGGAACTCATCCATTGGGATGAGTTCAAATCCAACAAAACAATCCCAAGGACGATTTTTATGAAAGAATCTGTTTCAAACCACGGGGTGAATGTGGTGCTTCTGAGTGCCTCGGGCACGGGCACCATTCACACACAACCTCTGCCACTGACTGAGCTGAGCTGGGTTTGCATTCCAGCTGAACCACAGGAAACGGAGAGACCTGGAGGCACCTCCAGGTGTAACCTCCAGCTCCTGGGTGGGGAGCACCAGATTCCATCTGAAACCAGCTGATGGGGGAGATCTCCACCCCACCAGTAAGAAATAACGAGAGGTTATTTCAGCAGGGGAAACGAAATAATGGCTTTCTCATCATGGTCCTTTCAGATCATTCCTGGAGTTTTTACTGCCATTGTCTGCACAGTTGCAGATCTTGCCAGCAAGTTTTTGCACCACAGAAAGCCGCTTGGAAAACTCCTGAATATTTCACTACAAATTGGTCAAAACCTGGCATTTTTGCCACCTCAGTCACAATCCTTGACTATCTGAACAGAACAAAAGTTTTAAAGTTTCACATGCAAATCTAATACTTTTACCAAATTCCCTGATTGTAAGATACACAAACACATTTGCTAAATCAAAGTTATCTATTCCAAAAATAGTTATATGACATTAGGAGTTATTTTTGTGTAGAGATGGAGTGAAATTGGAGTTCTGAGAACTGCACTAATCAGTTATAAATGAGAAGGAAACTCCACAAAGAAAGACACCGAATCTGGACTAGGTAAATAAACTGTTTTCCAGTGGTGTGACTAAACCACTTGGGAACTGAAAAGGATTGATTTATTTTGTGGTCATGTATCTAAAGTTAATTTTGTTTTTCCACTTTCCATGTGTTAAACATTCTCTTAAAATTAACTGTTAATTAATAATATAAATTTATTTCCATTTTTATGCCAATTGGTGATTTTTACAGACTTTTATAAACTTATTTAAAAGTACTTGGTTTCAATCTGGACTCAAAATTACTTTAGTTTTAGCCGATCTGTAATACTCCTTAAGGCAAAACAAATGAAATTAGTTTACCAACCAAAAAAAACCCATCTAAACATATTCCTAATAAATTTTGTGGGTTTTTATGAAGCAAATGTAATAGAATCATAAAATGCTTTGGATTGGAAGGTCATCTGGTACCATCCCCCTGCCATGGGCAGGGATGCCACCCACTGGACCAAGCTGCTGATCCTCCATCCCAGCTGGCCTCGGGCTTTTCCAGGGATGGGGGAAATTTGGTGCCATGCAGGCAGTGGGAAAGGCAGATACCTCCAAAGGACAAATTGCAGCTCTGACACAGTGGGTCCAGACCTTCTACATGGGTCAGAGCAGCTCGAGGGGATGCTGTTACAGCCTAACTTCCGCGGAACATGGACAGCAGAAGGAGGAATCTCTCTCACATGCTGCATTTCAAAATTTACTCTGCACTGATCTAAGAAGACACATTCAGGCGAGTGTTTTTTGGGGTTTAAATAACATCTCTCTGTTTTTCAGAGTTTAAATAACATCTCTCTGTACTCTCAGCAGCGGGGCGGCTGGTTCATTTCAGCATCTGACACCACTCTCAGCCCCCTAAGCCTCGAGCAGTGCCAAGGAACAGCCGTGCCTTTTGCGCCACCCATAAAAGCCATGATTCCCTAAGGGTTTGCAGGTGAGGAATGTCCATCTGCAATCCTGCTTCCACGGGACCCTGAGTGCAGGGAACTGTCCAAAAGGCTGGGCTCAAAGGTGTTATGTTAGGTTTTCAGTTTTTCTGTTCTGTTTTGGTGTGCAGCTTTTAGCTCTATATTAAGTGTTATTAGGATCTTTTCACAGGGGGCTGGAGACAAAACAATCCTGTTCTAGCTGGAGAATCAGGGACAATCTCTTCAAACTTCAGGCCCAAAGCATAAACAACGTGAGAAGAGGAGGGTGGGCAAGCAAGCAAGGAGGATAAAACTTCATCATTTGAAGCTATTAATTGGAAACTTAATTCATATATGCAAATGGACTGAAACGTGTAAAAATGTGAGATCTTGTGACCAAGCTCTGTTTTGCTTCCATCTTGGAGCCATTTGGGCAGAGCCATGACTCCGGCTCTGGTACTGCCAGGGTGTGGCCTTTGAAGGCCCTTCAATAAATATCAATAAATATCCACTTTATTCCTCTTAACTCCCTCTAGCCTCTGTGCCAGCTCCTTAAGGCATCAAAGGGACAGAGAGGAGGGGAAGGTGAGAAAGGGAGCAGGAAAGGGAGGAAGAACCCACTGGTGTCACGAGAGAAACACCCAGTGGGTTGTGTTCATCTCCCAGGACTTCACTTCACTTGTTCTACTTCTACTTTATGCCATTCCCACACAGAAAAATGATATTCACAAATGATATTCACTGTGAACATAATGAATGCGTGCCGAGAGCTAAGTAGAAGTAAACATATAAGGGTTTTTTTCCTAAAGATACTGCAAAAATCACACAAACAGTGCAATAACTGGGAAAACAAGCGCTACAAGAGGAAATTCCAAAGTACAGTTAATCAAAATGTTGCTATTTTTTGCAAAAATATTGGGCGTACAGCACATAAAGAGAGTTCCTCAAATAACTTCAATGCTTTTCTGCCAGAATATTCTAAAGGGGAGTGACACATAATCCACCTTTAAAATAGTATTTATCTGGGACAACTGATAATAAGTAGCAGAAAATACAGTCTTCCTGTTACCAAATTATATTACTGTAGCCTAAATTCTTCCCAGAGATGTGACTGCTGAAGCTACAATGGTTTAAAATATTTAATCTGCGTGTATAGTTTGTAATTAATTTGTAGGAAAGTACATATGTGTGCTGAGACATTTTTTCAATAGCCTGTGATATATAATCCATCTATACATGCTTAAATAAATTACAAAAGTCCAACTTCAATGAAAATATATAGGTATACATATAAATATGTGTATAAAACATCTTGTATAGGTAGACAGAATACTGGTTGCTAAATAGAGACTTAATTCATAGACAGATTTGATATTTTAGTCTTATCCTCCTGCATAAGGCCTAGGAAGATAAATTTGATGCCATCTTCAGCTGGATTTAGAAAAACTCAAAGAATTTTTCTGGCATAACCCTTAAAGCTTAACTGTGTGTAACAACTTCATATTCTTCACTTTGGCAAAAGTTACTTCTGCTTGCATGGATTTAGTGACACAGCAAAATGTCACTGATTCTTCTGCTTGTCTAAAGATCCAACATTTCAGAGAGAAAATGTGGCTGTGCTGGAGTCAGAATGAATTTTGCAGTATTTAAGCCTTATTCCTTGCATTTTCAAGTTAGGGCTGAAGACAAATGGCTGAGGCTTCTGACTAAGCCCTGGCTCGAGGGAAAAGAGAAAGAAGCACTGATAGAATTTGCAAATATTTCAGAACATTATACCTTAGACAGAGAAAGGAGTGGATCCGTTGGTAAAAAGATTCATCTTAGGAAACAGATTTAAGCTCATTGAAGCACACTGAAATTTTTCTAATGATTTTAAATGATTTATCTTATATAAAAGTTTTTGGTTTAATGATATGATCTTAAAAATATCCTGACTATGTTTGACCCCAGAGGTGTGAAAAGATACATCACATTTCTCAAACAATTTCACTAAGAAAATAACTGTGCACATCAGAAAGGCCAAAACATTTTTGTTTGACATACCCAGAGCAAGCTTCCTCACTTTTGCATGGTGAAATGATATCCCTTTCCACTACACCCACAATCAGCATGAATCAGTTTAAAAGAGGCTACACACAACCAGAATTTTGGAGGGGGTCAACTGAAACAGTTTGGGTTTTCTGCACATCTCCATGTAAGAGCTGCATATTCAGCTGACACTGAGCTCAGCAGGAGAAAGAAGTTAAAATGGAGAAAGAAAGAATGACTTTCTCATCATGGTCCTTCCAAATCATTCCTGAAGTACACTGAAGCTTTCACTGCCATTGTCTATACAGTACTTGCCTGCTTTGCCATTAAATGGGTGAATCAATCATCACAGATCCTGAATTCACTGAAAAAATATCGGTCAGTGGAGCTGTGCCAGCCCAGGGAAAAAATGGCCCATTGACTTCTCCCTCTCAGTGACAAAGGGAAATGTTCTTTCAGTAAAAGGCAGAATGGATGGCCTTTTCTTGTTGATTATAAAGGTCAAAAGGCTGAAGGAAAAATACAGCAACTGGACAGAGAAAAACTATCTTTGCTGAAGAACCCATGAGCTGCCACTGGCACCAAATGTTTTACTTTAATTTGCATTGACATCCTCAGTGAGGTTCACTGACCACCCCTCCAGCCTTATTCACCCCATAACCATAAAAATATAATAATGGTGCTTACTCACCTCTTGCTACACATACAATTCTAAGTTTGAGAGCCTCATTCTGATCCTTCGGATCAATAAGTCACCCACAGCTGATTTCCATACACCAGTGCAGAGGTGCAGAAACAGGAGGCACATTTCCCAGCCTGACAAGCTGGGATTTACTGCTGTGGTGGATATATTGAGTAACAGAATGGTTTGGGTTGGAAGGGACCCTAAAGCTCTTCTCATTCCACCCCCTGCCCTGTGCAGGGACACCTTCCACTAGCCCAGGTTGCTCCAAGCCCCATCCAATCTGGCCTAGAACAATTCCAGAGATCCAGCCACAGCTTCTCTGGGCACCCTGTGCCAGGGCCTCACCACCCTCACAGGGAGCAATTTCTTCCTTACATCCAATCTAAATCTGCCCTCCTTTTCTAAAAGCCCTTGCCCCTTGTCCTCCCCCACACCTATGAACTGTACATTGTCCTCCTGGTACACTGAGATAATTTAATTGGGCCTCCTAATTCCACCCTGAAGCAGGCAGTACGTCTCACAGAGCAGCAGTACACACATGCTGGGAGCCCATCTAAGACTGTATATTTTTTAAAAATATGTTGTGGAGCTTTTATCAGTTGTTTCCTTTCCCATCCAGCTGCTTGATCTCTCTCCAGTGCTAGTCCTGTGAAGAAAGGCCTGTTCCATCCCAGCCAGGCTTCCTGGGAGCACAGAAACCAATCTTCTTAGGCAAATCAGTTTATGTGCAACTCTAAGCATGTGCTAATTTGAGCTGATTTACTGATGCCAGCATCCCGCCCAGTGTGTGACAGCAGCTGTCCTGCTTTAAAGGATTCATAATCTGCCAGTGGGGATAAACCACTCTGCATCCTGAAATCCTTCCCTTTTCCAGGCTTTTCTCCTGTGCCAATTCTTGGGCTCCCTCATCTCAAGCACCACAACTGTGGTTAGCCTGGAGCAGGGTCTCCTAGGGGAGCTTGGAAAGCCTGTTGGCACTCATCTCCCACTCCCCCAGCACCCACAGAGGGTCAGGCACAACTGAGCCCGTTGTGGCTGAACAACTTTTCTATTCATTTTCCCCCCTTGGGAGTTCACAGCTTGAGTAAGAGCTTATCTTTCATCTGGATGAAAAGAATTCCATCTGAATTTAGCAGCTTTTCTTACATCCAGCTTGTACTAGGGGGTTTGATCCAAAAACCTATGGCAGCTTTTCCAGTTTTTTTCCAAGTGATTTGGATTGGGCTTTTAGCAACAGGATCCTCTTCTGATGAACATAATTGTCCCACAGAGGCTGAGAAGGTGCATGCAGCCAAATCATCCCAGGCTGTCTCTGCCACTCACAAGTTGAGCTAGGTGGCCCTGTGAGTACATCTAGGAGAATGACAAGTGTAATGCATCATTTTTTCCAAGTGTTGTGATATTGCAACCTACAGAAGGATTCTTTGATTCACCCTAGATAAAAAACAAACAAACAAACAAACAAAAAAAAAAAACCAGTCACTATTTCAGTGTATTCTGATTTGGTGTGTTCTGACCCAGCAATTTCTTTCAGTAACCTCTTGATTCCATTAGACTGCAGGAACCCCTAAGTAGAAACCAAGGATTCATTCAGCTCATGTCATTCAGCCTTATTGTAAAACCCATCAGTATTTATGAGTATTATCCTGGAGAGAAAGTATCTCTGAAAGTTACTGCACACTGAACAGGTAAGCCTTGATTCAAAGACAATTTTTAAAGAGAGACTTACACATTCAAACAGTTTTCTTTACACCAAAATACTTCAGGAAGATCAGTTGGCTGCTGGTTCTCTTGGCGTATGAAAACAAAGAGAGAAAAGCACATTAAACTTTCTATTCATGCACAGGATGGCTTCCAGTCTTTACATTTGGGTGCTTCAGTCCACAGCTCTGCATCATGGAATAATCACAGAATGGTTTGGGTTGGAAGGGACCTAAAAGCCCATCCAGTTCCACCCCCTGCCATGGGCAGGGACACCTTCCACTAGCCCAGGTTGCTCCAAGCCCCATCCAACCTGGCCTCGGACACTTCCAGGGATCCAGGGGCAGCCACAGCTTCTCTGGGCAACCTGTGCCAGGGCCTCAGAACCCTCACAGAAAAGATTTGTTCCCAATCTACCTTTTTTCATTTTAAGCTGAAACCTTATATCAGTGACTTCTGTACAGAGTCAATTTATTAAAGAATATGGTGCCCATTAGAACAAAAGGAACCATATAAACATAACTAATTTTTAAAGAAGAAATTTTTTTCAACTTAATTCTACTTCTTTCTTAAAAAAAACATCAAAACCAATGAGAACTATAATTTGATTATTCAGCCACAGGACTAGTTGATCTAGTTTATAAATTTTCAGTCCTTTCAAGGGACACATATTCTCTTTGGTTTACTCTCCACTGAATTTCCTTCATATATGAAATCTACTTTGAAGAGACCCTAGAGAACACTAGGCAATGTGCTTGGTGGGAAAGTGTCATGTATCAAGTATTAGATAGTAACGACATGAATTCCTTCAACAAGTTACAAAGCGGAGGAGAAATCAGAGAGCAACCATGAGGAGGAAAGATGAGTGTGCTGAGGACATCTGAAAATCAGTCCTGTCATATCCTCATTCACAGAGCTCTCTATCAAATCATACTTCCCATTGCATTGCACCTTAAGACTCCTGTGATTCTTTATTGGATCAAAGGCATTCTGACCAGATCTTTGTGGGTGTCTGTCCCATGGGGCATAGCTGAAGAGATTTTTCAGAAGTATCTGCATCTTGCTGTATGACAGAAGGAGCAATATTAAAGTACCTGACAAACATGGATATCTCCCTGTTTTTTTTCATCTTTCTAGATCCCTGTTTCTGTCTTCAGGCACCCAAACCTGTTGACAATTCAGGTCATTTGCAATTGCAAATAGAAAATGACATAATAGACAATATCTCTGTGTGCTGTAACTACAAAGATACAGGCACAGACCTAAATTCCATTCATCCTCAAGTTTAACTCACCCAGACCAGCCAGAGCATAAATTGCATGGCACAAACTCTGCTGGCCTGTTTATCTGGGAAGTAGAACTTAAAATTTCTGGCCCAAAGAAGAAGACAAAAAAAGATAAAATATATTTAAAAGATTAAAAAAAATGAACCACAGCAAAAAAAAAAACCCAAACCAAACCAAACCAAACCAAACTTCAAAGTATCTTAAAAGTAGATGAAAATATCGTCAATTTGCAATTATATAATATGTCATTCAAAATGCAAATAATACTGAAGAAAAACTGCTTTGGCACGAGTCATTAAAGAGCCACAGCCTTATGAATCAGGACCAGGGCTCTTCTTGCAGGCAAGAACAATTTCAGATTTTCCTGGCCATCCTTTTTCCAAAACAAATAGCTGTGAAACTCCTACTTCCATGACTTCAGATACTGTTGGATCTACGTCAACAGTAGAAAGTTGTTTTTATATTTTCTTTTAAGGAGGCTGGATCATATAAAGATCCCTTAAAAAAAAAAACCACGAAATGTTGATTCCATCTTGCCAATATATCAGCTGGTAGAGCTCATCCAACATGAGTAAGCATGTAAGAGCTAAGTCATGCCAAGTAGTAGCTGGCACAGTTTTCTACCCTCCAGAGCAAGAATTAAACAAGGACCAAGTTTTTGAACTCTTCAAGTTTCCAGTTTTACTGCAGCTCTGCTTGCTGGGCAGACAAACTGTACTTGGCCCCTCAAAAATGTTAAAAACCACTTCCATCAACTGTCCCCATGGTTTGATTAGTGGTATTTAAAGGTCTTTTGTACTTTTACAAACTAAAAAAAAAATATATCTTATTGTCAAATTGAGATGAAAAGTATACAACCCACCAGTTTGATTGCACATTCCCAATACTCTGTGGAGACTAGAGACAGCTCTGTGTGCTAGGCTGGTAAATAATAGCTCTGGAAACTGAAATACTTCAAGTCTGACCTTAAAATTGGAAACCCTCACATATGCTTGAATCTACATTCGGAGGGCGAGACTTTCCCTGCTACACCAAATACCCCAAGATTTGCACTAAAATGTTGAGATCCTCAGTCAAAATCATGGCAGAGAAGGAAGAGTTAAGTGCGGCTCAATAAATATTATCATCCCCAGCAGGAGGAAAGTAGGACCAAACATCACCTTGGCCAACAGCAGCTCCTGATCCCAGAATGGCTCAATTTCAGTCAGAGCTGCTGGTGACGCAAATTAATAAGGAGATGAATGAGTTGGCTGCTGTTAAAGGGTTGGCTTGTTTGTCAGCATGAATGCCTCGTAAGATTAAAAGATCTCATCCCCACTAAAGGCAGGAACTTTGTTATTATGTGTTACAGAAAGTGCCTGAGCTCCCTTTCATTTTAATATAATACTCTGTTAATTCATAATGAAGGATTGGGTTGATACACACACAGTTCAGCTTTTGATGTGCTGTTGAACATTATCTTCTGCTGTTGTTCATTTCTTCTTTTGTTGTGGAAAGAATAAATCCTGTGTATCTGCTCAACCCTGCTCATCTTTATAGTCTTTTTTTTTGTTTGTTTGGTTTGTTTTTTGGGGGAGATTTTTTGGGTTTTTTTGTTTTGTTTTGTTTTTGGGAGGGGTTTTGTTTGTTTGGTTTTTCTTTGGTTGGTTTTGTTTTTTTTAATTCTACCACATGAATTTATATTGAATATTAAAAAAAAAAAACTTACCCCCTCCCCCCAAAGCTTTCATTTGATCTCATGACTCTGTTTCCTTTCTTGCATTAACATCAAACAGTTTCTCTGTGAAGACAGTGGATCATCAAAATTACTTGGAGTAATTTCAATTTCACACTGATCACTCAGATCTGAAACCTCTCCAAGCAGAGATTTTCATCATAACAGAAAATTTGGTCTCCTGTTCAGCTCTGTCTCTTGTTAGTTCTTGGAATAGATGTGCCATGGGAGCTTACCTACAAAACTGAATTGATTGCAACAATGGTTCAGGATTAAACAAGATTATTGTATTTCCTTCCAAGTAGCATTTGTCCTGCAATTTTTTTTCCTTTTTCTATTTTTATTTTTTCTCTTCACTTGTACTTCAAAACCTGATCATTTTGAACAGTATAAAATCAGTTCCTGGTTTTGTCCCACCTTTCCACCGCTTCTTTTGCCCCTTTCCTGATGTTCTTTTTCTGTTATTAATTCTCTTGCAGTTGCACCTGGAGTCTTCAATCAAGACCATGGGAGTGGTGATGACAGGCAGTGCACAGGTTGTGAAGCATCCCCATAGCTCTCCAATTCAAAAACAAAGGCACAGAAAATGCAGCAGAAAGACAAAAAGGCATTTCTGGAAATCTATGAATGTGTCTCAGCTCTTCTGAATTTTCTGGTCACACCCTGATCATGTTTTTTGACAGTATTATTGTCCATACACTGATTTGAAAATGTCTTCTGCAGACTGTGAGATCACTGACGGAGATGAAACCTGGTTCTTTGCACATTTGGAGCCATTATAGGAATAAAAAGTTATACGTGGAACATGTATAACATGTATGTATTAGTTATACATAGAACAAAATAACTAAGGTGACTACATTTTGTGATAAGAAAACATTTACTCCTTTCAACTAACTCTGTAAAACTACCCCAACCCAATTCAATACATGATTGTGAAGTCATTCTTCACAGATTTTCTTCATCATGGAAGAATATTAAATGTTTTAGGTGTTATGTGCATAAATTCAATGTTCATATTTTTCAGAAGTACTTTTGGTTAGCCTAAAACCCTTCGGACATGTGTTCAAAAAGACACATGTTGCATACTATGGTAATGAATGATCTGAAAAAGACTCTGCTGTTTAGGTCACCAGAAAGATGAATTTTTTTGAGCAATCTCAATGATGCTTTACTTGGATACCATGCATGAATATTAATTTTTCTTCTGAATAATGGGTCTAGCCTATAAATTAGGTGTAAGTTCCATGGCTAGTCCTAAACAGAAGGCAAATCTTGACTTCCAGTGATCCCTCCCAGGCTGTGTGACTCAAAGTCTTGGATGCTGAATTTATTCTTCAGCTCCTGCTCTTACTCAGAAAAGAAAATTATCTCCATTTTTTAATAGCTCAGAACTTAATGCACGCTGCCAGGATGCAGAATAAATGCCCTTTTTTTTCCCTGAGAGGTTTCAAACCTTGTCTTTTTCCAGGAGAATGCACTGCACCAGGTTATAAATATTCCAGGGTAAAATGTGGAAAGGATATTCCTGACCTCTTCCGTTTAGGTTTGTTTCATTTCATATAATGTAATTAAAGATTAGACTGGAGCAGGGGAAAGGGAGAGAGAGAGAGGGGGAGAGAGAGAGAGAGACAGAGTTTAAATCTCTAGCCTAGTTGGTTCATGACTTCATCTGGGAAAATTCTGATTTGTGTTTTCTGCTCCAGGGAATGTTGCTGTATTTTATGCAGTATAGAGGTAAGAATAAAGAGAACAAGGAAAAATGCATTCTAATTTAAATCTTCAGATTTTCCTCACACCTCTGCTGTATTTTCTTTTTTTTTTTTTTTTTTTTTTTGTGAAATATGGCTAAATTCAGCCACAAACACACTATAAAGAACCTTATACTTCCTGATATCCCTAATTTAGTATATCTGTCTACTAATATTCTGTTACAACACATTTTTTAATATGTGTTCTTCTTCTCCTTCATATTACCAGAATAATTTTCCTGCAACAATATCCTTAACCAACAACCAATTTTCAAAAAGCATCTCAGCGTTATCTGATTTCCCATTGAGAGACTCTTATGGTACTTAATAATGAGGTGAACAGGAATATATTTTTATATGTATTTGTTACATATAACATGAAATATCGACATTTCTAATCTTTAAAGATTAAAGAAAAATAGATAAGATCAAGAAGAAGATGTATCAACTTAGGCTGCAGACTGAGAGATATTTTTCCTGTAAAAAACACCAGAAAACACACAGGGAACCATACGTTGTTTCCAAGAGGGAAAGTAAGCAGCTCTTTAAATGCTGGCACAAAGATCTCTTCTTTTTAATTTTCACACTCCTCTCATCTTTTAGAAAATATTGCACTAGGAAATGCTGGACTTACTTTAAAAAACATTGCAGTAGTGCTAATCCTGGCCTCCTTAGCTGTGGAAAGGCTTGAAAAAGCAAAACTCTTCTCACAAGATGGAACATGCTTTACTCATCTATTTGCTCATCAAGCTTAATTTATCCTTCAGTGGAAGAGTTGATACAAAGTTCATTTGCATCTCAAAACAGCCTTGACAGGCAGGAAAAATCACAATATATTTTTTTTAATTCTCCTGCTTCTCATTTAAGATAAAATATTTTGATGTTTTTGTCATCATACTTTAACTCCTTATTTTCATTAAACATATGTTCCTCACCTGCCTTTGCATTCCCTAATAGTCTCTCTCCTAATGCATGCAGATTAGGACTCACATCTCCTAACTTTATAAACTTTCACACCTGAGCAAGACACCTCAATGTCCTTTTTTTTTCTGTCAAAGGCAAAAATAACTGCTTTAGAGTGTGGTCTTCTTGCCCAAAGGTAGTTTTCTGCTTTAGGATGCAGCTAGCAGCATCCTACAGTCACTTGCTTCTTTTCTTTTACTAAAAGAAGAGCCTTCAGTGACTCACTGTAATAATTTAAATATCTGCACTGTAGAGTCTGACTGTTTGATCAGGCAACCTCATCCCTGACACCAGACTTGGACAATGCTCAGGTCATTCAACAAAAGACTGGAGAATATCTGAATCTATCAATAGCTTCCCTTTCCCAAAATACACCAGGTTTATTTTTGAGGAGGGCAAAATCTCTGCAGAACCAATCCCAGTGATGCCAGCAATTGTTCACCTCCCCCAGGAACACGAGACAACAGCAGCCACCGCCTTCCCACAGTGCACAGGAATAGCCAGAACTTTCCACCAGAGGACAAATCAGCCCCCAAGCACTGCAGGGAGGGCATTCTCTTCAGAGCCTCTTGTTTTTCCCAGTGTTATTTATTACTCCTCGTTTTACATCAGTTCAGTTGGAGGATGTGGCTCCCTCAATTTGCTTTACACAGATATTTAATCTATTTCCGCCTATTTCCACTTCCTTCCACAAAAACAAATCCTCAGGTGGCACTTGGGGACATGGGTTTGTGGGGGACTCGGCAGTGCCAGGTTAATGGTTGGATTTAATTACTTCAGAGGGCTTTTCCAGCCTAAATGAGTCTATGATTGAATGTGACTCATGTTTAATAGCCTGGCTGTAAGAATATGGGAGTTTATTTCAATTTTTTCTTCCCTGTGTGCTCCTTGTATCCAACAAAAAGCTGAGCAGAACAGTCTGTTGTCCTCAAGGCTTTATCCTGTTCCATTGCTGCAGCACAAGTGTAAGATCTTCATTATTATGCCGAGCATGAACCAGAAGAGTTCTTTCTGTGGTCAAAAGTTGGAGCTACAAATTGCAGGAGAATGCAAAGAGTGACTGTTTAATGGAAATTTAAAGCTTTAATAGCAGGTCACAAAATTTCTTCCAGCATAACTGGAATTTTGTTGTCACACAAAGTTGCCCAAACAATTATGACTCTGTCAAGACAAGAGGTGTTGTCAGAGGAAGACAGAAAATTGAGTGGTTTTTACTTTTCCACTCATGTCAGTCATTGATTTTTTCCCCCCTCTTATCAGCTTTTCTCTAGTGACCTATTTATTAGATAAACAAGATTCCTCTCCTTGAACTTTCTTTTTCTTTTAATTGCCTGTGATTATTAGAGAAGCACTTGTTTTCATTCACTGTTTGAGCAGTCTCTCAGCTAAACACTGTGGTTAACCCTCTTTATATTACTGCAATTTTACACACATCAGAAATGTCAATAAAATACAAACAGGTAGCTATAAGGTTCTGTCTATTTTATCACATGCTGTATCCACACTGTAAAAGGTGTTTTTCCCCAGTAAGGGCTGGAAACTGGTAAGTTGCTGACATTTAAAGAGGAGGTTGTGTTGTCTAGGAGGGATGTGCTTTCAAATTGGAAATGTTGGTAACTGAGACCTCTGAAGATATGCAAGGAGATTATGTGCTCACAGATTGTCAGCTTCCATTAGAAAAAGATTTTATTATATCTAAAAGTATCTAAATTCAGCAGATAATCCCTTCAGGATCTCATCTAAAAGACCCAATTCTATCTTTGAGGCAGCAAAGGTATTATTAGATTTTTCAACCCAAACTGAAGTCTTATCTTAGGTGATTTAAACATCTTTATAGGCACAATTCCTAGAAATTAAATATCAAATAGTTTGCATGGTCAAATGATTTGCAAAAGTCAGAGGCAAGAGCTGTGAGATGTAGAAGATCTTTTGGAAGTATGTGAACGGCTAAGGGGCATCAAGAGTCTTTGGTGCTGTGAGGGTGAAGGGAGACATTGCTGGGAGGGGGAGATTTGACCACTGCATCCTGCTTTTCCCACCACCTGCCCACATGTCACTGCAGCAGTGCTGGATCAGGGGTTTTACACTGCTCATCCTCTCAAAAACTCCACCTGCATGAACTGCACCTCAGCGAGCTCCTTCAGCCCTTCTGCAGCCCCTGGCACCAGTGGTGAGTTATGACCCAAAGCCTTGGCCAAGTCTTCATAAATTCTCCTCAAGATCCTGGTCATAAACACCCCCAGCTTAAACTGTCACGGCCCAAGAAACATAAAAATAACAGAAAAACAACAATAACAACAATAATAATATACACAGGGTGCACTTCACCTGAGGACATACTGATGTCTCCCAACCACCCTCCTTCAGTGCTTCTGGACTGTGACATTGTACTCCCTCATTCACAAATAAATTAAGAATCAGCACTGTGCACAGGATGTTAAAAGCAGCTCTGCTGAGAAGGGATTCCTCTGTGAAATTTCCCTGCCAACACACGATTGCAACCCAAACACTGATAGCAGTGGTAGGCAGCAGTACCATGGCCTGGCTAGATAAACTAACATGAAATGGAAACCAGTGACTTGAAGCTAATGGGACTTGGAATCAATGTTTAACTGGCAGAGGCCTTCAGCAGCCTGAAGATTCAACTGGAAGACTGATATTGATTCCTTAAAATGAATACCAGTAATAAAAAAAAAAAAAAAATAAAAAAAAAAGTGTGCAAGCAATGAGACAGGGTAGGAAGCGGGGGTGGAGCAGATGGGGGATATGGTGGAGAGAGACCATCTTGAGCAAGAACAGGCAGTTCTGAGGAAGGGGAATGCTAAATTATCCATCTTCAGCTAGTCTGTGATGTCTGATAGATGTTTCCTGAGAGTTATGCAACTCAGTAATTGCTGTTATTATTTTTTTCGTACCACGCTGATTTTTATTAAACCATTCAGCAAATGCTAATTTCAGAGTCGCTTGTCCAATTAGTCACGACACTTCACGGGTATCTCTGCTAGTGAGCAGATCCTTCAGCCTTTGCCCATCCTCAGCAATGCTTTTACCCCCTAAAACAAGGCCTTGTGCTTCCCAGGGCAAAGCTGCTCGGATCTGCCTTTGACATTTCACCATACACAAGCCATTTGCTTAGTCTTGTGGTCAGTTTCAAAAAGATGGCTCTTGTGCGCGATACTCTTCATAGACAACGGGCAAATTATCCGCCAATCTAACTTCTGACAGATGAAACAAACATCTTTGTTTATAACACTTAGAAAAATAATGTATTTTCAAGGAAAGGGAAATAAGAAATTAGTAATTTTGTACTTTAACTAATTTAGATGTGGCTGTTGCCAATATGCCAAATTCCTTCTGAAAGCTGAAAAAACCCTGGCTAATTGTAATTGCCAGAAAACCTCACCCCAAACTCTCATTTTTGTCAGAATCTTGAAAGAAAAATTTTTTTTTTTTTAAAGGAACTGTTCAATAGAACATTTTCAAACAGCACTATTAAGTCTGATAGCTGCATGCAATTCAATCTGTATTTGCAGGTAGATATTGCACACAAGAATGATGACTTAATTGGCATAAAGAGAATGTCTAATCTATTGTAAGTTTTAATAATTCCTAGTTTATTGAATTGAGCAGTGAACATTAATTTCTTTATTCTATTTTTATGATGCATGATACTGTGGAAATGGCATTTTAGGATATTTCAATTTCTGCTGTCTGTACTGTTTGTAATGTATCTGACCTCAATTTACGTATCTGTAAAACAAAAGCAAAGGTTCTGTTTATTTTCTCCTTTTTTTAAAATATAATAGTCCACTGATGAAAAGTGGTCTACAGGAATCACTTTTCTTACCCTTAGAGAATTTTCTGTACATTTGCATTTTAATTACAAAAATATCACCATGATTATTTGCAATCATTCCAGGACAGGATTATTTTCACAAGCATGTTGGATACACGAAATGTCAGGGATGCGAAATACATCTTCCTTCACAAAAATCCCTCAACATAAGTTCCAGTACTTGATCACAGGATAAAATTTATGCCTTCATTACTACCTGACTCAGCTTTGCTCCTTTTCACATCACAAGAAGGTGGAAACTGTCCCTGCCCATGGCAAGGGCTGGGACCTGGATGGTCTTTAAGGTCCCTTCCAACCCAACCCATTCCATGATTCTGTGATGGTTCTGTGAAGAATGACCTAAGACAAACTTGCATTTCTTAGGGACACAAAGGCGGGTGCTCAGCTTTACACAGAAGTCGTTCATACATAAACTTTGTATGCATCTGCATTGATGTTTTGCTCTGGGATTTCGTGGAAGCATGCACACTAAAACAAAGACTTGGAGTTTGGTCAGTGTCTTCTTCCAGGGTTCAAAATGCTGAAAATATGTTTTCTTGAGTGGAATGCTTTGTTCAAATTTTTTTTTCTCTTTCTTTCCAGTTGAAAGAAGAAATTCTGAATAATGTTCAAATCATTTAAGTAAGAAAAAGTAATTTATTTTCCCAGGGTAACACAATGCTCTAAACCAAGTTTTCACCATAACATTCCATGGAAAAAGTGGTTCAGTTTTACAGTTATCTGATTTCTTGGGGCTCAGGACAGACAGAAAGATAATTGCTTGTGTTTCACATCTCGTCCAAAGAGCAGGAAGGACAAAGCTCACTTAATCAGCTGCCATTTGACACTCATCTTTCAGTTTCGGGGTCTATCCTGTATTTACTCTGCCCTAGTCAACTCCAGATTCAAAAACATAATTATTAATTTCTTCCTGAACCTTCCAGTTCATCACTTCAGAAACCAACTACTTCTTAAATAGTAATTAAATTACCCTTGCTGGGAGGCAGCATGTGTCCATTCTACCAAGGGGGAGCTGAAACACAGATTAAAATCAAGTAAATACAAATAATAAGGATTGTCCAGGCTGTATGACTAGAATACTTTTTCAGCATACTTATCTCTATAACCCGGGTTGTTTTTTTTTTTTTTTCAAGCACAGACTCTGTGGCTTTGGCTGCTACTGCAGGAGCTCAGACTCCTGCCATTCACCATGTGGGATGTGAAGGTGAGAGACCTGGAGGTGAGGCATGCTCGATTAATGACCATTTGTGCAAAATTTGGTTAAAGTGACTTGCTAGGCATCACCTAATTGAAGGCAGAGGAGGAAATCTCATTTATTCCCTGCCTCACCATGAGGATGTGTCCCTTCCTGCGGTCCCTGGGCTTCCTCAGCCCAGCTGCTGACAGAGAGGATAAAGTCTGACAGACAACCTCCTCTGAATGCATCCACAATATATTCCCAGAATTCCATCATACTTGTGGATTAAGACAGAATATTGCTGAAAAAAATATCTGTGCTTAAGTAATTAAAAATTATCCCATAGCTTAGACCAACCTGGGAACAGAATTTGGCTGCGCAGGTAGCAGAGAGTCAGATATCTTAACTATGAGTTTTGCCTGATTTTGCCATGTTAAAGAAGTGCTGTCAGTAACGTTCTGTCTGCCCTGTGATTTCCTCCTTGGCAGTCACTGATCATACTCCATTTCCCTCAGAAATATTGCTCAGCTGACAGGCTCTGGTATTCTTCCATTGTCCTATTTACTTCCTTTGAACAATATTTAATTTGAGGAGTTGGCAGAGTGTGGACACCTATGAGCAAATCATCCTAAACTGCCTTCATCAGCAACAAGTGGGAAAGAGGCATTTCCCAGGGCTCAGTTAATCTCACATATTTCATGATTATGTGTGGGATGTAATGAACTGGAGCTCAGCTGCACCCAGCAGTGTCATCTTTGACTGCAAGATTTACGTGTCCCCATTAGCCCAGATGAACGTGGGTGATTTCCAATCCTGGAAAAAATAAATCTGAAAACACAGCAATCCCGTGCGCCCTGCATCCACATCCTTCAAATGGAGAGAGGGTTGTTATTTAGATAAACCAATATTTAGATAAACCAAGTAACTACAGGCACATCAGCCTGACACTGGTTCTGAGGAAAATAATGGTTGACACAAGATATAGCAGATAAAGACCTAAAACAAGACACTAGAAATCACATTTCCTTTTGAAAGTGATCCTATCAAGCCAATTTAATGCCTCCTTTCAGGAAATTGCACGTTATTAAAGTGTACACTGTCAGTTTTGCAAACTGAGACTGCTACAAGGCATTTTTATGCCATCACACACTATTTGGGCTAAAAAAAAAAAAAAAAAAAAAAAAAAAAAACAAACAGAATAATCCTACTAACTCATATTAAGAATAGATAACAAGTAGTAGAACAAGAGGAAACAGCATCAGGTTCTGCCAGAGGAGTTTTAGGTTTGATATTTGGGAAAAATTCTTCACAAAAGGGGTTGGTATTGGCACAGCTGCCCAGGGCAGTGTTGGAGCTCCCGTCCCTGGAGGGATTCAAAGCCATGTGGACGTGGCACTTGGGGACAGGGGTCAGTGGTGGCCTTGGCAGTGCTGGGGAATAGTTGGGCTCAGTGATCATAGAGGGCTTTTCCAACCTCAATAATGCTATGATTCTGTCATTCAAATGGGACAGAATTACTGTTTTTTTCCTCAGCTGGTTCATAAACACACAGCATAGAAAATGTTACTCTTAAAAAGGATATACTTTGGCTAAAAGGCCAGCCTCCAAAAAAGAGGCTTTTTTAAACATACATATTGGGCATATATGCTTTTTTTTTTTTTTTTTTAACATGCATATTGGCTTTTTTAAACATGCATTTTTGGCTTTTTTAAACATGCATATTGTACTCCATTATGCAGAGCCTGGTGAGTCCTGCCTAAAATACTGAGTGAAGAATGCTGAAACCATCCTGTTTTAAAAATCCTACCAGGTAATAACTTAAAAGACCTTAAAAAGATTAACTTCTGATGACAGTGTAGCTATTCTGGCTTAAATCAGATGATGATGTCCTTTGTGGAGAAGTCTGTGACTCTCTTCAAAACATACCTAGCTAGAAAGATTTTTTTTTTCCTCACAGAAAAAAGTTTTGTTTTTTTTTGCAAAGAAAGCTTTGTTTGATTTAAAGTTTGACAACAGGAAGATCAGTTGCTCACTGTAACCCTTCAAAGCCTCAGTATATATTTTTCTTATTGTGAGTGGAAATAAATTTGGCATTTTGGGAAACTCTTGTTATTGGAATTTCCTCCCTAAATTATATGCTAAGAAAATATTTATGAAATAATGTAACAAATATTTTTCCTCTCAAAGTAAATACTGACAATTTCCTAGCCAAGTCTGCTTGAAAATGTTGCAATTCAAAGCAGGTAACATTTTAAAAACATTTATCCTTTATTTAAGGTGGAACTGACAGGAGACAGGGAGGATTTTATTTAAGGACACAGCATCAAAATAAAGATTTTTGCTGTCAGTTATAGAAAAATATAGAAAGAAGATGGGGAGCACAGAAATCTTTCCAGCCTTGGATATATTCTATAAACTGAACACTTCACCTCTAGCTCTTAAAATATTATGGCAAATTTATTCTTCATTTCTATGACAGAGGAGTTCACATGGTGCATCATTTGAATAATCTTGTCCTTCTCTAGAAAAATTATTATCCAGGCTCTGTCCAACAGGGCCAGAGGTTGTCAGACAGAGACCAGAGCTGCCAGTGGCTGTTTTGGGCCCGGAGCACCACAAGTCATCTGTAACTGTGCTGGGAACACAAGAGCCTCCTCAATTTGCTCTGAAGTGTTTTAAAATACAGAAACCTGATGGTTTCCAGGCTTCATTTTCACTGCCTGTCTGAATTTCCCTCCTGTTTGACATTTAACAGTGTTGATGTCAAGGTGCTCTGTGTTTCAGGAGTTATTCTTAAATATTCCAACTTCAACACAGACAAGAGCTCATTGGTAACACAGATCTCTGATTTCCTTCTTATTTTCATGCTCAGAGCCATTATCTCTGTGCCTTGTACTTGTGGCATGCTTGTGAGAGGAAGTTTAAATGCCTGCAGCAAGGCCTCAGAGTAGAATCAGAAGTCTTGGTGGAGTCACAGTGCAATGATAAAAAGATACACACAAAAACAGCTGTAGCCAATATTAAACACTCAGCCATCAATTATTGATGAAATATGCTCCTTGTGCCTGCATGAAAATGCTTTTTAGGATCTTATTATTTAGAATTCTCAGTAAGGCTTTGTCAAATAAATACAGCTTCCTGCAGTCTGAATACCTCAGAAGCTTTAGGTTGTTTCATGTTTGGGTATTTTTTTAGCTTATCCAAACTCACTGACTCAAATAATCTGCTGTTGAAACCAAAGCTGTGAATACGGGACCATATTCACAGAACCAACAAATCATGGAATGGTTTGGGTTGGAAGGGACCTTAAAGACCACTTTGTTTCACCCCTGCCATGGGCAGGGACGGCTTCCACCAGCCCAGGCTGCTCCAAGCCCCATCCAGCCTGGCCTTGGACACTTCCAGGGATCCAGGGGCAGCCACAGCTTCTCTGGGCAATCTCTGTCTCACCACTCTCACTCTCGAGAGTTTTCACATAATATCCAGTCTAAGTATACCCTCATTCAGCCCAAAGCCATTCCCTCTTGCCCAGTCACTCCAGGCCCTTGCCCAAAGTCCCTCTCAAACTCTGCCTAGTCTTGCCCAGTCCCTCTCTCAGAGCCTCTTTGGGCACTGGAAGCTGCTGAAAGCTCTTCCCAGAGCCTTCTCTTGCCCATATTTGCTTAGAAAGGTAATCTCACAAATTGGTGTGGACAAGCCTACAGGTTGTAAAAAAATTAAATATAAATATATATCTACACAAAACTCCAGTTAAATACCAGTGATTTCCCCTTTCCTCTGGAGAGAAGCACAACAACAGGCCTGAGTCACTTCTCAAGCAGTTTCACATTTGAAGAATCCAAAAGGCACAAGGCTCACGGAGCTGGTGATCCTTTAAAGACACTCACCGAATACACTGCCAGTGAAAAAGGCAGAGCGAGCACTTGGAACATGCTCTGCATGCCAGGGATCTCTGCCACGGTGCCAAACTTCAGCTACTCCCACCCAACAGCTTCCCACCCCCTTACTGCAGTGCTTCCTTGGCATCATCTGTGTTAGTCACCAGGGTGCCGCAACTTGTACCACAGCCAGCCATTCCAGGGGCCAAGCATCCCCAGAGTCCCCTGTCAATGGTGCTAAAGGAAAATCTGCGCTACCATTTTAAATTTTACACACACACAAAAAAAAAACCAAAAAACCAACCAAAAAACCCACAAAAAACCCCAAAAAAATGAAACCAAAACAAAAAAAAAATCCATTAAAACGACAACAGCATTCCAAAAAGGTTCATTTTAGATTGGCTGAAGTTAAGAAAGATTCTCTTCTCTTCTTTTAAACAAAGCAAAACAAAAAGACCCTGTGGAAAACATGTCCTTACTAGTACAAATTTCAACTGGGGTCAAACCACTACTGCTGGAGAAAATAGATGTACAAGAAGAAAATCTTTATTCAATATCAGTGCATTGTAAGCTAAGCTAACTTCTGACTGAAGGGTCATTTTGGCAAAAGAATTATAATCAATTTATGATAAAGAGAGGGTATTTTGAATTATCTCCTGTTCCATTTGTGTACATAAGGGATATAAAGTCACTTTAATGCTACTGCACAAGGATCCACAGTTATGAAGCATTTGTATTACAAAATGATACACAGTTTCTTACCAGAACCTCAGACAAAGATAATTAAAATAAAAGATATTTGTGACAATTTCAAAAAAGACTAATATTAACTCCTGATAAAATTCTTCACAAGGGGCCTCACCATTGGTAATATGACTCATTGCTTCAGTATCATCCATCTTTTACTGGTATCTAATCTGCCAATATATGGATTTTAATGTAGAATTAACTGGAGAAAAAGATTTTGCATAGCATACTTGTGAAGTTCCTATTCATTGATACACATTTGTGACCTCAGGAGTGAAGCTCCTGCAATTCCTCCACCACTTATTGTCAAGTTTAAATTGGGTTTCTGAAGCTTCCACGGGGAGAGAGCTTCTGTGCTCAAGTGGCCTCCTACAGACACGGTGTCAGATCAGGCAGGTTAATGAGACAGGCAGCCAGAAGTGAGAATAAAGGCAGAGCAAACAGGTTAACAAACCCTCACAGAGCTTTGTGCTGCTCCTGGGCCCCTCCTCAGCCCCATCCCTCCGGGCACTGCAGGCAGAGATTTCCTCTCAACACACACCAGGCAGCAGGAAAAACTTCCACACCTGATCGCAGAAATCAACCCCAAAACTCCCCCATTCAGTGCAGAATTTCTGAGTAGTTTGTAGAGGTCAGATAAACTCAGCTCCCTCACTTGATCCCAAAAACCAACCCCAGAACATCTCCATTCAGTGGAGAAGTTCTGGGTGTTTTGAAGAGATCAGATAAACTCAACTCCCACACTTCCTTTCTATCGATGGTCTGGTTTCCTTTGCCACCTCCACCACCAGTTCCCACGTTTGCCAGACTTCTGTTTATTTTTTAAGCAATCTGACATTTTGGGGAAAGATTAGTTGTACCTCCAAATGCAACCTAACCCAAGTAATTATGCTAAATGCCCAAATAGTTCCTTTTATGCCCTAGCTGCAGAAAACAACCCAACAGTTTCATGTTACCCAGCACACACGCTTCTGCACCATGGTCTGCAAGCAAGTTTTGTGAGTCTTACAAAGGCACAAATCTAAAAGTGGAGAAATTCAAGTGTCTGTAACAAACACACCAGCACTTCAGGGTCAATATCTATGAGAGATTGAAAGCCCAGGGAAAAAAGGATCCAGGCAAAGGAAGGTCTTGCTAAGAGGGCCGATGCTGAGTGGTTGATTCCCACAGTAACACTCATTTCAGACCACACACAAGTCCCCATAACATAAAACACGGAAATTAATCTCTCTCATCAAAACCTTCTCTGAGAATTCACACTTTGACAGGAAGTAAATAAAAATCTAACCCCCCTTCAAAATCCAACAGAGCATGAGGGAGAGCAACAGTCCAGTTTCAAACTTGAAGTATCTGGGAAAAGTGTCCCAAAAGTGTATGGAATTGCTGTAGGGAAATAGTAGACTCCTCTCCTCCTGCTCTGCATTTCTGGCCCACAGTGTGGAGCCCCTGAGGTGTTTTCCTGGGGTATCCCAGCCAAGTTACTCCCTGCAGCCAGGCAGCACACTGAGCTCAGTGGTTTAGCAAAGAGGGTCTCAGGTCACTGCTGAGTGCAGCCTAACAGGATAATGCAGAGCCAGCTGTCAGCAGTTCTCCCAGGGTAATCACCACAGAGTGGGTAATCCAACAGGAACATTTTGCTTCTGACAAATAATGCCTTGGAGATGATCTGGGATGGCCCTGCTTTTGGACAATCCTGATTCACACACCCGAGACACAGAGCTGCACATCCTCACCCTACAGCACCTGGGGCAGAGCCAGCCAGCTTGGAATAGACTGGGATTGCCTGGGAAAAGTGGTGGGGAGAAGGAGATGATCCCTGGAGAAAGGGAAATTGGGCTCCAGAACAAAACAGAGCAAGAATGGGGAAAGACAGGGGAGGGAAATTGGGCTCCAGACCAGAGCAGAATGGGCAAAGACAAGGGAGGGAGCTCATAGTGCAGGGAAGGGCATCTGAGAGGTGCAGGCATTGAAGCAAATGGGAAGGGAGCTTCTCTGAGGACACTTTCCAGTCAGAAAGACATCAGTGATTGATGGAAAACAAGCCTGAATTCAAGGAACCAGCTGTGATAGTGCAGTGGACAAATGTAGCTGTTCATACTGGGATTTTTTTATGACTATCCTGTTTCCTCAAGATATTTGTGCATTTTATTTCAGAAATATTATGGCATAATGAATCTTGACTTTTACAGTTATTTTAATCTCCTTATAAAAGATTACTGTAGAGAAAAGTCATGTCTTTTCTGCACTGAAACCCTGGATAACTTTTTCAGCCATTGTAAAATGCTGCTTATCAGGGATTTACTTGCTCAGAAAAAGGCTGTGGTACCATTTTACTGCTTCTGGTTCCAGCTGCAGCTCAGGCACAGCCAGTTTGGTTATCTCCAAGTCATGTTCTGTAGCACAAGACAGATAACATCTCAAAAAACAACACAGGCAATATAGAGGCCTGGACCCATCTGAATAGTCTGAGGTGAAGGTCAATGAGAATTCTGAAACCATTAAAACCTTTGTGATATGGATGCACTCAGCCTAAACTTTCTCTTGCAGAAATGTGTGATAAAGGATAAAGCTGTTTGACAGCATTTCCTCTCTCCCAGGACACTAAAAAAAAAAAAACTTCCTAATGCCATCACAGTGGGGAATTATCAGATGCCCACCTAATGAGGTTACTATAAATAATGATGCTTCCTCCTGAACACAAAATGTTGAGCAGGTAGGAGGAAAAAAAATATAAAATAATCAGTACCGTATTATTTCTTTAGACAAGAGCAGAGCTTTCAATAACTTGACTGCAAACCTAAAATCCCACAGCTTTGGAAGGAATAAGAAGAAAGTGAAAGCAGAAAATAAAAGAGCAAGGTGCTCTGTAGGATTGAATTAATAATGTAGAAAAACCTCCCAAGTAAGAAACACCAGTCCTGAAAGGAAAAATAAAATGTCACTGCAATCTAAAATACTTCATCAATAATAAATGCAATTGACTCTGAATGAGGTCTGTTGGCTCATTTTTTTCCTGTAGAAGTGCTGTAAATGCAGGTTACCTCCTACAAGCTGCCCTTGTCACACACAAGAGAGATTCTGCTGCTCAGCTCCAGCAATCTGAGGAGGAGCCTTTGCAGCTGCTGCCATCACCCCTGAGCCCCCAAACCAAAGCAAACCAAACAGATGAATGTGAATCCCTCCTGTGGCAGGAGCCTTACCTTGCCCACATCCTCTCAGCCAGGAACCACTCTCCATTCAGCTGGGGAAGCTCCAGGGGAGCAATTAAATTTAATGGGAGGCACAGCTCCCAAATAAATCTCAGCATTTACCTCAACCAAGGCCCAGGGAAGCAAAGGTCGGGGTGTCCTCTGCAGTGAGACATTCCCACATCAGCTGCAGCCTTTCCATTTCTCTTTTGAAGTTTAATTGATGCCCTCTTTTCCTAATCAGCTGCACCAAAGCAATAAGCCTTGATGAGGAGGGCATTATCAGGAGACAACTTAGTATGCCCAGCACATGATGCTCTTCAGGTCAATTAACAAACCCTATTCTCAGCCAGACGTTTTTGGGAGTAAAACCAGGATAAAATAACAGGCTTTAGAGCTGCCCTAGTATTTCTCTCTCTCTCTCTCTCCCTGCTCCCCCCACCCAAATTTGAAAGGCATTTGAGAAGGAGACTAAGAAAAAAATAGTAATTTAAGGAGTTTTTCTTCACATTTTTAGTAAACCAAGGCAGTAGTTTCTGAAATGGAAACAAACACCAGTGGTTTACAGTTATATTTGAGTCTGAAAGCAGATTTGTGCTCTACCTTTCTGTAGTGAGGGAAGGGACTGAATGATCCTTGTGCCTGGCTGTGCACAAGTAAATGATCTGGGGACATGAGTCAAGCTTATTTATAAATTCTCCCAGACTCAGCCTGGCCAATACAATCCCAGTGTGAAAACTTTTATCCATGAAATCAGCATACATGGAGCAACTAATTTCAGACTGAGGCTGGAAAACTTCCCATAATCCACAGAATTTAAATCTGAAAGATGTAACAGTTTCTCTGTGAAGGATGGTGACCACAGAGTGCAGCCCTTTTAGGAGAGGAGTTGCAGGTGTTGTGTGTTGGGTTCGTGGTATAATATTGGTACATTCAATATCTGGAAAAATTAAGAGACAACTAAACATATCTAAATGTATCAGGGTGCTCTTTTTTAGTTTTTCCTTTTTTAAATCTTTCTGAGTGGTTTCTGTTGACTTGTGCTTTACTGGAAAAAAAACCACACTACAGATCATTTATTTTTTCATAAAGGTCTTAGGGATCACACAATAAAAATTAGCTGAGGAAATTGGTGGTGATACAGTAGGATGCAGTAACAATATATGTCTCAAAATGCAACCCACAACAGTACAAACAATATTTTTCTGATGAAATATTTTTAGAAAATTAACAGAGATTACTGGTTTACATGTGAGTATCTGTGTGGGTGCAGACTTAGACTAATTCAGTTTTATATTTCTTACCATCAACCTGGTTACAGAGGTTCAGTGAGAGTCTCCAGTATCTGTCTTATTCAGGGGACACAGTGGCAATTGATTTAGGTCTCTTTTTAGTCTGAAAATTTATATATACAACATTTACAGACTTTTTTTTTTTTCTCCATTAATATACACCAAATATATATGCAAAGTGGGATGGGAAACCCTTCATCAGCCTGGATAAGCACAATATGCTAATCTGACTGCAATTTCACCATGAAAAGTGCTTAGGATGATGAAAAGGGGCGAAGAGAGACCTTGAAGATCGATCAAACCCATATGTTTCCTACATTCTTCCTCAAGATCTATTAAAATTTAAATTATAAAGGCTCCATACACCTTTACATCTCTCTTAAATTCAATATCAAGTAAGTTTCTTTCAAATAAATACACACCTGAAGTTATTTTAACCTATTTTTTCACTTATTTCCAAGGAATTATTCATAGAACTTCAAGATGACAATACCTGACCATGTGCTGTTTTATTTCAGGATTTGTTTTTTGAGGCTTCTTTCCAGAGTGTTTTCCAGTGCAAAACTCTTTTTCTCCTCCTCCTCCCAAAGATCCTTATTTGAAAATTTTCAAGGTACAAAGCAATTGCTTTCACAAAAATGCTGTCACAGAGATATGGACTGTAACACGTTTTCATGGTTCTTTTAAAAGCAAAGAAATTTTTAAAATTTTGTGCAAAAAATCAAATCCCAGCCCTAGAATTTTAGCAGTTGAAATAGAAATCCAAGTCTCCTTCAATCAGGAGAGATGCTTCCAGCTTCTTCAGGCTGAAGTGATGGAAGTTTACTCAGAGAAAGAAAAGGTAGAAGTGGATAATTCAAAACAGGAAAGATATAAAGAAATAAAGAGAAAAGGCAGCCTGGAAGGGCTTATCCAATACAGTTTTCGTAACTCCAGGAAATACCTATGATTTATGAACTTCCATCACTCCTTCCCACAGATAAATCTTTCATGCGTCCATGTAAAATAGGAGCTCAGATGTAAACTGGGTTTTTTCCCACAATCACTTTACAAAGTCACTGTTGTAGGTAAAAGGAAAAATAAAGATTATTTCTAGGAGCAGTAGAAGCACTTGAAGATGCACACACTGAGAAAAGCTAAAATCTCTTCCTGTGGACCGGTGACTCATGTTCAGTGTACAATAAAGCTGATGTTTGAGATGCCTGCAGCACACCTGTGCCCTCGTGCAGGGGATTTTTCCACTAATCCCCACAAACACCTGTGGTTTAAACTGCTTCCAGTGACAGGGATCTCCCACAGTGTCTGTGGGATTTTTGAGACATCACTTCCAGCCTGGGGAGATCATAAATCTTTGCCCTTTGCTCCCCAAATACAGAAAATTGTGTGAGCACCCAAATCAGTTTAGATCGGGGCACTAGGGAAAGCTGGAGGAGCTTTTCTTCCCAGGACAAATAAATGACTCAGTGAAAGCTCCCAGGGCTGTCTGAGCCCTCAGCTGTGCCCTCTGCAGATTCACAGCTCTGTCTGAAGGAACAGGTGAACCTCAGATGCACGTGGGCTACACGGAGCTCTGTGACAAAGTCCAGTGATCTTAATTTATCCCACAATTATGGACCAAATAATGGATCTTCCTTACAGCCTCAGGTGTAGGTCAGGGCCTAATTAATAATGGAAGTTGTGTATGATGAGGAGCAGAGGGTGTGTGGGAGCTCCTGCAGGTTCCGGGGCCCGGGCTGGGGAACGCTCAGTGCCAGCTGAGGAAACCAGGGCCAGACTGAGCTTCCACACAGCCAAAACCCAACCAAAACCAAACATAAACCCACTGAAAACTGTATCTGGGTTCATAGATACATATATATGTATGTATATATGTGTAAAATCATACATTCATTTAGGTTGGCAAAGCCCTCTAAGATCATCCAGTCCAACCATTCCCCCAGCACAGCCAAGGCCACCACCGACCCACGTCCCCAAGGGCCACATCCACACTTTTTTTTTAACATTTCCGGGGATGGTGAGCCCACCACTTCCCTGGGCAGCCTGTTCCAATGCCTGACAACCCTGTCTGTGAAGATTTTTTCTCCAATATCCAATCTAAACCTCCCCTGGCCCAGCCTGAGGCTGTTCCCTCTCCTCCTGTCCCTGACCCTCTTAGCAGAGCCCGGCCCCCCTGGCTGTCCCCTCCTGTCAGGAGTTGTGCAGAGCCACAAGGTCCCCCCTGAGCCTCCTTTTCTCCAGGCTGAGCTCCTTTCCAGCTCCCTCAGCTGCTCCTGGGGCTCCAGACCCTTCCCCAATGTCCATTCCCTTCCCTGGACATGCTCCAGCCCCTCAGTGTCTGCCTTGGAATAAAGGGCCCAATATTTATTTATACATACATAAATACATACACACACACATATCTATAAATTCAGGCATTGGGATCTGCAGAGATCTTAAAAAACTCAGCACATCCCATCCAAAGGTCTTGTGTGACACTCGTGTAATAATCCAGCCAAATAAATGCAGCAGCTTCTGCCTGGGGAGTAGATTTCTGCTTGTCAGATTTCTGATAATTTCTCTGTATCCTGGAAATTTTTGTGCAGGCACACACAGGGTATACATAATAAAAAGTAGTCATAGTTATAGAAAAATATTCAAATAGGTTATGAGAGATTAAGATTTAAAAGTGAATTTTTGTTTTCATTTTTCCTCCTGCTAGCATCCAATTCTATGGTTCACTGAGGAAACAGAGCCATAAAGATAATTTAATATGACCTCCTCAAAATGCAGGCCAAAGAACCTTTTTTTTTTTTTTTTTTAATAATTGAAATATTTCAGGAAAAGAAAATAATAGATCAAACACATCCTTCTAGCAGAGTCATTACCTCTGAATATTCTAGGAGGCTTTGGAAACACTATCTCTCCTTCTTCCTTGTGTTTAATTTTTAGTGAGCTGGGATACAGCAGGTAAGTATAAACATTTCACATTTGGCAGTGATTCCATTCTTTCCAAGCCCATTATTATGCAGGACTTTCCAAACAGCACTGGAACTTTGAACTTTTGCCCAAAGGGAGAAGATAAGATTGGGTAACAGCTACTCACCTGTGACACCTCACCTAACATTATCAAAAGGAGGAAACATTCCTCAAGTAATTAAATATTTATTCCTTTAAAGGTATAACTAGAGCACAAAAATACATTTCTACCTCCCACAGCTTTTATCAAGCTGTCAAGTTCTCCATAGCTTGGTGTTAACTGAGTCATAAAGGGAAAAATATCTAAAGCAGGAGAAAGGTGTGAACCCTTGCTTGAGGATGCACTTGGTCATTCAGTGAGAAACAGGAAAAGATCTTGGTTATTCCTGATCTCTGCAGGAATATCAGGGTGTGCTCAACTTCCTAACAGGGGCCTGAATTGCTAGGATGACGTGGGATAATGTGCCTGCCCTTGGACACAGCTTCAGACCTGATCTTTCACTTCTGGGCAAACTCCTGATGAAGTTTCAACCAAAAAACTTTATCCTTTTTGTCTCTTCCAGCTTCCTTCCTTCTCCACACACATATTTATCATCTGACAAATTAAATGAACAGCCCAGTCTGGTCTGAGGGGTTGTTTATAAAAGTAACTGGGTGTATTTATAAAAAGAGTGAAAAGAGATGCCTTGACTTATTTCCATTATAAGCCTTTAATTCAGATTCATAGCAGGGGCTTCATTTACAAAACCCCAAACCTACTAATTTTTTGCTTGAAAATCTGACTGAAATCTGCATTTTTATATGCAGAAATGCCATTTTAAGTCTATAAATATCCATCATCTGTATTAAAATTGAGTTCAGAGAGACACAGGAACCCTGCTTTGGCCAGCTGTCTGAGATACAGAACAAAGCATCAGATATAAAAATATCCACACAGTATTTTTGTTTTCATGGGACTGTTTCCCTCTGGGTTTCCACACCTTGGCACACCTTTTTCTAAGGTGTAAAAGAACTGAACCATAGATCAGCATTTCACACTCTGAGGGCAGTGTAGCAGGAAATGACTGATCAAAGGGAATCTCTGCAGATACTTTATCCCCCACTCCCTTATTGTCAAAGCAGTTGTTCAGCTTTAAACATATGAAAACTATCCTTCATATGGAGCCAAGCACTTAAACTCATGTGTGAGTTTAATAATGAGATTGAGATCAGTGGGAATTAAGGATTAAAAAGTGCTCTGTCTATGGGCTAAGTTATTTTGCTACACCTCAAACCTCTATTCCTTTGTAGTAATGCTCAGTAGCTCCTTGACCTAAAATACAGATTTAGCTATGCTAACTCTTCACTTTCAGATTAATAAATAAACAAACAAGTACAGGGTAAAAAAAAAAACTTAAGAGCATTACTTTGAAAGTTATGTACAGGCTTTCTGTGTTCTCTGACTTCTTAATTCAGGAACTGTTTCCTTGCTGAACATATGTATTATAAATTGAAATACCTTTACGGTCATTTTCCCATGGTTTATTAAAATGGGAAAGCCATTTCAATGGGAAAGTTTATCAAATGGGAAGTTTATCAAAATGGAAAGCCAAAAATTTTCTCTAGCCTTCTTCTTATGGCCACAGGTGAAAAGCTACAGGCATTTCTGACTGTCTTTGGTAACTTGGGTGTCTAATTCTCACACAGAAAATACCATGCCTGGCATATGAATAACATGAAGAGTGACCACAGAATTTAAAACCACACTAGAAACTGTCCTCAGCTCAGCCCTCTGACCTTCATGTTGGTCTTCAAAACAGTCATTTGATGTATATTTATCAGCTGAAAGCAAATTTTTTCAAAATAACTACGTTCTGTCATTAAGAAATATAAAAATATATTCACTTCTCTTATATTTCAGGTACAACTTGAACATTTTCCAGGTTTTAGGCACACAGGAAGATGTGCGATACCCACGCATTTTGGTTGAGAACCAAGGTGATAGTCATGAGAAAGGGGGTGCAGATTTCTGAGCAAAGGTGTGGAGTTCCCTTTTTTCAATGGAGGAATGTTTCTAGAGAACATTTCCAAAATCCACATTAGTTTTTTACGCCTACCCTTTATACTACACTCAAAATTCTTCTAGATCTGTAAGATTTGCAAAGTCTGTGGAATGAATTCTTAATTGGTGCAGTTAATGGAATTATCATTGTGGCAACTGTGACATTGTGATAATGAATTTCACAATTATTTTAAGAAAAAAACCAATTCTTTTCAAAATATTTAACTTGCTGTTTGACAGTTCACTTTGTAACATCAGATTTTTGAGTTCTAAGTGCCAGTAGTTACTTTTTGCTTATTTAATAATTTCATAGAATCATAGAATGGTTTGGGTTGGAAGGGACCTTAAATATCATATAGTTCAAAACTGTCGGTGTCTTACCTGATTTAGTCTCTCCTTGCATGACAGAAATTCCAGATTTTGTAATGCTTCTCATGTTTCCATGTACTTTCCCATCCCTTGTTTCAGATGAGTGGATGAAAACTGCATGAACAAGTCAAACACAGGCACCCAATATTTTCCTCTGTCAAACCTGTCCTCATCCTCTTGGCTTTAGTATGAGAGCTGGGCACTGAAGTGGCACATCTTGGTTGGTTCCTGGCTCATTTTTTCATGTGCATTACTTTATCATTTATCAACACTACATTTTTATTGTGTGACCATGAAGATATTTAGAGCATACATGGACAAAAGGCAAACAAACCATCCAAAAGTAGGATTTTAATGGCCATGGACTAAGTTGCCCAAAATCACTCTGGATTCTTCCCTCGTGGAGTGATTTTCCTGGAGCATTTCACAGACACAGTCACTATTCTGAGTGAGTGACTGACCCCAGACTCCCTTCACTATGTTCTTTCTCCATGGAGACTCTAGCACTGGAGAGTCCACATGTTCACAGGTTCCACTAGACTAGGTGCTTTCCTCTAAACTTTTCCAAATTTGAGATGCCTTTTAGAGCAACAACATCATTTCAAAGCAACCATTGGGTTAATCCATCAGAGTTTTAGAGGAAAACACTTTTGAAGAAGAGCTATTACTTTTCTTCATGGCACATTGCCTATTTTCCTTTTTCATGCAGCATGCCAGGACATTTTTACTTATCTGTTATTTGCTATTTTGGTCTTTAGACTCTGTATCTGTCTTTTGTCTCTATAATCTCATTTGTAATGATCCTAATTACTTTAAGGGGGTTAATTGTTACCACGGGCAATGTCAGTCTATGTCAGACTGCAGGGCTTTATAGGGAAAGCTCTGCAAAGACTTCCCCACATCTCATATATTTTGGTCATGTCTACACTCTCCAGCGCTGGTTGGGGAACTGCTTTTATTACACAGTACAACTAAAGAAAGCAAAAATAGTAATTTCCTAAAAGACCTCTGAGAGTACATTTCTTTACATAGACTGTGTAGGAGGGCAATAGAACAAATTTTGGTGCTTTGCTATTCTGAGGAATAATCAGTGTATCTGAGACAACATCCAAACATCTCTCAAAAACTCTGCAAGGCCCACACTTGTCACTATTGCTGTAACTCGGTGTTTATCACAGCGTTTCAAATCCCCTGTGAGGCCATGAATGTTCCCTTAACTTGATAGCATCTAATTATAAGGAAAATTAATAGATGTTCATTGTTTTTCTTTTATATATACACCCAGACTTTTTGATAATGATAATCCAGGCTCCGTAGTGAAGTAACTGTTGGTGTCAAAAGGGAATAAAAGTAGATATTTGTGCAGGGGACTTTGTACAGGTCTGTAAAATGTGGCACAATAGGTGATTCCAAGGTTGTGACGTGCCAACCTTACAAGTGAATAAATTGAATTATCTTTATGACTCTTCTGAGGTGTTGCATTTAAACAAATAATTTCATCCCACATGATACATATGTCTCATATGTATTGAGGGTTAAATCTGCCTCAGATTTAAACTCTGGTTTTGACTCACTGACCATGTTTAGCTTATTCTGCCTATTAAAAAAAAAAAAGAGAAAATTCACAAAAATTAAGAATAAAAAGGAATCACAAGGCAGAATTAGTGACTCTATACATCAACAATGATTCAGGAGATACCTGTGCATTAAAGGAGATGAGCCAGATTGAGGATTCCAAGGTTAAATGAGTTTATTGAGTTAGTGGTTACAATGGTATGTCAGATACCTGTAATCCAAGCTACACCTACATATTTGCCTCTAAATTCTCACACTGTCAGTTCCCGTGTCTCTAAACATTCCACCACCAGGTCTTCTATTACTAATATAATAATAATAATAATCAGAATAATAATGATAATATAAAAGGCAATGTCAATCACCATATTGTGCTTCATACTCCACCATAAGGAATTCAATTGGCAAAAGTAAACCTCTGGTCATATTAATGGGCTTAATTGAAATGTGAGCAGTCATAACACTACTAGAATATAAAGAACAAAATCCGGTTCAAAAGAAGCATTTTTAAGATGAATTAGTTTGAATCTGTTTTAAAAATTCACATACTATAATGAAGATGACTTAAAAGTTATATTATTTAATTATTGGGCCACACATTGAAGCATATTGGCTAGTACATTTTTGCACTGCAACAGAAGCAATACAAGCTTTATGGTCTACCATTACAATTCCTTTTTTTTTGTTTTTTTTTTCACTTAATATACCTGCCAACCTAATGTTTCTTGCATGCATAAAAATTTCGGGGTTTAGACTTGAATTTGTCATTTATTCCACACGTGTACCCCCGTGACACAAATTCTTTGGCCAATTTAATGCTATAGTTTCGTTTAAAAAGGAAGCTTGGAGTTAAGTCCATTTAACATCAGAAGGCAATGCCCTGAATTTTGGGCACTGCAGAGAGTTATTTACTGGAATAGAATCTCAGGTCGCATGCAAATTGTCACTTTGTCCCCCCCACCCCATGCCAGACGCACACAAGTCGGCAGGTACGCATACAAAAAGGAATATAAAACTCTCCTGGTAAAGCTCAGTGGTTTAGAATGAATCCATAGCTTTAAATTCACTTAAGGCCTGTACAGGGGAAATATGTTTCTTCTGGGACCCTCTCCTCACTCTTGTCTGATATTCTTCTGGTTTTTCTCTCTTTACTAGAGGTTTCTTCTCGGGGGCCTTCATCTTCCAAGACACAACTGGGGAGTTCACTGCAGCAGTGCCATAGACCTTCTGATATTTCGTAGAAGCCACATATGATGCTTTCACTGTAAGGACCACAGCGTTCATCAGGTTTTTAGCTGCCTGGATGAGAGAAGTGGCACTGTCCAGCTACAAACAGAAAACAAAATGAAATATAAGAAGGTTACTCCAAAACAAAATACAGCAAGGTCATTCCATGGCTGGATCACTGGGCCATTTCCTGACTGGAGCCTGGATCCTCCCAGATCTCACTAAAGATGGATCAAATCCTCTTCCTCGCGGTACCCTGGAGTATCCAGCAGCGGCAACATCATGCACTGAACAGTAAAGGTAAGACTGTGGTAACTCACATTAAATTTTCTTAATAAGTTAAAGGAAAAGCTTGTGTTGTCTGGGGGTTGTTTTTTGTTTGTCTGTTTGTCTGTTTTTTTGGTTGTTGATTCTTTTCTACAGTTTAAGAAGTTTTCTGTTTTCTCACGCAAATCCTTTTACTTCTTACTTAAACCTTTAAAAATTTACTGTTACACATCAACTGCAAAACAGGTCAACAGGGATTTTTCCCAAGTGTTCCAGTTTGTTCTAATTATTCCTGTTAGGCCAGGATAACACCTCCAGTGATGTCTACAGGAACAGTGTGAGGCCAGCACTGAGCTTGTTAGAGAATCCCATCTGAAAAGATGAAAGGAGGTTCTGAAACCCCTACAGAAATGAAAAGATGAGACAGTTAACTGCAGGTTTTGGCAGCTCCTGTAATGTGTGAGTTACTTATGGTCTCAAGGAATGTTCCTTTGTGGTTACCAGGCTTTTTGTACTTTTGTGCTTCTCCCATGCATGAACCTGCCTGAGGTTCCTGGGTGTCCTCAGGATGTAAGAGCCCTCAAGGACTTGCAGAGCTTCAAAACACTGGGACTTCCAGTCAGCAAGCTTCCATCATACTGAAGTGAAGTACATAACCCTGGCCAAAATTTTCAAAAGGATTTCAATATACAATGGGGACTTCCAAGACAATGCCTCAGTGTTCCGCGATGTGAATCAGGCACTCGCCAGATGCAAGTGGATATTCTCAAAGTGGTAAGTCCTAAAAGTATGCTCCTAAGGACTGTAGCAAGCCAAGTTACTACTTCTGATGTTCAATTATCCCTTTCCTAAAATACTGAAGGGTGGGATAGATCTTTTTTGTGATAAAGCCTTTCAGATATACCACAGAAACTGCTTCAATTACTTATGTAATTCCCCAGACTGTAGGAATGAGATGTAGTATTACTTTATCTCTTTGATTCCACCCCACATGTTCAGTAAGTTTTTGGCTAATTTTAATTAGTACAAATGGCCTGTGTCACTCCAAACCTTTCCTGCTCCCTGTTTTGGGAGCACATGGCTGTATAATATAAATGCTAAGCAAGGTAAGCAGGACAAGCAGTCATAAAGCAATAACAAAACCACACCATGCATTTTGAGTCATTAACAGAAGAGTTCAGGAAAAATCTCCGTCTGAAGTGTCAGTGACTGATGTGAACAAAAAAAAAAAAAAAAAACATTACAGAAAGCCTGTATTTGAAACCACATTAATCTATACTTACCTGGGGTATTTTATTTCCTCTGCTCTGGCCTTAAACTCATTATGGTTCATCAAATACATAAACAGCTACATACAGTGAGGTGAAAACCAAGAAAAAAAAAGCATTTTAATGACATTCACGTACATGGTGCCATTCCCTGAAATGCACAGTTAATTGCCTGCCCCCAGTAAATATTTTTGCTAGGGACTAATTTGTATTTCTGTTAGTAAAAGAAATGAAGTTAAAAGATGGAAAATTACATTACATGGCAGAAACATGACTGTTCAATAGGGAGTAATGAAATATAATCCAGTCTAGTGTTATTCTATAACCACACTGCTGCATGATTTATAAGGCAATCTGTATGTTTGTTGGCAAATAACAGATCACACTCTATTAAATTAGGATATTCTAATTTACTACACACATCTACAATCAAGCATTATTCATTGTTAAATGATTCTTTTTGAAACACTGGTGGATTGATATTGAATATAAAGTGATACCATCAAATAGTGTTTACTTCATAATCAGTGTGGATAAACTGACTGGATTGAGCCTCTACTGCACAGTCCTGAATGAATTCTGGTTGCTGAAGGTTTCCAACAGCTTCACATTTACCACCACAAAAAGCTGTTTTACATATATTAAGAAACAGAATAATTAAAGGAAGCATTTTAAAATGAGGGGGCACCACATTTACATGCTTAAACCCATACACAGAGTTCAATCTACACCTCTGAACACAGCAATCAGTAATTTTATGGACTGTAGTGATAAGGGCATGCAGAATCTCAGATGCAGGCTGCAATGACACCTTTTAGGAAACCAGGTTTTGTGTTTTGGTGCCATTTTAACTCTCTTCAGTTTCAATATGCTGTTAGAGTAGGCAAGATCTCCCTGTTTTCACCATTAGTAATCACATTTTAAGATGTAAATACTCAAGTCTTTGACCCTAATATCCACTTATCTTGTAAAATACTTCCAAGTCTTGGAACCAGAAAAGAGACATAAAACCCATCACACGCTGTGAGTGTTCCCCAAAATCTGCTGGTGGTCATTCCATGCATCCAATTTGGCCACCTAAGCACTTCCTGTGATTTTCTTATGGCCTCCAGCTCCTTGCTTGTGTTATGGCTCAGCAAAGAATTAAACTGAATGAACATCATTCCAATTGACATTTAGATCTTCCCACCACCATGTTGCTCCAGCTTTAAGTTGTGCTTTGCCACACAGGCACAAAGCTGGAATGAGGCAGCAGTGAATCAAGCCCTGAGTGTGTTAATTCCTTACAAAATCTGGGCACAGAAAAACTTATGCACTTTTCCAAAAGTTATGTTAATAATAAAAAAAAAAAGAAGGAAAATTAACATCTTAAATAAAAGCACCACTAGGAAAATTACTTCACAGTACAGAAGGCAACCTCTACTCCCTGCAATACCCACAGAATTACAGATATAACAGCCAACAGAGCCTTTGACTTGCTGCACAAAATAATGGTGTTCTGCTGCTTAGACTTCTTTAAAAATATATTTGCCTGCTTTTAGGGAAAAAAAAAAAAGTTCTCTCAACCATAAAAGATAAACTTAGGTTACTGCCCCACAAAACTCTAAGAACAGTGAATGCTGAGGAAAATTCAAAATTAATAAAGAACCTAAGAATAACTGCACTGGACCTGGTCACTTAGAATAAGTAAGGTTGGAAAAGATCTGCCAAGAATATAATTCAAGGGTTTTTTTCCCCTTAGAGAAAATCCTTTGGATTAGGAGTTTTTGAGCTGCTTATCAGCTGTCCTGCAATTTTCCTGCACTATTTGCAGAATTTTCCAGAATCTTGAGCTAATCAAGATTTCTTGCTTCCTTTACATATACACATAATCTAAGTAAAAGAAGCAGCAATTGCAATAACAAAATAGTTGAAGAAATGGGAGGGAATAGAGCTGGAAATTTTTGTCCTTAACAGTAAAGTAATGAAAAGAGATGTTCTCCCTGCATTGTCACACTGCTGTAATGGGGGAGAATTATGTTTTAGAAAGGAGAAAATCTAACTTCCAGAGATGTCTTCATATTTATAACAACAAATATCCATAAAAATTAAGGGAAATTGAGGAAAAAACCCCCAATCTGTATTTCCAGAAAGTAATGACAAAGAATAGATAGTTTTAAAAGAGCTGGTTGCTTAAGAATGTTCTATATTATTACTGCTGACTTTAATAAACCTTGAAAAGTGGGTGAAGACATCAAAAGAATTGTTGATAGTTTCTAGCCTCTATGTATTTGAGCAATGAAAATAAAATGACCTGTGAAATTATAGGCCAGCTCAGCTGACAGCACTCCCAAATGAAATGATGCAATGTCTGTGGCAGACTCCATAAATAGAGGAAAGAAATGCAGTTAGTGGTAAGCAAAGGGCTGTGTGGGTTAAAATATTTTCAAAGTAACCTACATCATATTTTGGTATGATTAAACTTTGAATTGCTTTAAATAATGCTGTGGGTATAACTGGATCTTTGAAAGGTCTTTTGCTTAGTAATACATGACAGTTTGATTAGAAACTCAGTTGACACAAAACTAACAAGACACATACACAGAAGGATTCCAGATTCTCCAGCAGCTGCTTCCAGAAGTACATATACACACACACAAAAAAAAAATAAATCAGTGCTCAACAGTGAATTTCACAGTGGGGTCTTGGAGGAACCATTTGGAGGCTTTAAAATATTAATATTTCTACTAAAAACTTGGAAAGAAAGTCACTCATTTGATGAAATTTGCAGACAACAATTGGGAAGTATCAAGTCAAGCAAAGGGCAAGTGATTGATATCTAATTAGCTGCTAAAAGCCACAAATGAAGATTTAATTCTGGCCAGATCTACAGCAGATGATACCTAATTACACAATAAGGAACGTTATTCTCTGCAGGATCCCAGGCAATCACTCCTTGAGTACACAAAAAGGAGGAGACTGATTAAATAGGTTCAATTATCATATTCAGTGTATTGTCTGTGCACAGTTATGGGATACTGAGTCCTCTTCTCCATGCAAGAACAATACTGAGGAACTGGGAAAGAACTTAGAGAAACGCACTAACAAAAAACCATCTTTTATGGGAAAGACTCAGCCAGACCTGTTTTTCCCACTTTCAAGTGAATGACTAAGAATGAGTTTTCACTGACTGAAATCAGCAAGTACCTAGTAACAAAGCTGATTATATTTCAAGTTCCACATGTGAGACAAAGATAAAACAAAACTTAAAGGCTGAGAGGCGAAGCAGGTCATTTTAGTTATTAATTACCTGAAATTATTTATTTAGCAGTTATATTAATTAATCAGAAGAACTCATGAAAGATTGATTCCATTTCTTGAAATTGTGAAATCAATATTGGATGGTTTTGCTTAATATGTATTAACTAGTGGACATTTTTAGTGCACATCAATTCAGGGAGCCTGGGCATCAGTTATGCAGAAAGGCAGCATAGCTGATAACAACAGCCCCTACTGACCTTGAAAGGTGTGAAAACAAAGAAATAGTATGAGGAGCTATTGATAAATAGAGTTTGGTCTGGTTCACTTTATAGAGATTGGGAGGAGAAAATATAATTTATTTTACACGTTGAAACAGAACCTGTAGCTCCTCAAATACTCTTGGCCAAGATTTGATTTGTATACCTTTAGCAGGTGACTTAGGCACTGCCAAGCCTTAAGGATTTCTGTGAATTCTGGGTAAATTCCTTGCTTCTTCTCCTTTCCAAAGGAAGTTCACACTTTCCTGGACAAGGTATAGTTGCTCTTATCCTACCCCAAAAGTCAATCAACAGTCTCCAGAGAAAATAAGGCTACAATCAGGCAATTATGAACCTGGATAGTAAATCAGGAGCATGGATTTCTCAGATTGTATTGTTATGCAAGAGAACATTTACCTCTCAGCTGCACTTAACAGTAAATCCACACCTACAAGAGGTATGCCAGAAAAAGATCTTATTTATAAAACCACATCTTATGTTTCTGTGGCACATTTCATGCATAAAACATGACCCTGTTAGAGAGAGCCAATGCAAGAATGGCCTGTTTGCTATTCAGATGCTCCCTTCCCTATGGAAGGAGACATCTGCTCTTTATCAGCACTACTGAGGGTCTGTTTTAGTCAGTCACTTCAAAATCTCACAGGGCTCTTGCTAGCTACAGTCCATTTGGAGGAAACTAGCCTAAATACTCGAAAATCTCCCTCTCTCTCAAAAGCAGGCTTTATCTGGAACGTAATGTGGTGATAATAATGTTAAAAATGGATCTGCAGCTACACAGAGAAAATTGTATTGTACTTGTCCTTTCCTAGCTATTTGTTTTCACATTTGACTGCAATTAACTTACTCCTTTACACATGATGAATATTTAATTCATTCTGGGGATAGTTGTGTTTTATAGGTGCCCAATCCACTGAATAATCACCCTCATCTGCATTTTTTCAATTACAGGTAAGAAACCCAGGGGATTCCCAAGCCCATTTGGTTGTATGAAACAAAGGCTGCCACGTCCAAGGACAGCAGAAAGCACAAAAATACAGCAATAACCATGGATATCTTCTGTCTTCTATGGACTATAGTCATTTTAAAACACATTACCAACTGCTGTATGCTAATTTGCAAAAGCAGAAGCAAATAAAAATAATCCCAGAACTGACATTCCCAGTAAAAGGTAAACAGGTATAATAGAAATGCATTTCTACATTTGCTTTACTTATTCCAAGTAAATATTTTAGTATTTTAGAAGCAAAAGTATAAATGACAAAATGATATCCTAATTCATTTGCTTTGAGAAGAACACTTAATGTAAAAGCTCATATTTTAACAATTGAAATGGTGAAATGACAAAAAGACAATTGGAAACACCTGAAAGTTAACAAATTACCTAATTTCCTAATTATTTTTCTGGAAAATAATTATTGCTAGTGTCTCTCCAGCCTGCAGATCCCAAAGGTAGAAAATAAGGTTTTGAATTTTTGATAGATATTATTTTTTTTCTATCCAACAAATGCATTTACAGTGAATAAATTATTTCTCCCATACTATTGCTATGAGAAATAAACTACAATAATTCATCTAGCTACCAAATATAACATAGGTTATTTCCTCAGTATTTTACATTTAATTAATGTCTTGTTGCATTCATTTCAGAATTTCATGGGGGAAATTATTTTGACCCATAACAAAAAAAAAAAATCTCTCAGAAACATTTAATTTTCTTTTTCTACTCATTATCTGCCATTTCACAGGACAAAAAAGATGCCAAACCAGTACAATTCTTACCACTCACCAGAACCTCTGTAAGGACAAACAACCCTGTACAGCACTGAATTTTTAAAATTCAATTGCTTTAGCAGTCTTCTTCATGCTACAGCACCGTCTCAGAACTTTCAGAGTCTGCTGCTGAATTAAAATATTTCACAACAATTTGAATGCCAAAATATCTGGAAAAACTCTACAGGAAAAGGAAGAAATCCTCAGTGACTAAAGCTAAAGGAGTTTTGTAGATGGGTTGTTTACACCACACGTTTTCTTTGCTAAGGCTGAATGTAGAGGAAGAAACACTTTCTACATCAACTCACAGCTGAGAAACAGGGGAATGAGTCTTCTGCCACAATGACTTGAGGGCTTTTTCTTCCAAATCTTCCCCATTCTGCACAGAAGGAATGTCTGGAGGATGATGGCAAGGGTGGAATGTCCTGGACAAAGAGCAGGATTGTCTAATGGCCACCACAATTCCAACGCTACCTGAAGTGAACTCGGCACAACCACATTTACAACTTCAAAACCATTCTGCCCCATGGAATTTTCTCTGAGTTCTTGGATGATTAACAGGAAATAGAATTTTGTATGACTGATTTAAACCTACTATTCAACAAGATAGAACGTCTGCAGCAAGATGAAGCCCAAACTCTATCTGATGGGAGAGGCAAACTCCAGCTATAACTAAAATTTTTAATATTGCCAGGAAGATTTCTGGAGAAAATTAGAGAAGGAAGTCTGCCAAAACTCAGTATCAAGCCAAATAAAAAAGCAATTTACACTAATTTACACAGGGATTCACATGCCTGAAGTCTACCCAAGATACAACATGGTCTGAACCTGAGGTCCCAGAAAAGCATGGGCAGGTCTCTGACAAAAACATCAGCACACATTTCCATTATCATATCCAATTGCAGCTAAATCTGAAAAAAAGAGGAAAGAAATGATCTCTAACTAATCTCTACTACTGATCTCCCTGCTCCCAGCTGGAGTTCTGACTTGTAATTTGAAGATAGAAATACATTTTAAAAGCCTAAAATAATCTAATGCTCTTTCAATCTGAGTTTTAGGAGCAAATCTTTTTGTTCTTTATCTAGAGAACAGGTACAATAAAAGGAAAAAAAAAAAACAACATGTCTTTCTAACACTCTTACCTGAAAGGAGTCCAAATCATGTCTGGCTGGCTGGAAATTGTACTCAGTGATAAAATGCAGGAGACTTTGGATACAAAAATAATCAATAAAGCACAGAAACACTGTATGCTTTACACGAGTAAATGTGTTATCTCCTGCTATTCCTCCTGATTTTGTTTCAAAGAAAACAAAATAAAAAGCAGCACAAAGCAGGACTTAGGACTGCAATGCTGAGAAATGTGCTATTTCCCCAAATTCTTTTTTAATTTGTACCGCTGTCAGAGTGACATCTGTATGTGATTTATCTCCATGTCTTCATCGGTGAGGATCTGCCAGTTTTTGAGGCAAATCTGCTCCCTCAGCACCTTTCCTATCTACAAAGTCATACTTGCCAGGTCAGCACAGGGACACGTTGAAGATAAGTGCTCCACATGCACAGCTGGATTTTCTCAGGTAAAGGCTTGGAAACAATGCATCAAACACATCAGAATAAATAATAATAAAAAAATAATCTTATTGTAGAATGGAAGATGATACCAGGACAACTATTCCTTGCTTGCTAAAGTTTGCCTGCTGCTGTTCATGTGTATTTTATGTCTTGTAGAAGCAGATAAAGGCTTCGACCATTCAAGATATTAATCACTTTTGAGGTGCTAAAAGGATTTGACTCCCTTGGAGCTGAGGGTCCTTCCAGAGTTGATCAACTCAATCACTGAAAAGATTCCTTTCTCTGTTTGATTCCCTCAGCACTTTCCAGGACTTTACAACAGTGTGCAATGAAATTAAAAAAAAAAAAAATTAATTAAAAAAAATCAAAACTCCACCATAGTCTTCAAGGGGAAGTTCTAATTCAGTCAGACAGAGCTGCCTTAATCATATATATCCAAACAATTTTAATGGAAATTCTACCATTTTATACCAAATAAATTATTCATTATTAACTGTTCCATTTATTTGGACAACTCAGTCAATGATTAAACAAGATTCAGTAAGTAACAAGAGTTCCCTACTAGAAGGATTTTTTTCCCCTGGTCAATTACTGAACAAACAATTTGTAAATGCATCTGTTCATTACATTTTTAACTTTAGCTAACACTAAATGCCATTAAAAACCATTAAAACAGGTAGTAATTACCTGTTCTTACTTAGTGCAAGTAAAAGAAACCAGAACAAAACAAAAACATTTGTAAAGGCTGTTGCAATTCACAGGGAAAGAACAAGTAAAGATGACAGCAAATTGAGAATAAATTAGAATGAATGAAATCTTGCTCTGAATTCTAAGGGCTCATTTTTATTACTCATGCTTTATTATGCAAATATTCTTTAAGGATGAAAAGAACCTTTTGAGGACATCTAGTGCAATGTCCTGTTGAAAATTTGAATTACATGAGGTTTTGGATTCTGCTGAAATTTGGGTATGTCCAAGGATGGAAAATTTCACATCTCTGGACTGGAGAACTCCACCCTGCACTTGAATTTCACTACCCTCCAGTTAAAACACTTTTAACTTATATCTAATTGGTATTTCCCATGTGAAAACTTTTTTACTGCTTTTCTTGTCCCTGTGTCCATGCAACTCTGACAGGTCTGGATCTGGTTCTTCTAAACCCTCCTCAGAGGTAGTTGTAGGCAACAATATTTTCTCTGAGCCTTCTCTGTACACATACAAATGTATCTACGACCTGTGCAGATGATGTTGGCAATCTCGTTTTCACTGCTAAAAGAGCAAATGTCCTATCCAAATGGGGAAAAATGAGTAATTGTAGAAAAGGAGGAAAAAAAATATCATTTTTTGACAAATTTTTAATAGTTCACTGAAATTGTTTAAGTCCAGTACTACTCTTTTCAGAAAATACTTGTGTTAGGGCTTATGAATTTTCCTGGAGCCTCTTTTCCTTTGCAGTTCAGCACTTTAGGTAGGCTTTTCCCTGAGCAACAAATTCCCCGATATCCTCAATGATTCAAATAATCCAAATGGCTCCTGTGCCTTTCACCTCAGGACAACCATTCCTCCACAAAACAAATTAATTCAACCACATCTCCAAATCTTATCACTAATCCAGAATTTGCTTAAAGGAAATGAAGGTATAGATTCAGAAGTAGGGTGAAATGAAAAGGCATTTGCAGAGACTCTCTTCTTAAAAAGTTCTTATTTAAATAGTGTACATTAGTCATGATTAGCCACAGACTTGACTGATGCAATTACTTGGCATCAGAAAAATTCAAACTGAATGTCTTTAAATATTAGTCATGGCTATTGTCACTTGAACCCCCAGAATTTTTTCAGATGCCTCTTACTGAGCAATTTCTTTAGGAATGAAAGCAGGAAAAATAGGGCTGTTCCTAAAATCCATTGATTTGGTGCGTTTGGTGACTGAATTAAAGTGTTCATAGTTTTCATTTCTACAAATTAAGTCTTATCCTGCACTCAAGCTACCTAATTCCAGGTTCTGGACCAAAAGGTGCCAGGTTCTGGACCAAAAGGTTCCAGATTCCTTTTCTGCCTGGTGAAGAAGACCGGGAGTCCTGGAGCACTCGAGATCTTTCATGGGTTCTTTCTCTATGGAGATGGGCCAGAGCACTTCACCTTTAAAACTCAGTTTAGAGATCTTAAATTGCATTAGAATCCTAAAAATAGTACAGTGAATATGGGCAGGTGCTCAACATCTGCAAAGAAAAATTAACCGTCCTTGGATTTGGCCTAGTGGTCCAAGAATTCAAACAACTTACTGAATGTTTTTGAGACTGTTTTCCTTAATTCTCTTTTGTTCCCTACAAAATACAAGACATACATATCTCTCCAACCTCCAGAACCTAAAGACATCAGAGCATCAAGACAGAAAATTTACATACATAAATGCTCCTTAATAAGCAATTAAAAAATTTCTGTTCAGGAAAAAATTAGGCATCAGCTTAGTTCACAGAAAGTTGAATTTACTTACATATCGATAAAAACCCCCAAAAGAAGCCCAAGGCTAAACTTTCTGACTCTGTACACACGGTTTAATTCACCTGCTTATGCCTCTATTTTTTAAGGTATTACCAATCTGAGCAGTTGTCAGTGTCTACCTGAAATGAGAATCTCTGCCCTCTGGAAATGGCTCTTGAGTTCCACGTGAGGGAAGGCTGCAGTGAACATCTCAGCTGCAGATGTTTACACTTGGCTAGATGAGTCAGTAGTCACACAGCAACAGAGATGAGGGCAAAAACCTCTTCATAATTCAATTAAAATCTTTCTGAATAATAAAATAATCAGTTTCCATTACACCAAAGACCTACTCTCATCTTTTTGCACAGCTTGAGTGGGGCAGCCTCCCACTGTTACTGTAGGATTTCTTTCTAATTCTATATTTTCAAACCATACTTAAATTGGGTGAAGTCTTTCTCCTGTTGTTTTTTTCTGGGGGGAAAGGCAGTATTTGTACTTTGTTTGTTTTTTGGGGGTTGTTTTCTGGGTTTTGGTTAGTTGCTTGGTTTTATTTTGATTTGGTCATCCACAGTGGAAACTGGAATATCAAATGCAAGGCAGAGAAACACTGGTCTTGAACATTATCTGAGTATTTTAGTAGTATACTATTTTAAAAATAGTAAACTAACGAAAAATTTTAAGTTTTGTTTCTTTACATTACCAATAGAAAAAAGTTATAAAGAAAAAAGAAGTATTCTAAAATTTTATTTTAATTCTTTCTACTTTTTTCTTTGAGTTACTATTAAAATTTTTTCTTTATATCCTTTGGAAATTTTTAACCTACTTTACCTTTCTCCTAATCCTATCTCACAACAAGAAATAAGTACATAAGTAATTAACCAACCCTAAAACCCACCACACTCATCAACACATTAATTAAGAAATCTCAAAATTTAAAAAAATCTTAAATTACCAAACCAAAACCACTGCAGTCATGAAGGAGTATGTAGTGTTTGAAACCCATAGTGACTCTATAGATCCTTTCTGCCTTGAGCGTGGCTCAGCATTACTTGTAGAAAGGAAATAATGACGATATTTATTTCTGTTTTCAGTTTTACACCATGTGTTTGCTTTGAGACACTCAGATAAAAATCCAAGGGGTTATGATTCAAAAGAATCATGTGTAATTGAGTGCAACTGTCCCAGGATTAGAAAGTCCAGGGTGTTAAGGCAATTCTGATTTCCTCCCTCCAGTACACGCAGTTCAAGTGTAAATGTGTGTTAATTTGTGTTGTAAATTCAAACAAGCTGAGGTCGAGGTTTAAGAGGACTGCAAGTTAAATCAACAAGAAGAGTCCTCTAGAAAGCTGTGCACTGTCATTGTCATTGTGACTTCTGCTTAAACAAGATTAAATCCATACAATTTGTGTTGAGGCAATGGTGTTAAACCAGCCCAAATCTGCAGTAAGAGAGGGCAGGGGGAGAAGCATCTCTTTGCCAGCTGACATGGTTTGGGAACAGATGGTGCATTTCACAGCTCTCCCCCAACTTCTCACAGAGAAGAGGAAGGTAAGAACCAACCCACAAAGTTTTAATTCAACTTGTAAGATAAACCAGCCTGGCAAACAGAGAAAAATTGGGAATTTCACATAGCTGCTTTAATCATACTGAAAGAAATGTTCGATCCCTGTAGATGATCTTATGTTACTCTTGCATCCACGATCTTACATCATTGAACTATTGTTCACCCTTTGCCATTACGATTGAGGAATAAATCTTTCATCTAAATGTTGATCTCCTTAAATATATAGGTGTAAATAGACTAGCTAATATATTTGGTTTGTTTTGAGATGATTATACACAACGTGCTTGCAAGTATAATTTTTTTAAGAATACTGCATCAAAAATTAACTTTCAGTTTGCTAATAATTTATGAAGATTTAACTAATTTGAATTAGCATGTAGTGGAAGAAATTTCTCAGATATTTGCTTTAAAAGTTTTCATATTAAACACTAAATAAAATCAGCTGAAATCTAGGCCTTATAATATTTAATTTAATGTAATGTACACGTAAATAATATTATATAAACTTCGTAATTGACTGAATACACATTTAAGCCAAGGCTGTAAATGTAGGAATCTGTGCACTTTGGACATTTTAATATTTTTTCTTAATCATAGCTGCCAGTAAAATAATTTAACAGGGGAATTAGCTCAGTAAATGTAACAGTAGTTTATTTATTCTCCCAGTGTTAGCTATTTAGCCAAACTTACAGCCTGGGCTTACCTGGACAAAAAATTGTTATTAGAATTGGCATGGACAGATTTCAGGTTAATTAATGTAACAGTTCATGTAATTTGGAGTATCTTCCCCTCTACAAACTCCCCACTATACAAAAGTCAGCCAACTGCTAATTTGCTCATCTTACAAGACAAATTTAGAATGGAAATTTCTCTGGATTCAAAGTAATCCACTGACATCTCTGTTCCACGATATCCCCTCAGTGCTGATCACTGTCTCCAATTCACCACCTTTATTGAATGACACCAATTCTGATTCCCTTTTCCCACTACTTACACCAGTCTTAAAAAGAGTTTCTCTTTCTATGCCCCCAAAATGCTTTTGTATCATTGAAGTGAGATTAGGGCACAGTACAGTTGAGTTGCTCTTTGTGTTTTATCCATTCTCTGCAAAAACTGAAGTCTCCTGCATTATGCAAGAATAATTATGTGAGAAGGCAATTTGATAAACTCATCAGCAAAGGATGTGCTTAGGATCTAAATTAAATTTTACCTCCAAGCATTTGCCTCTGAAAAGAACAAACTTCAAATCATCTTTAAGAGCAACAATTCCCATGTTTTCCCAGTGAAACATTAGAGATTGACTAACCAGTTTTTCCTTTTCCTTTCCTGAAAAGATTAAAGTTTGCTGGGGAAGCTAAATTTGCTAGGCAAGTTCGTGGCTTTGCAAAGGAAGATTTGAAGATTTCAGTGTTTGGTTTACTAAAGGAATAAATAGTAGTAATAAAACACCTTGTGCACATTATTCAAAGCTAGAAAAGCCTGTCAGGGAGACATTTTTATATTCTTTGTCATTATTTTTCTCTTTGACAGGGAGGGAAACAACCATTTGTGAAAGTTTTGGTAGGTAGCTTTGTAAACAAGACTCTCACCCTCCCTGAACTCCATTTAGATGTCCTGTGCTTGGATACAAAGAGCATCCCTGAGTCATCAGGGAGGAATATCTATCCATCACCATGGACCAATTCCCAGCAATGGCACTGACCAGAAGATGGAATGGTCTGCACCCTCACCCAATTGCTCAAAGCCACCCAGTCACCTGAAAATAGAAGTACTTCATCAGTCAGCCTATGAACCCCCTCTGCTGAAAAGGCTGGGACTGCACCCTCTTTCTCTGATTTATCCAGGACATGGTGCTGCCTTTTAGTGCCTCTCACTGGGATATGACCAGACCCCACATGAAGCTGGTAAAGAACTTTAAATGAACAAAAGCAGCAAGATTTCAGTATCCCTAGGGTCCAAAATCTTCATATGATCCTTCTTCTGCCCTTTCGTATGAGAGCTCTGACATCTTGACAGCTTTAATAGATACCCAGGAGGCAGAACAAGAAAGGAAGATCTTCGTAGTCCATCTTGTCTTTTTTAATATGCTGAGGGATATTAAAACAGTGAAGCAGTAATACTTGGGGCTGAGGGAAATAGGTAACAAGACAATGCTTTAAAATAAAATTGTAACATTTAGCTAGTGAGACAAAAAACATGCCAAGATATTCAGTCAGCAGCATCTCTGCCCATCTCAAGTTCTTATCAAAGAAAAAAAAATCAAATGCTTTGATTTATAATTTCAAAGGCTAAGCCTGAGTTACATCTCTTCTGGGTTTTATGCTTAACGTTATGTCTTCCACAATTTACCTTTGAATTTTGTTTCATCTATGAAAAAGGTCTTTTAATTGGCTTATTGTCAATACACAGCTTCATAAATATTCTGGATAAAGTGAATAAAGACAGTAATAGAGAATATAAAAAAAAAAGAAATCCCGTCCCATATAAACAGCCATTATCCACAGTTAATAATGATAAATATATAAATAACACCATCTATCTTTAATCATAAAGAACTTCAGGAAAAATTATGGCCTAGCACCATAATTAAATACTGTAATTAAATTAATGGAAGTTCAGCAACTGAGTTCAAGGGGACCAGAGCCTGCCTTTGTACAAGGCAAGATAAACATTGAGGGATCAGTTTAACCATCAGCCAATGGACCCTCCGTGCAGAGAAATTGCTTTGCAGGTGAAGTTAACTCTGGGACTTCTGTACAGGGAGGAAATGCTTCTCCACAGGTGACTTAAGACAACACATGCAATTAACTCTGTGAGTCCTATGGCTAATTAAAAAAAAAAAAAAAAAAAAAAGAGAGAAACTATCAAAAAAAATCCCCCATTCTCATGTGTCTTCCCTCCACCCCCAGAGCTATAAAGACATAGATGAGACAGGAGGTTACTCACCGTTGAGGAGTCACCGCTTCCAGTCTCAAGCGTAGCTCCCTCAGCACAGGTGGGTGGGTGGGTGGAAAGTTGACTAGCCCTGCCCCCATCTATGACATCACACTCTACCTCATAAAAGGTAGTGAAAGTGCTCTGAACTCCAGTCTGATTTCCGAGAGATACAGAAAAGAGATAGTGAGAGAGAGAGCAAGAGAAATATTGTGCCGTAGCGTAGAGCGAGGAGAGAGGGGAACGTGTGCTGAAGGAGCTATGCTTGGCCAAGGACACAGGGCCTCCTCCACGATGAGTAACCCCACTGGCTGGGGGTTCCTCTCACTCCTTCCCACAGCACAGGGTCAGCCTGCCGGCCCCGCAGGGCTTGCTGATTCAAAAGGGGAACATTTTTGGCAGCTTTTGATGACAACCAGAGAGGACAGAAAGCTCTATCCCAATTAAATGCTGACTGACATCAGATCGGGCATGAATTTGGTCGATAGATTCCCGAGTGACTCTATTTTATGTGTGGTTTTATACAGCCAAGCTGCAGAAAAACATCCACACCGGTGCAAGCAGCTAAAATTCCGATGATTGCAACAGGAATTACACTTGTGTTCCCCTGTGTGGGATAAACATCCAATTCACACCTGTGGATTGACCCTCGAGTAGAGTAATCCAGAGGGTTGGGCCTCCTGCATCGCTGCATGAGGGAGGTCAGGAAAAGAATTATGCTTTTCTTGCACTGAAAATGAGAACTGACAAACTGTGCTGAAGGAACAAGTGAGGGAAGTATAAAAATTCTGGGCATACATAATTTACAGAGCACACTTTCAAGTTCCAGAAAATAGCAATAAAATTGCAAAGAGGTGATGTTTATAAAAATGTACATTTTTAGACAATGACAGCCGTACAGGCTGAGGGACACTTTTTTCTCAAACAACATCCCAAGGACTGATACTGGAGGACTTAAAATGGGATATTCAGTCTACTTTATTGTAAATGGTATTTTTATCATCCAAATTCTGGAAAAGCAGGTTTGGGAGTAAACAGAATTGCTTATATTATCCACTGGGATTTTCTTAATAACCTAGCTGTAGACTAAAATTGAAAAAAGAGTGTGTCTTTTTTTTCTGCTGCTACACCTAACTCCATTAAATAAAACTGCTTAGAGAATGGGGGACTTATTCAGTGCCAGTAAAGACTGGTAGTGTAAGAGCCTGACTTTTGGAAGAGGAAAAATTAATTCTTCTTCAATGTCTTTTGAGGGTATGTATTATAAGTACTCAGGCCTTTTGGTGCTACAAGGTTCATGTGAATTATAATCTAATAATGATTAGTATTTCTGTCTTAATAATGATTAATGTGTATTGCCTGCTCTGTCAGTGTGTTCTTTTTTTTCTCTCTTTTCCTTCTACTGAAAAAAGGGAGTGTGTGACTCACACACTCCACCTAACAACAGAGTCAAGCATTTTCCTCCTTAACCTTCAAAACTTTTATCATCATGGTTTTCCTGCAGTATCTGCAGATGTTGCTTTAAAGCAGTGCATTTATGGGATTAAAAACTCAACAAAAATGGGTGCCCAGTGGGCGAAATGAAGAGTTATTGTGGCTGTTAGAGATGAGATGTAACTGCAGGAACACAATGCAAAACTAGGCTGCAGCTGAGGAATGCTAAGTGATGGCAGTGCTGTTCATAATTTAACTGTTTTCTCTGTACATCATCTCTTGATTACAAACTTATTTGCGTGTTTGAAGACAGACAGGAGGAAAACCTCCTCTGGTCCCCTGTATTGCATCGACTCCTTATTAATATTTATGTCTAATGGCCTGATAAACAGAAAAGAAAAATCCAATTTTTCAAGGCTTTTATGGTAAAAAGTACCAAGTAGTATTCAGTGAATTCATAACTTAGGTAACCTATGGCTTGACTACTGCACCACAGTTGTTTTTGCCAAATAAAGTAGGAACATATTTCAAACTCCTATGACCACCGGTCCTGATGGAGTCTATGTGAGGTTGCTCCTTCTGATAAAGAGAAGGATGTTCAGAGGATATAACCTAAAAAATCAGCAAAATTACACAGGAAACAGCAGCTCTAAGATCTTGTAAAGAGAGAGTTTAGAGAGATAAAGAGTTAAATTGTCTTTTATTGGGATGAAACATGGAAAAAGCAGAATTAAATCCTGGAAGACTGAGTATGGCCAAGGATATTCTCCAGTAAAAAGAGAAGATATATGGAGAAATGTGGAAAATTCCACCATGATAATGTGATATAAACAGTTCAATAGATTGGGTGGCAGATTTTACCCCAGATGGTATTTTCGGGCTAGTACTACTTAAATCTGAAATCTTGTTTTGACCTGCTTAGTATGATATCTGTAGTTGACAAAGAGAATATAAAGTGAAGAGCAAAGTTAAGAGCTGTGTACATAGACCTAAACACATTACTGATTAAAAGCAGAGAAAGAATACAGCTCATGAAATTATTTTTAAAAAGTATATACATTCAAGAAAGTGCATAAATCTTCCAAATGTTTCAAGGAACACAATTAAGATTAATTAAATGAATGCATGGAAAAGCAAAGAGACAGTAAAGAAAGACTTTAATATAAAATATTTTCTTGAGGGATGTAAGTTAAGCCTAACAGCATAAGAAAACTATATAAATGCTGGTCAAGTAATTGATTTAATCACTTACACCCAGGCACCAGAAATCAACTTAAAGTAGGGGTCCATGTTTAGTCTGACCTCAAAGATCTGATAGAAAAAAATCCCAATGTGCTTTCTTTCTTGCTTAAAAGGATGAACAGGTGGTGGGAAAGGCAGGCACCACACAGGTACCTCTGGGTGCTGTCTGGGAAGTTTGAGCACAGAGAACCAACCCTACAGAAGCATCACCCAGACTGGTACAGACACGGAAGGTAAAAAAGGATGGATTGTAAGGAATTGAAACGAAAGCTGGAAAAGGCCATGTAAAAATGCCAAAGTGACACATATCATAAAAGTCTGAGAGCTTTACACAGACACACCTCTGACCCAAAGAGGGCCAGCTGCTCTAGGGCAGCAGCATGATGGGTGAGTGGGAAAATCCTTTTTGTACGTTATCTGTCATAGTTAAGGAATGATGAAATATGGAATATCCTACCTGACACTGAGTAAAGCTGTAACCTCTCTAACTTTTTGTTAATGGAGATGCTGAACCCAGTGGAAGGTATAAAAAGGGGATGAAAATGTTTCTGCAGTCTTTTGGTTCAGATATTGATGCTCTAATCCAGTTTTACAGAATTCTCCTTTGGTGTTTGATGAGATTTAGCACACATTACTTGTATACTTCATCTCAGTTTCTAGTCATACTATTACCTACCTGGTAACAAGTTCACAAGGTTTTGATGATGTATGAATCAGAATCAGAAAGAACTGATGTTAAAAGAAAGCTTTTGAGAATATCTAGCAGTAAGAGGTTAGGATTGATTTTTCTGATACTGGATAGTTTTTTACTTTGACTTCATATCACTATCTTAATTACATTACACAAACAAACCCTTTTTGTTGAAGCAGCTGCTTATCAGTCATGCAAGATTAGATGTGATAGCAGAACTATTCTTCCTTTGCTTCTGTGAGGTACATAAATAATAATAATAATATGTCCCAAGTGTGGAAGAAAATATTTCAGAGATTAAAGATAGAAGGCTACTTTCAACCTTCCTCACTCAGTTAGCTCTCTTCCTAAAGGCTATTACGAACTCCCTTATTTAATGGAAGCACATCTCTTTTGTGGATTTTATGAAAAGCTTTGTTGTAAGCTGTTCTGTTCAGTGTTTGCAGTTGATTTTGCTCAGGTTGGAAAAACCTGCTGATGTTTTCCCTTGAGGGCACATCTTCTTGTCTGTGAATAGCTTTGTGTGTGTGTTACTCGTCTGCAACTCTGGTTGTCAAGAAACACAATTGCAGTCAAAGTAACTGATGAGTTTGAACTTCAGCTGTTATTCTTTTAATATCTGCAAAAGCACCATCTGATAGTACTTTTAGAAGTGGGATTTAGTGTCACCACTTTCCAACTCAAGGAGTTAAATAATTGCAAGAGCTACAAGATGTACTTTCTATAAGAAACACAATCCAAAATCTCCTATTTGTGGGTCAAATCTGTCATTATGGAAATTCAGTCCCCCGTAATTCCATGTGCAAGAAACAAACCTCATTTTCATTTATGGCCCTGGGATGAACCTATTAGCAAATCTATGCTGTGCATTAGGGAGGCCAACTAAGAATGCCCCAGGGGAAAGGAATTCTTATTTAATACAAAATGGTGATGCTCAGACCCAAACCATCTCTTTTAAAGGCAATAAGACAGGAAAACAAGTGAACATAAGATAGCACCAAAGTCCTCTCTTTCTTTATAGTAATTCTTACAGGAATAGTCCTTTGGGACCTTATCTTAGAGTGTGTTAGAGCCCTGCTGATTATTGTAGGGCTGCTGTAATTTGTGTATCACAAAGCCATTAAATTCCCATTTTCTTCCCAGCTCATTCAGCATGGCCAGGAATAGGAAATCAGGCTGAAGTGAAGCTGTAACCACTGTAGCAGGTGAGCCTTGAATTTTTGAGTGGCTACTATTTTGAAAGCAAATGCAGCACGTAATGAAGCACATACAACAGTATTTCCTTTAATTCTCTAACCTTTTTCTATGGTCATATTTGTTTCAAGCCTCAGTCTTGAATCTGTAACATTTTACATTGTTTTCAAGGAATTAAATGGTTTCATATTGTTTGGTGTCAGAAATGCTTTTCTTTGCAGAAAATTGTTCTAATGAGAAATTTCAATAAATTTAATCTTCACAAATGCATGAATATTAGTCACTTGATAAAGCACAAGAGCATGTTCCCCAGAGCCCAAGTGCTTCTTAATAAGGATAAAAGTCTGACCTGTCTAAATTTAAACCTACTGAATGCAGACATATAGATGGTGTGTGTGCTTCTTGTCTCCATGAATATATTATAATGAAGACAAGTGCAGTGTAATTTTGCTTTGCAAATTAAATTCTAGATAATATCTTTCCATTTATGCAGGATACACAGTTTCATATTTATGTGTGTTTATACATGCATCCATATAAATTGAGGTATTTTCGTAGTGCTAAACATAGTCTTATATAAAAAAAATTGGAGCTTCAAAAGAACTGAGATTGTTGCACAAAAAAAAAATACTTTCTTGTTGGATTTTTCAGTTGTGTCTTGAGCTTTGTTCATCAGCTTTTCCTTACATAAACTCTGTCTGCCACCATCCACCTTCTTTGAAGGAACAGTGATACACTAAGAAAAATAGATTAACCTTTCCAGAGGCTTCTGCACAGCTTTGTCTGTGGATCACAGTTATGATCCCCCTGATGCCCAAAGCTCAGGGTATGCACTATCATCCAATCCAGCACCTTTGACAAAGGCAAACCCCTGTGAACTCCCTGACACAGGAACAAGATCCTGCAGGATCTTTCACTTGGCTGAACCAAAACTCTGTACAAACGTCACTTAAAAGAGACCTCTGGAGGACTCTTGTATAACTTTTAACCTGAAATGAGTTGATTACCAACACTAGATCTTCTCAGCTGCTACACTGCCTACTCCAGGCTTGGATCCATCCAAGGAAGCCAACTGCATAAACTCTCTGAGCTCCTGGTCCATGCTCCCTTTACTGGGATGCAACAGGTAAGCTACATATAATGAACTAAATTCCTATTATTGGCAAATATTTGGGAGAGGTATTGCGCACAGCTTTAGAGCCACTACAGGTACATCTATTTGCCTCTTTTACATTGTTTTAATTCATCTTTAAGATGTTTCATAGGATAATTAGGAATTCTTCACCGTTCTAACTTTGAGAAAACCCTAAGACGGAGCTTCCATAAAATACATCATTTATAATGGATAAATGACCATGGGGGATTTTATCAGCACTCATTTTGATTAACCTGCATAACTCACTGGTGCCTTTGTCCTTTAGGAGTAGTAAATTGACTCCGTGTCAGGATGATACATTTTTTACGTTACCATATCATCAGGTAGTCCCTTCATGGACAGTGTACTGAGGGACATTCTGTACCAGCAAGAGTTGGAGACTCCTGAATTAGTCAGTTCACACAAATTTGTTCCAGATAAAGGTTTATCCAAACCTGTATAAGTATATATGCTTCACATAGCCATATACTTTGGAACTGAGTGCACTTACTATGGCTTCATTTCACCCTCACACGTATCAATATATCTGCATCCACTCAAACACTTATGCAGAGGTTACTTAAATATTTCTCCAACCCAAACTGTCCAGATAAAACATCTTTCTGTATTTTTCGTGTCTTTAATGTCTCCCAAAGCAGATGACATGAGCTACTTGAATATACCATGTAGATCAAGGTCTCACTTTCACAACCCAGCCCCAGGCTTCCTGTCCTGGAAGCTAGCTGTCTTTTCACAATGCCAGAATAAAGACCCCGAGTTTTTTGTTTTCTCTGCTTGCTTGTTCTATTAGGCAAGTAGAGTTTATTGTGGAGTTAACAAACTTCATGGTCCTGACTTCATCTCAGTCCTTTCCCAACACTGCAATTCTTTGATTTCATAGTCTTATCTTGCTTTTGGTTTGGCTTTCTTCCCCTGAACATTTCATATCTCCTATTTCTTTGGCTTACTTCCTTATTATTTCCTAAGTGCTGTTCTTTACTCTCTGCTTCCACAGAATCACAGGATCAACTAGGTTGGAAAAGACCTCGGAGCTCATTGAGTCCATCCTGTGACCCAGCACCACCATGGCCCTGCGTGCCTTGTTCAGTCTTCCCTTAAACACCTCCAGGGACTGTGACTCCACCACCTCCCTGGGCAGCCCGTTCCAATGTCTAATCACCTTTTCTATGAAGATATCCCTCCTAATGTCCAACCTAAACCCCCTCTGGCACAGCTTAAGACTGTGTCCTCTTATACTGTGGCTGGTTGCCTGGAAGCTGGGGAGAATCCCCTCCCTCCCCTGCTGCCCACGGGGCTTTGGATGCAGCTCAGGGAACGCGTGGTTTCTGGGCAGCCAGTGCATATTGCTGGGTCATGTGGAGCTTTTCATCAACCAACACCCCCAAGCTCTTCTTCTCAGGTCTGCTCCCAGTCCATTCTCCTCCCAGCCTGTGTTTGTGACAGGGATTGCCCTGACCCAGCTGCAGGACCTTGCACTTGGCCTTGCTGAACTGCACGAGGCCCTTACAAACCCACCTCTCCAGCCTGTCCGGGCCCCTCTGGATGACATCCCTCCCCTCCAGTGTGCCAGTGGCACCACACAGCTCAGTGTTGTCACAAAACTTGCTGAGGGTGCACTTGATCCCACAGTCCATGTCAGTGACAAAGACGTTAAACAGTGCCAGTCCCACCACCCCTGAGGAACACACTCCTCCCTGGTGTCCACTTGGACAGTGAGCCCTTCACTACAACTCTGAGTGTGACCATGCAGCCAGCTCCTTATCCACTTCTCTACGGTTTAGAGACAAGGATATGTGAGCCAGTTGTTCCATTTCCATTATAAATTTATAGCAAAACTCATTTTGTCACTAGCTGAGTAACCTTTTGGCACTCCTGAGAATCTTGACGAGAAGGAACCCAACAGTTTTGTCAATTTACCAACTCTCCCTTCAGGAACCTTTCACATACTCCTCATATCTTGCCTGGTTCAGAAGTATGAAATTGGTCTGTTTACCAAACTCCAAGTCATCACTTTTCCCATTCTCTTAAGCATTTTAAATGCAAAAAGTTCTCTCTGATTGCCAACTTTAAAACAAAGCAAAACACACCAGAAATGCTTTCTGTTTCAGGGAAATGAAACAACCCATCAGTGGCTCTTAAGTAGCTGCTCTTAATCTAAACTCAATGAAAGATGGCCTTGCTCACTTTTAATAACAGGTGAACTTCAAACTACCTGATTTTTCTTTGAGTCTATAGAATGAATATTATATATCAATAACTTGATACTTTACTGCCCACACGATACCAACTTGTTTTTATAGTATGAGGTAGTTTAGAGTGATTCAGCATTAATTAAAAGAAAAGTAGGATATTTAAGCCATTTTTATTAGATGTAAGATCCATAGGCAGAATTGATAGGGAAACTGCTGGTGAGCTCATCTGAAATAACTGCTGGATGCTCACTGTTTTTCTCTGATAAATAATGAGGCTCATTCATATTTGATGAGGACTGGCTCTTTCTGGTCACCTTACTCATCACTGATCACAAATAAACATGTAATTATTTTTCAGTATATCTGTATTTGTTCACCCTTTTATGTATCCACCCTCCCAGTCCAGGTGTTATGTCAATTTTCATCATGTCCCACCCTAAACTAATGGGATGGCTCCAGCCCTTTCACCTTCCTGTTCCTGCAAAACTCCTCACTTCAATTCACCAAACAAAAACTCCTTGGTAAACTCACAATCTTACCTACACTGTCTTGTATCTTCAACAGAATATAGGAATCCTTCTCTGGGCATCACAGTTGAGCCTATTATGTTAAGATAAATAGGACCTGGAAAATAACTGGGAACTGGATCCAGCTAAAGTGTATGTTTGGAGTGTGCTTTGGCTATTGATTCCATACTTTTGGACAGTGTTCAAAGGCACGTGGCTGCTACTCTGTATGACACTGCATATCTGTCTGGTTCAGAAGTTTAAGACTCTGGCAATTTTTCTGATAATACAGCGGATTTTATCTGCACAGCTCTAAATCAAACATGAACATGATAAGGAGCTGCCTTGGATAAGGGATTTTCTTAAATTCTGCTCAATCTAATCCTACAGGAAAAACTGTGGCAAATTTTCTAACATAAACAAGAACTTTAAAAAATGCAAGCTCACGGCCTAAATGGATAGTAGGTAAATGAGCTGATCAGCTTCTGAGCAGCAGTAAACAGAACAAGTGGATATTCATTCTAGAATAGGAAATGAATATATAGATTTGTTTTATTGCCATTCTCTTGCTAACAAGAGGCAGACAGGAATGTTAGAAAGAAAAATAAAGCAGCCCTAGAGTTACAAGTCTAATTTTTTTATCTAAATAAGAAACATCATTAAAAACAACTGAACAAAAGTAGCTCCCATGAAAAGGCAAGGCCACCAACAAGAGTTAAGTATATGTAAATGGAATTTACTTCACTGAGAGCAGTGTACTCTCAGCACCTCAGAGGATTCATTCCAATACAAAACTGCAAGTGATTATGAAGCAAATATGCATTACCTTAAATAAACCAAAGCAAGAGACAAAGCAAATTATTTTGAAGTGTTTTTACTCTGTAATTTCATTAAAGGAGGTTGTTTATTCTCAGAGGGGAACTAGAAATTGAATATTGAAATCTAAAATTACAGAAACATAAATCTGTTTATGGACCATGGTCAAGGAGAGTTTTATTAGGACCAAGGCTATCATCTACAGAGTTAGAAATATTTTGCAATTTTGGATATTAATTTTTTTTGCTTTTATTAAACATCCTCCTCACCACTTTTGCTTATTTTCCAGGGCTCCTCACTGAAGAACTAGTATCAGGGTTTTTCCTTGCTTTACTTTTCAAAACTCCATTGGAATCAGGAATTAAGTGCCTCACCTTGGAACATAAAGGGCAGAATAAACAGACAATCTAAATTGTCCTTGCCCATTAATATTGCCCTGCCTAATATTAATGTGGAATTAGCTGATGTGTGCTAACTCCCAATTGCCAGGTCTTACTTAACTGGGAAAAATGATTCTGCTATCTACATGGAGGGAGTCTGATGGGAAAGATCAAAGGAGAAAAAAGAGCAGAGGGGAAAAGGAATGGGAGAAAGAAAGGGAAAACAACAGTGGGTTCTTTACTGAAATAATTCACAATTCAGGACTGTGACATTTTCTTACTTTTTGATCTGTTTTCCTATTTGCAGCAAAGTCACTGATGCCAAAAAGGACCCTTCATATGCTATGCTAGAATCATACCAATCTATAGAGGAAAAAAGCAAGCGAGATCAGCTTTATGCTTATTTTCAGAGGTAAACCATACTGAACTACTGAATCTTGGGGGAAAAAAAAGAAGTTTTATCAAAAGACATACGGCACATTAAATGTTATGTACACAGTATTTTTGAAGTTGTTGCAACATATTTTTCTCTAACAAAACTGTAAGGACTGTGGGGTGGCTTTCATCTGTCTTTTAGCTTTTAATTGGTTTTATGTCTCTTTCCTTTATATATAAGTATGCATACACCCACACGAAGATTCAAACATACATATGCATACATTCATTTCATTTATAAACATTGATTAATATTCTTAATAATGAAAAAAATTCAAGCAGAGATCCTACTCCCCATAATAGTTCTGAATTGCAAGTCAGCTTCTGGATTGCTCTGAATTGTCTCGTGGTTCTTTGTAAACACAGTAGTAAATTACAATATTGTAATAATTGTTATGGTGCTTGATATTTACATCAGAACACTTGAATATAGCACAATCACAGAAACTTACTTCTGTACTCAGGGGTTGGGAAGCTTGAGTTCTGGATTTCTATAGTACTTCTAACATTGTACTGTATGCAAGTTGCCAAATAATGGTATTTCATTTTAGTATAAATAAAATACTGTTTATTTGTAATTGGCTATCCAAGAGAGAATGAAGAAGAAGATGGAAGCAGAAGCAGCAAGTAGACAAGCAGATGTGGATGTGCACTTGGATACCAGACCTCTGGATAGCAAAGGAGCATACAGTACCCAGCACCCTGAAGATCAACAGCTCAGAAAACACTGTCAGGAAAGCTCTGCACTGACTGGGGCATGTCAGATCACAAGATAATGCTCTCACAAAGGGATGCACAGGAGTTCAACTCACTATACCTCCTCCTGCTCAGAGCACCAGCAGAAGAAGCAAGCTGGGCAATCTTCAAATTTTCTGTAGGCCAGTTTTACCGAGTCTTTGGAACAGATCCAAATAAATTCCGTGATTGAAGGTCATTTTGCCTTTGAGACTGACTGTGAAAACCCCACCAAACAGAAACACAATGGTGATGGAGCCTGGGAAGCAGCGGGTGCCAACAATGCCAGACTGGAATGATGAACTCAAGCAGTTTGGCCACTTATAATTCCACAACGGATGGGGATGTTCCAGGAACGAGGAGATGCGCAAGGTTCACAATGGCTTATTCAGCATCCACAAACACTGAATAAAGAGACTCGAAAAAAGAAACACACACAACCACAAAAGCCAAGCCAGGAGAAGCACTGAGTCGGGGAATTGTTTTAGAGAGATGAACATGACAACTCAATGGGTATGAAAGGCTGGACCCAGGTGGCAGGAGGTAAGAAAAGATCATAGCAATTACGATGCAGCATAGCTGTCAGTGACACAAGGACAGATCGCGCCGCTGGTGTCAGGAAAATGGAAGAGGATCTTTTCATTGCTGTGGGAAGATCAAGGTATTAAAATTACATACGTACATACGTCAAGAAGTGAAGACCAATTGCAGGACAGATACAGGAACCTTTAAGCAGCTCCTTTGAGGATTGTGTATATGACTTCAGAATGCCTGATCCAAGAAAGTCTGGCAAATGTTTAAGACCTTCTATAGGGCTTTGCAAAAAAAAAAAAAAATGTTATGTGACTGAAAACACTTTCTGTGACTTCTGATATGTTTGAGGAAGGCCAGTGATGCCACTGGGGAATCTCATGGATGGAATGAAGTTTGTTGTCCTAATAATCTTCGTACTTGATTGGGCTTAAACAATGAAAGGGTGCTTTTTCAAAACCATCTTTGGGAACAATTTGCTTTGAGCATCTTGGGTCTCACAAATCACTATCGTTTTGAAACCACTCAGGAGAGTGGAATATGTTACAAATTTACATACATATGGTCTGTACTTGAGTTAGAGGATAACAAAGGTGTCATGGGGCTAAACTAGTGTGAAAGAAAAAAAAAATCATGAAGAGTAATCATTGCTTCTTTGTGATTCTAGCACACTCCCAGAGGCTCAAAGGCCAACAGGAGAAGGAAAAAAAAAGTTTAAAAATATAAAAAACTCAGTGCTTATGATATTACTGCTGCCTGTCTTTATTTCTCCAAAAGGTTGCGTGTAAGAAGTTTGTAGTGTTCATTGAAATAACTGGGTGGTATTAGAGTATATAATCACTGTGCTTGCAACAGTACTTGAAAACAGCATATTCATCAACATTTAAAATATTTTGCTGGCCTTCCAGAGTCTTTTGCTAAACCTAGTGTGCATTGGAACCTGAGTGAATGAATCCCATTAGTCATCACCATCTTAACAATATGCACTTCATAGAGAGTTGGCTTCTGCACAGAGGAAGGAAATTACCAGTAGTAACAAAGGAAAGAAGATTTATAATGAGCAAATATACAAAAGCTCCAAATAATTATAATAGTCACAGCTTGGCAATGACTTTCTAGGCTATTAAATTACTTTTCTTTTGGAAGAATGAAGATTCTACAAGGTTAGTATAAACAAAGGGTAATTGGAAAATCAAATTGCTTTACACAAGTTATTGTAAGGCCTGGAATAATGGCGATAGAATTAAAAAAAAAAAAAAAACAAACTTACTTATGAATCAGTGGATTTTTGTTTTGTACATTATTGCAGTCAAAAATTCTCCCTTTCAAGTGCTACATGGGAAACAAATGGCTAAACACAAATCCCAGCTTACCCCTGATACAATGAGTTCTCCTCCCAGGTTCTGCACTTCTGCCTTCACTTTGCTGCAGATATTGAGCTGGTGGCAGTACAGGGCAATGCGCTGCAGGTAGGCCAGCAGATCCTGCTTGCAGGCCGAGTCTGGGCACTGCAGACAACACAAATACTGATTAGATGGAGCTGACTTCATGAGATTGGAGACAGGTAATCAGATAGCGGCAAGTGTGTGTGTATTAGGTGGATCTGTTCCACTTTGTCTTACATGAGGTACTAGATAAAATCTGAAAACTCAAATTCTACCTTTTATTTAACTCAAGATTTATGAACTACAAGATGCACTCTAAAGATGCACTCTACCTTTCTGAAAAATGAGAACCCTCTTTATTAGCATTATGAAAATAATAATTTTAAATTCTGCTCCGCATTAATTTATGGAATTGTACTGAATAGCCAAAAGGTCAGGTTTAACTTGAAACTCCAGTTGCCTGCTGGACATCCAAGTTAACATCCAATATGGACCAGTTAATATCCAGATAAACCCAATTCTGAGGGGTTACCCCCACTCTAATGCCAACTCCTGTCTGCCTGGCAGCTCCCCTGGCATTTGTGCAGACGTTCAGGGGATCAGATTAGGTCGAATGTGCTGGATGCTGTGAGGGTTTCATAATCAATAGAACTAGCAAGGGCCCCAGTACAATTTATTCATAGTCTCTGGGACTCTTAATAGAAACTGCATCATCCCTCACAATATGAACAGCATAACAAACAACAGCCTTGCAGTTAATATTCCAAGTCTTGCCTCAGGAGAACAGACCTCAGTAATTCACTCTGACGAAACAGAGCTAAAAGGGCCCACTGCTAACAGCATGTCTCCAATAAATACTCTTTGGGGCTACCCAGCAAAGTCTGACTGACAATGTTCCTGCATAGCTTGGGGAACAAAGATTCCAAATCTGCCTTTTTATCACCTTACAGAGTTTATGCTCAATTAAAAAAAAAAAAAAAAAAAAGTATTATCAGAGCCTTTCAAGAAAAACTGATAGAATTAACGGCATATGAGCCAACAACATCACAGCTCCAGCCTTGAGATCACTGCTCTGGCCCCAGCAGCTAATGCTGGCCAGGAATGTGCTCATGGTGAAGTACTTGGATATATTGTTGTCTGTAACTCCAAATGGAGTCACCTGGCTTTTTTCTTGCCCTTTAAAGCTAATAATAAACAAAGCTGGAGCTTCACTGTAGAGCCTCTCTTCCTCAGACAGTTGCCACACCTTTCAGACATTAATCCCTAAAAGACCTCTTCTCTCTACTCATGCCAATTTAATATAAAAATATTTACTCAGTTCTTGAAGTCTAGGAACTGAAAGGAATGAATTTAAAGCAATACTTCTGAAGAGTTGTTAAGGCTTTTAATATAAATACCTTGGAGTGAAAAAAAAAATGTAAGGGCTCTCTCATAGGAATAATAATTAAAAATGCAACTGTCCACAAAAAGTTTACATTGCATGAAGGTCTCCAGAGTTCTGTGAAATATCATTGAAGTGCTAGCATTAAAACAAATACTTCATTCTCAAAATAATTTCACTGTTTATTATTAGGGTTACAGTCCTTTGAAATTTAAAATATGACTCAAGTCAAGGCACTCTAAGCATAACAAGTCTCCTTCTGTTTCTTTCTTTAAAATATTCCACCTCTGCAAATACCGCAGACCAGGAATTTCATCAGCTGACAGATGGATTTCTTCTTTCTTGTTTTAAAATGAACAGATGCTACATTTGAAGGACTGGAATGGGTTAACTACAGGAAAAATGCTTGCTGCTGCTGAAGAAGACCTAAACCAAACATTTCTGAGGCTACAGGAAAATGGACAGCTTTGGGTTTTTTGCCACTCTGGCCCATATTCCATGGCAGGGTGTGTTACACACTATCACACTCCTACTTGAAGAAGAAAATGACATTCTTATTTTAAAGAGAAAGACTAGAGGAAAGGAAGTTACCAGTTCCCACTTCCAGCAAATTTTCTCTTGATGAAAATGAAATGAAAGAAACTATATGAAATTTACAAAGGGAAAAAAATAGTGAAGTTTAATTTGCCTGAATCTAAAATTAGCTATGTAGGACCTGGATTTAAAATTTGGCTCTTGACTTTTAATGTCATGCTTCCTCTCGCTCTCCAGATCAGTAGATAATCCAGTCCAAAAATATATATACAGCAAGGTCATCTGTGCAGCTGTGACATGAATTTGGTAAAGGAAGTGAGGACACAGACCCTACAACATGCACAATACACTGAGGCAAACCAGAAAATAGGGAGGCAGAGAACCTTGAAGGAGTAAAGAGCCAAATCAGGGGAAAATTGCTGGAAGAATGAGCTGAAAAGAATCTAAGCATTCTTAGGGACTTGGCAAGGGAAATGGAACTTCCAATTCCCTACTGCTTTTTTAACAGCAAAGTCATTTTGGATGTGATATCTCACAGGTCTTTTCCAACCTGAAGGAGTGTCTATCTAATTCTAACAGGCCCAGAAGCGAGGCTGGGGAACAAGTCAGGCATTTCTGAGCTTTAGAGAAACTCATTTATGGCTTTCCTGTTCTGCAAAATGCTGATGGGTCTAGAAGAACCAGCTTCTATCCAATGGGAAGATCAGGATCCAGACTCTCAACAGGTAATTTTCTGGTAATACAGACTTTTCCTGCAAAAGGCAACTCATCCATAGAGGTTATGTTGTATTTCAGCTCATTTTGGAGCTACCTGATCAGCTACTGCCCGTGCCAGTTTGTCCATCCTGGATCCTGCCTCTGCAATCTTCTTGGCTGCATTAATGACATCGGATGTGTTCTTCAGGGGGCCTTTCCCTCTGTGAAACACAAGACAATTACCCACAATCTCAATAAATCATGAAAGGCACCAGTTTTAGTGACCCTGTTTAGTGCTCATTTTTAAAATAGTAACACGAATGTCTTCTTAATTTATTACAATTTTGCCTTTTAAGTACTTTATAGTACAGCTTGATTAAGAAATCTGTCTGCTATATTTCCTCTCCCTTACAAAATGCCTCACTGGCAATTTAGTCCTATGGTGCCTTCAGGCACATGAGCTGTACTTAATAGTATATGCATTTTTAAGTGCTCATTAAGCCAGTGTTGTTCCTGGAATACACAACTACTTCAAAATGATGTGATTCCCAAGCCAGTGCTAAATGTTCAGCCCATCATGTTTAGGGCAAGAATGTCACATTTTAGAAAATCTTTTTGTAGATTTTTTTGTTGGAAAATAAATAGAGGTGAAGCATAATCATTATGTTACACACTTGAATGTTACACTTTAAACATGTATAATTAGCTTTAGGCCTGATCTTTCACCGTATTTTTAAGATGTTCTACAAAATTCTGATTTTAGTCATTAATGCTAGCAAAATGTATTAAGACAGAAGGTCTCCACAGACTTCTGAGTTTTCATCAGACTCAAAACTTTATTCCTACCAATAAAATTGCTGCTGCTCGTGAGGAAGTCTCCACTGGAAGTGAGTTCATTTTCCATTTTTTAATGTGAAAAATGACAATATGATCAACCTTTTTTTTAATTAAAGAAAAGGCATTTTTTTTCTAAGCACAACACTGCATTATCTTTGGATTTTTTTAAAACCTATAATGGCAAGAATAACATGCTGAAACATATTTCCACTTTAATCTTCTTTCCAGACTTTCATTACCACTTTAAACAGATGAAATGCAAGTATCCCACTTCTGGTGAACTTAAACTGCAGCAAAAATACTTCTTGGTGACCTTGTGTGCTTCTACATTAATTACATGAGCAGCTCTGACTGTCACAAACTCCATGAATTTGAAAAATTATTCTATTCTAACACTGCTGAGGTTACAGCCAGCCAAAAAGGTGTGAAAGGCTTGTTTCTGTTTTAATGGAATATATTAAACAACTTGTTATTGAATCTGATGCAGATAGAGGTTGATGCACCTTTGATTTTTTTTTTTATTTACTTCAAATGTGTCAGTAGTCTTTATCTCATTCTCAAGTTAGTTTTGTTCTTTTGATGCTAGAAAATACAATTATAATTTCATGGCCAATATATCAAAGGTTGTCCAGGATGTTGCAGAAACTGTGCATATTCTGGGCTGTTGCTTTAGAACATAATTTCTTCCTTCCGTGATACAATGACACTGTTTGGGCAGATTCCATTCTATTTTTTGCTGACAGAAGGATCAGGGACACCACGACAATACAAATACAAAAGTAACACAGAATTCTGTAAAATATCCTCTCCATCCATTTCCACCCCTTGCCACTATCCCAGGTTGCTGCGAGCCCCAACCAACTGGCCTTGAACACTTCCAGGGATGGGGCAACACAAAGAGATGAATAAATGGATGTCTGATTTTAATCCTGAAAAAAAAAAAACCCCAGGAAGATTTTCATCCTGTTTTGTGTAATCACATTTTGATAAATACCATTTAAACTTTTGAACCCACTTTAAAAATAAACACTGTACAAAATTTAATTTACCACGGTGATCTGGAATTCAAAGAATCTTGTAAACCTTTCTCCCTGGTGTGATTAACAATATGACCATAGTAAAAGACAATAATTCTGTTTACACTGTATCACTAATGAGTGGCCTTTTGACTCTCTGCAATTAGTGAAGAACAAGACATCAACAGAGAAAAGAAATGAAACCAAAAAAAAAAAAAAAAATCATTACTGACAGACTCCCACGAAGCATTAGATCAAACCAGTTTCATTTCATTTGGGATTTTTTTTGGAAGGAAGTTCAGTGTTCAAATGATATAAATAGTTTTGCCATTATTTTTGATTGACACAAATTGTGCTGAAATGTGGAAAGTTCAGAGAGGAACATGCATTTAGATGGGTACTAAATGAAATGTCACTGGAGTGTCTGTAAGGTCACAGACAAACTTTGCAAAATGATCTGCAAATAAAAGAGACTTGCAAATAGCACAAAAACTTCATGTGATTAATCCCACTTGGACAAATACCCAGGGCAATGTATATGATGAGCATTCCTTCGCTTTGCATCCCCAAAACCTCAGCAAATCATCTCAAAAGGGTGGAAATCAAGCAGAAAAGGGAAGATGTGGCACATCTGAGCTCCTCAGCTGGGGTTATTTTGTCCTTACCTGGTGAAATCCGTCATTTCCATCATAATCATGCACATCTGCTTGGCCAGCACAATGATGTCATTGCCACTGTCATCCCACTTGGCCACCTCTGCATCCAGCTTGCTCTTTTCTTGGTGGAATATCTCCACCTGCTCAGCAATCTTTGCCTTCTCCTCCTGGGGCAGCTGGGCCATGATAGCCTGGAGAAAGAACAGGAGTTGGGCATGCAAATAGGAAGCTACAAACTGGATCTTTCAGTGGTCCCAGCAGCTTGAGTTTTTTTAAATGGGAATTGAAGATGCCAAGCAAAATCCTGTAGGCATTTGATTTCTGCCAGGACAGGTAAAAGCGCATTCACAGCATGTTTATGCCTCTTCTTGCACTTTCAAGATGATAAAATTTATATTTATGATGTCATGATTATTCACCAGTTGACAAAGGAGGATTAAATCTCATTTTTAAGGAAGAATTGAACGAGTAACATTTATGGGAAGAGGCAGACTGAATTGCTGTGTCTCCCCTAGTCTCATCCTCTGTCAGAAACTGAGGATTTCAGATTAACACAGCCCTAAAACAAGCTATGACACACAAGACAATACATTTGAAGTGAATTGTAACAAATGTATCTTTTAATGATACTTAGGGATCCAATTTTCTCTTGGAATGGATGCAAAGAGGCACCGAACAGGTTGGTACCGATCTCCTCCAGCAAGAACAAAGCAAGAAGTTCCCACTCCCCTCCAAAAAAACCCTAAAAAAATTGTAATAATTACTTTTGAAGATCAAATGGATACTTTGAATAATGATTTCCAAGTTAAGCTATTATTTGGCTCTAGGGTTCTGAAGACCACATTATGCATTTAATGGGGTGTGACACATATTTAAGTGTCATTACATTTTTTTCTTGTTTATGTCACTTTCAATCAGCTGAAGTCTTTTTCTACATATTCTTAAAGTGCTCTTGGCTTTTAAAAATTCGTAATTGACCTTTTTCCCAAACTGAAATTAAAAAGGGTTATAAACAGTAGATCAGAAAACGAGAAATTTGCAAGTTAATCAAATTAAAATTCAAGATGAGTTTTAATTAGGCCTTATCAATGTAACTCAGCAGTTTCAAATGTTAGCATAATAGTCTCTGCACAGAAAAATGCAGTGTAAGTCAAGCTAATAAATAAATAAATATTTAAAATGCACATAAAACAACAAAACTGAGGAATTGACTGAAGTTAAGAGCATGTGATAGGAGTAGTGAAATTTGGGAATTTTATCTGCACGACTTGCCTGGGGTTTCTTCAAGTGGCTGCTTCACCTAACACTCTTTAAACTGGTAAACAGTGCTTTAATATTTGTGTTCCAGCTGCTGATGTGCTTTCAAAGCAGCAATATCCTACAGCAAATGCAGCCTGTAAATTCCAGTTTTATTTCTACTGAAGACCAACATAAGTCTTTCTGCTACAACACCACCAGCCTTATGGAGTAAGCATATTAAACAAATCCATTACATTGCACGAATAAAAATTTTGCATCTTTTCCACAGAAAAAGTTCAGGTAAGATTCTATTCTGCTTAGCACTCCAGACTGGGGACTGGGCAGCTTCTGTTTAGCATTGTTTCCCTTTTAGGTTTTTATGACTTGTTGCTTCCTGTGCCACATTGCAATCTATGTTATTCAGGAATTGTCTGTATGATATATTATGTTTATACAGTGTGTTGTTGATCAAAGCAGAAGGATTTAAGTGTAGCAGTAATAATAACCACAATAAATGTAATAGAATTTAAGGCTCCTAAATCCCCAGGTGAACTCGATTCTTAGTAAGAAAAATTACTGCAGTCTTTACTTGGGTTTCAGATCAAGAAAGGATGACATGCTACCCAGTCCTAAATGCAACCAAAAAGATGAGAAAGGCTGTGAAATCTGACAAAATAATCTGTACTGTATCTCAATTCTGTTATACCTACTATTTGCTTTAGTAGTCAATACTTTGAATATCTCAAACATGCCTTTTAAAATATAAAAATCACAAAAGATAGTCAACTACATCCAGAACAGTTCTGTCACCAGTCTCACAGTAAGGAATCCAGGTATTTTTTGCCTTAGGGATGTCATGATAAAACTCCCATTTTTCTGATACATGGTATGGTTTATCTACCGTCTATATTCAATATTCAGGGAAATAATTTTAAGACAAAAAGAAATCTCTGCCCATTTCACTGGATCCATGCCTTGCATTTCTCCCACACCTCTGAGTAAGCTTCTTTCAGATTTTTGTTACTGCACTGTTTCTTTGCAGGGTGTAAAACCTTTGTGTCAAGCCCCAACCTACAGCAGCTGAAAACTCCTCTGTCCTGGTCCTCTGAGCTTTCACAGCATCTTTGCCTGCTGGTCTTTAGGTTCTCAGCCCTACAAATCCTCTTCCAGTCTCCAAGGTAAGAAATCCCCATTCCAGTTACCAGCTTTTGCTGGTGTTTGGATTTGTGGGGAGGATACTCCTTATTTAGTCCATAGCTTCGCTTCTAGCACATGAGAACAAACCAGACTTGTGTGAAACAGCCATGAAAATCATTCAGATAATTCCCAGTTTCCTGCTGGCTCTCTCCTGGAAAATGTTAAAAGGCTTTTCTTTAAAAAAACCTTTCTTTACAGTCAAATATATTTTCATGATGCATAAAATTAGAGTCTGATTTTTTTTTTAATAATCTGAGCTGAGAAGACTATTCAATAAAAGGTAAACATTCATCAGAGGGTGGCATAATCCTGAGTGTTAACAGGAATATTCCTGAGTGTTAACAGACTTCACTTCCCCAGCACCTGTGACCCCCCAAGCACTCATCAGCTTAATTTGCAATCCCCATGCACAAGCTGAGGTCGCAAATCACAGTGACTGAAGTTTATCATGATGTAATTACCCTGGTAAAATTACATTGACTCAGTAGCAAATGTCTTCAATTACAATTAAATTACAGGGACTACTCAGTAGCTTAAACAGATCATCTTGACAGGTTTGCACACTGGGAAACATGACTAATGTAAGATTTCTCTGGATACAGCACATGGTGCACTGATGGGAATTTTTTTTTTTTTTAAATTTGCTGACTACTCCCACAGTTTCAGCACATTCCAAACCTGTAAAGCCTCCTCTTACAGCACTAGCTGGTGCAAGGAGCTGATACTAGGCACCACAAAAGCCTCAAGACCATTCAAGAAATGCTACTTAAATAGGTTTCACATGAATAAAAACCTTCAACAGCTCTGTCAGCCTGGTCCCATCCTTCTTAAATGACCCTGAGGACTGGAAATCACTGCCTTTGCTTCCTGAGGCAGAGATTTTATTGGTCAGTACTGGACACCCACTGGAGGTGTGCGGGGTTTGTACTCACCCTTGCACTCTGGCCAGCAATGAGCTGGTCATCCTCAGTCTGGACGCTCGTTCGGCTGCGCACGTCATAATCCTCCTGCTCGAAGTCCGAGTCGTCCTCGAGCTCCTCAGGGGTCTGGAGAGAGAGAGAGACAGGAGAGAAAGCCACAGAGAGGAGATGACAAGCTTAAAAAGGACACAGACCAAGTCCTCTGCACAGTGAGCTCTTATTTCATTGACTACCGGCCCAGGAAATGCTGTTCTGTTCTTCTCTGAAATGAATTTGTCTGCCCCAGCAGTCAGGAACTGAAATTGAATTGTCTTAAAAATTAAATTGTTACAACTCTAGTTTTCTTTACAAATGGCATTTGTCATTGCCTTGCCACAACTTTTCTTGCTGCAATTTTGCTTAACTCTCTTAACATGATGAATGCAGTTCCAGGAACAAATATCTTTTGGAAACACTAACAACTGGAATGCAGTATTTTAAAATAATGTTATTTCATATATAAATGGACACTAACACTATTATGTTACTGGAAACTATATGTAATCTTCAAAAGAGAAAGTAAATACCTGGGGAAAAGCAGCTAACATCCTGGAAGAAATATTTATCTAAGCAAATAAGAGATTTCCCATTGAAAGAAATTGTAAATTATGTCAACTGGTTTTGAAAAAAAGCATGACATTTATAATCTGTGTAATCTTGTTGTTCAAATGGTCCTTTTCATATACACAGCTTTAGGATTTGACTCATCCCCCAGCTGAGACCATGATGTCTCCACTGCTGATGCTACAAATGATGGGAAGGCTTCTTGGAAGATTGATTAAATCAAGTCACATATTTTCAGGCTTCAGATTGTTTAAAATTTTGGAAGGAGGGAGAAAAAAAAGAATTGATGGACCTGTTCATTTGGGGTTTTTCACCTTCTAGCAAAAAGTTCTGAGAAAAAAAAGTCCTTATTTATATACAGAGAGTCTTATTAAAAGCAGTATTTAGTATAATATTTAATATAGATGGTGCAAAAAAGTGGAAACTTTAGAAAGAAGGTTATATTCCATCTTATGGCTGAATACTACCAGGCTATAACAGCCGGGCCATGAGTAAGTTCTGCAGTTCATGACAAAGGTAACAGGAAAAGAAAACCACAGTAACTGCAGAGAAATCCTCACCTTACTGGACACCTGTCAGAGCCCAGAATGTCCCTTGGACACTCTTGGATGTTCCGGGCCCAGGTCAAAAGCATTTGAGACCCTGGAATGCAGCCACAGACCCCTGTGGCTTTGAACCTGATCCATGGAACAATTTACCAACCTTGCAGGAAGAACAAGAAATCACAAAAGTTTAGATATTATAGTAGAAGTAGTCACAAAGTGAGAGGAAGAGTTTTTGAGTGCTGTGCAGGGGGGTTTTAGGCCTTGCAGAGAGGGGTCTGAGTTTTGTACATGGGGGTCAGAAGTTCTAAGATGGAGGGACTTGGGTGTGCCCTGTCCTCTTTCCTTCTTCTTCCTAACCTCCATGTTCTTGGTGATGTTGGCACTCACAGATTGGTTTAGAGTAGAAAGTCACTGTTCAATAGAGGTGATGGGCATTGGGGAAAAACCATAAACATTTAACACGTAATGTATGATATCAAAGAGGGCACCAGCCCCCTGGGTGTCAGTGTGCCCTTGCCTGACTGCTGAACGGACCACAGCAGCTCAGGGAGAAATCTTTTAGATAACACACAATAAACTACCTTGAGACTGGACGACTGAAGACTACTGAGTCTTGCTTTGGAGACACGGGTTGGAGGAGAGACTTTTCCACCTTTCTGGGCCACCCCAACCAGGGGGTGAGTTCCTATAGACACCCATCACCCCCAGTGACAGCCTGGAAGGCCAAAGCACCACAGAAGAAATCATCCAGGCTGGCATTTGGTGCTCGGAGGCAATGTCAAGTTGCCTAGCAGAGGTGCTAATCACTGCCAGTTGTCATTACAGCTCTGCCTGGGGGATGCTCAGTCACCAGGAATGGCTCCAAAGCCTCTAACGTAACGCAGAGGAATCTTCTGGTGATATTTCTGTTCCAGCCTGGCTTCCAACACCAAGTGCACATCCCTGTTTGTAGCTGCACAGTGAAGTGCACAGGATGGGGAGAGTAAAACACAGCCACCTTTGTCTGACTCGGAGAGTATGAATTAAATATGTGCTTTGGTGCTGAGTGCTGGAGGAGGAAATAACCAGGTGTGACAGGGTGGTAATGAAACTCAGTCTGCACCTCTGAAGAGAGGCATGCACAGAGAGTGTGTGTAACAGGACAGGCAGGAGAAGAAGTTCAGATGAAAAATGAATTTACTTTCTTCCTATTGTCACAGGTAAAATAGAAAGATTGGTACCCATCCAATGGTCTTGTTTCCAATCACCTTTAATCTCTGTTCCCTCTGCTAAGCTGCCCGAGGACAGGATGAGACCTTAAAATCTGTCATAAACAAGCAAGCTACAAAGAGAATCCTACAACTCCCTGAGCAAAGAGTATTTTCTATCACAAGGCTCAGCTTTTCGTCCGCCTAGGCTTTGCTGTTTAGAACAAGAACAGGGTGGAGAGCTTCAATAAACCAGCTGGCTCTTCCCCATCCTCCAAGTCCACTCAACAAGCCAGTTTTACTGATCACTGTAAAGCCAGTACCCTAACTCCTCTTAGTTTCTACTGCCTCCACTTTTATAAATAAGATTATAAAACACAATGTGCAGTCCTTTCCAAGGCTTTCATAGTCAAACTTTAAGTAAAGATGCAATATTCAAAATATTACATCTCAACACAGTAACCAGTAAGGACATGAAGCTGCCTCTTAAAAAGAAAAAATATTCTGAAAAATCTATGCAAGGACTTATTCTTGAAGAAATATCCAGAAAAAATGTATTGCTGTTACAGTCTGACATTCATGATCTTAAAATCTGTGGCCTTTAAAAGACTGAAATTTAATGGGTATAAATGTTGAACTTGGAGAAAATGTAGTGCAAACCAAAAGGGCAAGTAATGCAACTGTTAGCAATATACTACAAGCACAAGACATCTTTCTATTTCCCCTCTGTACAAGTGAGATCTAATTCAAAGTGATCTTTCCAATACACTCTTTTCATGTTTTCAAGTGTGGTGAATTTTTCTCTTTTCCTCTTTTGCTTCCCCAAACAGCTGCATTTTGCATTAGGGTGAAGAAGTGGGGTTAACTTTTATCTGTATGCTGCCATTTCAAGCATTTTCACACTTTTCACTGTTGCACCATTGCTTGGTCTCAGCTGATCCCCTGGAGATGCAGCCCATATGAAACAGGGTCTCCCTTTTGTTTAGACACAAAGGTACAAAAAAAAATTATATTGAATTTGACTTAATGGTCTGCTCTTAGCAAGGCCTTCTAAGTACACCAGAATGACTCTAATTTTTGTGCACAACTAACAGGACCTTGATATTTAAAACCTTGTTTCCAAGACAACAAAGTCTGAGACTTCATTTCTCTGAGCTGGAAGACAGATAGACTGATTCTGTCTTGCAGACACCTGGATTTATGGTTACAAAAACATAGCAATCACAGATCTGAGGTTGGAGACAACTTCTAAAAAGGGCTGACAGCCACCAGTAGCTGAAGAAGCCAGAGTAATATTCAAAATTAATGGATTTTATGCACTGATTGATTTCAGCAGAAAAATGGACCATTTTCATATTTTTAATCTGTTTTGTAGCACAAGCCATAAGAGTTTCCAAGATTTTTTTTTTCAAATACAGTATCTCTACTACACACAACATTCATCTAACTCAGAGGAAATTTTCCAGTGAAGAAGAATCTTTCACAATCCCAGATAAATCACACAATAAATATATGCTTTCTCTTTTAAGATGCATGTTTCATTTCTAATATGAATATGGTGACTTTCAACTTCCAGGCATTGGAATATATATATATATTTTTTTTTTTTTTTAATATCTCTCTGGCTGTTTGATTGAAGAGCTTGCTGTGAACAAAGTTATCTTCCATCTATGTCATTTTTTTAATCTTTTGTGACTGCAGTATGGAAATCTGAATTATACAAGTAAAAGTCATAAAATGGAATATATATGCAGATTTATAAATGCTATTTGTTTCATATTTCACCAACTCCAATGTACTTGATGAAGATAGAAACCCCACTTTGCTATGCACTTAAAAATTGCAAGATGCAATTACAAGAATTTTAGCACTGTGAACACCAAGTCAAGCTAATCTTGCAATGACAGCAGAGACTGAGGAGATGAAAAGATACTCCCCTATTTTTTACAATGAAAATTCCCTCTAATTCTAAAAGACAGGGAGAAAATTTAACAGACTTTACAAGATGCTTTTAAATCCAATTCCAGGCTATTCTGTACATTTGTTTTGGTACCACTGCAGCCTGAGTGACTCAACTGCAAGTAGCACCTGAGTGCCTCAATCAGAGACCCTCTGTCACTGCAGGTCTTCAGTTGTTTGGTGATTTACAGTAAAATCTAACACTTCAAATTCAATCTGAGGAGCAGCAGGCATTCAGTGGAAACACTGGACCTCACGACATCCTTTGGAGATAGGATGCTTCAAAAGATGATGGGATTCTGCACCAAATCTGGATTTACAGAGGACCTGAAATGTTGCAGCACTTTGGATTCCACCCCAGTGGCTGCCCCAGAGGTGATGGTGGCTAAACCTGACAAGTCTGGCAGAGGAGAAGAGCATTAACACACCCAAACAGCTGGGGCTGAGGACATCACAGGTATTTTTGCTGAGGTCTTCTCCCAAGGAGAAGAAAAATCCCTTAATGACATAATAGAATAGAAATGGAGGTAATAATAGAATGAAATATCCTGAATTGGAAGGAGCTCACAAGGACCATCAAAGTCCAGCTCCTGATCCTGCACAGGACAGCCCCAAGAGTCACAACTTGTTGCTGAAAGCATTATCCAAATGATTCCTGAATTCTGTCAGACTTGGTGTGAGAGACTGGAATGGTTAATGGCTTAAACACTGTTAAAAAATGACTTTGCCATTACGGCAAAATTGTATAAAGAAGCTGTGAGCACCGGAGCCCCATTCAAATGTGCCTCCTGAGGGGACCTGGGCTGTGACTTAAACCACCTGATGGGAACTTGAGCAAAGGTAAAGGTGGTACTATTGTCCAGGTCTAAAGAGAAGTGTAAGGAGAGCTAAACAAGGCTGGGGAAGAAGACTCAGCTCTGGCTCGGTTTGATGGAGGGAGGAGAGATTTTGGGTGTGTGACAGAGGGAGTGAACACCCACCCTGCCTTACACAAACTGGCTCAGGTGTAAAACGCACCCTCCCACCCTGGGGTGGCCACGTCCATGGGACATTCATGTGAGGAGCAGCAGAGGAGGGGTCATAAACCATCATAAACCCATCAAAGACCCCCAAAACACCCCCAGACTCATTGCTGAGGCCATGCAGCAGAGAACTGCACGTGATGCAAAGTGATGGCACAGACCCAGAGTCTGCTGCAACAGACAGCTTCAAACTTGTTCCCCCAGGTGAGGCACCAGGCATTCCCAGCTGGCCCAAACATACATTCACCCACTGAACTCTGTGCTTTGTGGGACCCTCACCACTGACAAGATCAGAAGAGGATCAATGAGATGCTGTCAGGATCCACACAGTGGTGATATTTTCTGCTTAATCTGTCTGTCACTCTCTTTCTCTCCCACCTTGCCCCTCTTTCTTTCTCTCTCTCTCTACCTCACACAACTGTTAAATAAAATCCGTATTATCAACTTCAGCATTTGTTCTCATTTACACCTTAACACAGGCAGAGGCATCTCTCTAACAATTTTAATAACCAGATCTTAGCACCTGGTGCTGTGACCACTCCCCTGGGGACCTGTTGCAGTGCCCAACCACCCTCTGGGTGAAGAACCTTTTTCCTGATATCCAACCTAAACCTCCCCTGACACAGCTCCAGCCATTCCCTTGGGTCCAGAGAGCATCTCCAGCCATCCCCCCAAAGAATAAAGTTCAGAGATGTTTAAAGTCTACCCTGTAACATGAACTAAAACATGGCAAGAGGGACGTTGGCTCCAACAGTGCACTCCTGATCCAAACTAATGTAACACTCAGGTTGATGTAGATGCCTCTAAAGAAGAGGTTGCTAATGGCAAAGGCCATGTTTAAAACCAGTAAGTTTTAATAAATTGGCCTTGGAGATGCATAAGAATGAGAAAAGGTGCCATTGTGAGTCCTCCTGACTGTAGAGAGGGTTTCTGGCCAATAACGGAGAGAATTTCATAAGCAGCTACGAAAACACAAAGTGCAATTTCATCCCCACACAGTAATAGGAAAGGTGTTGGAATGAAGTTATTATTTTCTATTTCATTTCTAGCTTCTATAATTATACTCCTAAATTCATTTATACTACTTCTTAACTTGGGGAATAGTTCTTTTTCTTCTGTATAAATAATAATAATAGTCCTCAATGAAAAAAATGAGTCTTCTTTCTCCTCCAGAGGGACAATAAATTCTCCCCTTTGGAGGAAAAAAGAGAAGAACAGAGAGTATTCACCCTTTCCTTCAGATTACTAAAATAATAATAGCAACCAAAATTAATTTAAAAAGCAGCTTTATTTACTCTCTAGGATGAGGGGACTCATCTCAGACAAATTCAATCTTTCACGGCTTGCACATGAACAATCACTGCCTGAAAAGAATTGTGTCAGATGCTCTAAAAAGTTTGCCAGATTGGATTTTTTTCCTACTTTGCAATTCTGAAAAAGTTTTGCCACCTGAATTAAAGGGTGCATAATATTTGATAGATTATTAGATTAAAATATTCTAAAGGCTTTTATAGCCTCACCCTTTAATTATACATCCCATTGCAGTGTGAGATGTTCAGATGGAAATGTTAAAGAGTATCTCAAAGTGAAACTAAACTTTTTTTCTAGAGCAAATAAGGCTCTGATTCAGCAAACTCTGGTCTGTGTAAGCTTATATGTGTGGATTTTTCCAGTTAACTCACATGGATAATGGGTCCATTTATGTGCTTTAGTTCTTTGCCTGGGTAGGGAGTATTACATTGAGCTCCATAAATAAGTTAATTGTCTGAAGGCAAAAATAAATCTTCCTAATCTGGGCAAACAGAATTCATTTACTCATATCATACAACGGCTGGAAAGCTGTAGTGAAATAATGGCCAAAGTAACTTGGGATTTTCCTAAGGAGACTGAGAAGCCTGAATGCTGATCAGCTCTTCAGGTACGCAGAAGAGTCAGGCAGTGACAAAGGAAATTATCAGGCCTTCAAAATTCAACATTTAAAATTAGAAACATCTCACCAGGATGGACATTTCATGGCAAACTCTTGGGGGTAACTGATGTATAAGGGGTTGCTAGAAGCCAGAACTCTGTGTAGGGGATTGGAAAACCTGGGTTTGTAGTAGATCCCACCTGATGATTGAGTCTATGCCACAATCACAATTCAAAGTGACTAGAAAAGATTAAAGTGTGCTAAGTAGTTGTTCTTGTCTTAAAAAAAAGTTTGGAAACTGTTGTTACAGACTAAGGAACTGGGAAATCAAAGGGAAAATAGAGATCCTCCACTATGCAGATCTTTCATTTCCCAGAGTCATAGAATGCTGGAATGGTTTGAGTCAGCAGGGACCTTAAAGCTCACCCAGTCCCACCCCTGCCATGGGCAGGGACACCTCCCACCATCCCAGGTTGCTCCAAGCCACATCCAACCTGGCCTTGGACACTGCCAGGGATCCAGGGGCAGCCACAGCTTCTCTGGGCACCCTGTGCCAGGGCCTCTCCACCCTCACAAGGATGTAAATCAAGTAAAGATTTCCCTCCCCTTCCAGGAGAGCTGCCAATCCTCTAACACTGCAAGCCCAGAGAACAGGATGGGCTTGCCCCATCACAAGCCATGACTATGATTCAGGCCACCCGGGATGAGCACTGGGTATAGGAATGGAATTTATGTTTGGCCGTTACAAAATTAAGCCTGTCAAAAGGTTTTCCTCTAAATGTCAATACATAGTGACAGATAACTAAAATGGAGTTGTTTTGGAGGGTTCCAACTGCCTGAAGTCTTACATCAGTGCCATAATACTCTCACGACCACAAGTGCTCATTACCTGTTTGCTCAAAGGGATCAGTTGATGCTTCAGCCCTGTTATGTGCCTCAAGTTTCCTTTGTGATTTTCTCCATAGCTTTACTTGTACATGGCTTTCATTAGGGCAGATTCAAGGTAATTTGGATTTTGAATAAGAGTGTCAGTTGCTGAAGAGCTGTCCAAACCAGGTCTGGTTTGCTCTATTTCTTTTTAAAATCTTTGTCTGCTGACTAAAGTGAAAAGCAACACACACCTACTATCACAATAATGATGTTCTGTGGTGTCTTTTATTTGTTTGTTTATTTTATTAAAAGATGTCTAAGCAAATTAAATCAACTGGTTAGTCAACACTGAAATGACACGTTTTTTACTTTGGTAAACATTCAAAATCATCCCTGCAGCAGCTGACTGGAGCAGCAAGATAATTTATTCATTTAGATTTTTACCAGACCTACCTCGCATCCCAGGCAGCACACAGACATAGGGAAAAAACCCCAAATAAACAAAAAATCCATACAAACTTTGAAGAGCTTGCCAAATTAATGCCATTACTATGGAAACAGTAATGAAGTTTGCATCTATTGACAGTTGTGATCAAATCTTCTAGCTGATTAACATACTAATTGTGATTCATCCCCTAAGTAACCGCATCTCTTTATTTACTAATTCTTTTGTTGTTGTAGGTACTTCTATTTCATGCCTGCTTCAATGTCAACCTTTTCTGCCTTATTACAACACGAGGCTGATTCCAAGGAGCTTTTGCATTCCTCTTACCCATGACACCTCCCTGTAAATCCCAACTTCCACTCCCCAGGTGCTTTACATACCCTGATCATCAGCACAGCTTTCCTGATGTCCCGCACCCCGTCGTAGACCAGGCGGGAGGCGTCGATGAACTCGTTCTCCTCGAAGGGCTGGGGCACGTTGGCACTCAGGGCTTCAATGGCCACCTCCACTTGCTCAGCAAAACGTGGCATCACTGGGTTAAACACAAGGAGAGGCAGCAGGATTAGATCAGTGTTCTCTCCTGAACACTTTCCTGCTGCTCTGGGGCATGGATAGTTTCTAGGAGGCACGGCACGTGCTGTCCTGGAAATTCCCAGGCACAGGGAGGCTCATGGATGGGTTTGTACCCACCCTGCACGTGGACAGCTCTGGCACTTTATCTGACACCTATATTCTCTCCTCCAACTGCAAGACAGAATAGAAAACTTCCTTCAAAAACTGTGTTTTACTAACTTTTAAAAGGCTGCAAGATCCCTGAGCAGGCAGTAAAGTTCATTTAAGAACTTTACAACCTGTAATGAGCACAGCAAATATTTGTATCAAGTGATCAAAGCAAACTCTAGCCATTAGGCCTGCTAATTTACATAGTTTACACTCTAGCTCATACTTACTAATAATAATTTTATGAGGGGAAAAATGCAAAATCAAGGATATACTTTTGTGAAGACACCTAAATAAATCTTCCATTTCTTCACTATCACCATGTTTATAACACAAGACATAGCCATAGGTATTGGCTAAAAATATTATCAACTCTGGTATGAACTTATTCAATATACAATCTAAAGCTATTATTTACTTTTGTAAATGGTTTCAGCGCATTGTTTGAAGTAGCAAGAGACTTTTCTTCAAATTTCATGGAGGATTCCTTTGAAGGTATAATCACTTCCTGCACATCATGTTTGCAGGAGAATTACACTTCAAATCAGTCTTCTAACAACTGAAACCCAAATCCTACAAACATGAACATCAGGTCCTACTGATTATACTGCACCTACACTCCTGAACTTGTTTACTCCTCTTCATAATTTTAACATTAATATTGGAGGACTGTGCTCATAGAGGACAAACATAAACAATGTTTCATTAGAAACCTGGATAAAAAGATGCAGTTGGATTAATTCTTAAGGATTTAAGGAACTAGGGTCAAGTTTAGGTTTATGGATAGCCATATTTTCATCATATTCACATCACTTTTATTCTAGGATGTAGGTATCCAGATCATGTATCACTGACTTTACTATTTCGGCAATATAATTAGAAGAGCAGGAAATGATGATTCCCACAACAGTTATTGCCTTTTTTTTTGTTTTTGTTAAAATATTACCATTTTTGCCCATCTTTTCCCTAAACCCTATTTTTAATACACTTATTGGTAACTTGAACCCAACTGATGAATACAAAGGGGAATTTCCAGTGTTATTTTCATCAAGAGCAATGACATTCTTTCCCAGGAACTTCTACTGTGATAGGAAACCACATTTTCTTCTTGACTGAATGTTCTTAAATTTATTTTACAGTATCTGACTTAAACTAAAACCACAAAAAAACGTGATTTAAGAATAGTCTACATTTTGAAGAAGTGGCAGCAACCACGAGCTCAAGCTTTCTGTTTCTTCCATTTAAATGTTATGCATTGGATGCAAATGAGGAAACCTTTAAAGGGATATAGTGATTCAAATCTAGTCTATACATCACTATACATATATATACACACATATATGTATTTATGTTCGTATAAACAGATGAAAGAACAGATTTGTATTTTCCATGCAGATAATGTTCAGTAAGTTCCCGGGATACACTGGAGAAATGGGAAAAAAGTGATAGCAACAACAGACTTTAAAAAAGTAAACATTAACAAAACATTGCCAGGCAGAGGGGAAATATTTTAATTAGAAAAGGAGTTTGAGAGAGATGCAAGTTTGGGAAAGAGTATTTAATAAATGCATATATCAAATTATCTTAATTAATAGAACACTTGAAAGTGTAGTAGGAGACTAATATGATTGCTTAAGGAAGTCTCAAGCCTGAATATCAAAAAGCAATAATTAAAAATATAATGTAAACAAGTAAACCTAAAGAATAAAAAGAAATTATTTTGGGTTGTTGGGATAAAACAAGTAATACTAGAGATGCAATAATGACAACAATAATAATAAAAAAAGAGGTAAAGAACCCTAATATTTAGGGTTAAATTAAATTTAACCTTAAATTTCTGTTCAAAATTTCTTAACTAGCAGAGGAGGTCAGTTATTTGATATAATTAATAGTAGGTGCAACAGGCCTGAATTAGAAATGGGCAATTTGAAGAATATCTATATAAGCATAAGGAAATTTATTTTTTACATATGTGTTCAAGTTAACAGAGTATAGTAAAATTTACCTGTAGTTCTTAAAAAAAAATCAAAGCAATTTCTGAACCATTTTTGTAGAACTCAAGAAAAACATTAATGGTGAAAATTCCAGGGATTTGGAAAAATAAAAAAAAAAATAAGCACTTGTCTATTTTAGATGAAGATATATAATCCTTATATAAATGTTCATGTAAAGGTAGAGAAGAAAGGAAGGAAGATTTATACAATATTCAACATAATTTCAGTACCCAGAAATAAAATTAAACATGACGTGGCACAATTAATGTTTAATTATCTGTAAATAACCAGCAGATGCTGGACAGGCCACAGATTTGTGGAAATAAGTTGCACCAAGCTTTTACAATATTTCCCTTGACGGGGCAGTGATGGAGGGGAAGCAGAAACGACACAGACTTGTCATGGCCACACGTGACATTCTTAGAACAAAACAAGGGAAATTTAAATTTAATGGTTGTAAGGTGGAAAGTTACACTTCATTCATATTCCTGAACACAAGGTATTCATTCCTGACAACATTTATTACCTCCACTGGGTGTGGAAGCTTCTCTGCCCAGTTCTGAGTTCGCAGACCTGGCTATAATTTAGTCCCTCATTTACAATACCACACGTGAACATTATCTGCTGCTTCAAAATGGGAATAGATATTAAACTGCTTTGTGAATTGCTTGCTTGCCAGTCGTATTTTTACATCAGTGCTCACTTTTGATTGGACAAGCAAGAAAAAAAACACCTTTAATAGGAGGCTATTACTTATTGCTTCTCAAGGATTATGATGTCATTTAAAGCACTGAAGATTTTGAAAATTGAAAACTAAGTTGAGAAATGTATTATTCTCCAGTTGAGGTTACTGAGCTCTATGTAAAAAACCTCCACTCTTTTTTCTCTATTACTTACCACGCAAAGAAGGATATTCGCGTGCCAAAGGTGAAAGAACCACAAGTAAAATTCAGGCAAAGGCACGCATTTGGATATGGAGTTAAAACGTGTAAATGAATCAGATTCACTTATTATCCACAGAGAAATTTTCTATAAATTTTAGATTCAGAAGCAAATCAATACTTCTGGAGAAAAATTAAATATTGGTTTCTTAGTTTGGGCTGTGGCCTTGAAAACAGTCACACATATGCTTAGACTGAAAAATGTGGTCCATTAAAATCTCTCAGCCTAACTACATGAATTAATTAGGCACCTGCATAAATGTTGACAGAATCAGGTCCCAAGTTAATAGCAACACTTCTAATTCACTGACTTTGTCATTCCAACAAAATAAAGATTTGAAAGCCTTTCTGTGGATGAGTTTCCAATGGCACTGAAAGCAAGCCCAATGCCAACAAAATCTAGGTTGAATGGCTGCTGGAGAAAAATTTGGAACCAGAAAAGTTGAAATTACTTCCATTTTATCAACTGATTAATTCTTTTGAATTATACTTTTTTTTTTGTTGTTGGCTGATGCATAATAGAAATCCAGCATATCACCATGTGTGAATTCATGCCTTGATCAAACTTGTATTTCTTTTTCTGAACCCCTCTGTTCCACAAAGAAAATATTTTCTCTAAAGCTCTCCTTGTTTTTCTCCCACCCACCCATATCTCCTACATATTAAAATTATCAAGTAATTATCTGTTTCCTAAAAATATATTCCCTGTTGACTTTTTCTCTTATGGCAATCAGTTTGTACTGCAATTTTGGTACTTGGAAACATAACTGCAATTTTTGTTTAGTGATATGGGAACAATAAGATCCCTGAAAGGCAGAGAAATGCTAGGTTACATAATAAAATTATTGAGATAGAAATTAAAAAATATTTGGGCGTTCTTGTTCGTAGCATTAGAACAAAAAGTTTCATTAATATGCAAGATTAAATGAATGCCTTGCTGATTTATTGCACTTTCATGGCCTTATTATTTAGGAATTTGAATTCCTCAGAATCTTAAGTAGATGTGAATGATCAGAAATGTGTAAAGGGATAATTAAGACACAAAAAAAGCAATAAAGGTCAAGGACCCTTCAGGTGCATGGGTTTCTAATTCTTAGTAGCATCAATGGGAGTGAGGAAATTTGTCTGGTTTTGTCTCATATCATACAACTGAAAGTTTTAAATCTCTTTCCTTATACCAGGCAGAGAACAGTAGATGCTTCCATGAGACAATTAATCACACCTACCCTACTTTAAAGACTCAGGTTCAGCTGGATAAAATTCTCATTTTCCTCTGCCCACTGAACAGAGAGGGAGGTGTTTGCCTTCGACCAGATGTCTGCTTTAGACAACCAAGCTTAGGCTCAAATCAACCCCATTTGTGCACCAAATCCTGGCACACTTTTGGCTCTGAATCAGGCTGAGCACAACGTGGCTCCTTTCCATCCCAATCTCAGTGGAACTGAAGGATTCCCAGGAGTCTCATCTTTGGGCCATTGTTCCGGCCAGAAGACAATTTTTGAAAAGCACCGGCAGAGCTATTTCTTAGAGCTTCATTTTGAAAAGACGAGCACCTGCTTGACTCTTTTTAGAATCCAAGGATTTGGATCCAAGGGAAGCGCCAATCTCAAAGGCCAGGGGTTGTTCCCTAGAGCCAGACTGTCCTCAGACAATCACATATTTGAGCAGCAGAGAAGTGACTGCTCTCCTGTACCCACTGCACCCAGCTGTGCCCTCTGGCTGGCCCTCCTACCTCTGTATTTGTTTAACCATTTGTATCCATCCTTAAGAAAACTGATTTTCCCTATGCCATGTTGATAGAGACGCATCATTTAAGCTGCCAATCACCTTATCTACATAGCCCTTAAATGGCTTTAAAAATCTGGTCAGTTGTGGGTAAGATTATTTAAGAATGAAAGGTTTGGACTACTACACTGCTAGAAGTTTCACGGTCTCTGAAAATGTCTGTGCTTCTCCTAAACATCATAGCTGTTTGTGTCACATAAATCAAGAAAATTATCTAGAATGACAGGCAGGAATGTAAACTTAAAGTTATCAGGTGAGACTAAAAACAAAAAAAAAAAAAAAGAATGATCCATTACACTACAAAAAAAAATAAATGCTTTCTTAGAAAAAAATCTCAGCCATTATCCAGATTTAAGAGGTTTTAGTATTAAACATTCACAAAGTTACAGCTTAAAAATTTCAGGGCTCTGGATGAAATTTCTTCTGTTGGCTTTTGTGTTTGGGTGGCTTTTTTTTTTGTCTTCTTTTTGTTTTAATTTTTTAATTTACTTAACTGAAGAAAGAATGCAGTCTACTGGGAAGTTCAAGTACTTAAAACAGGTATTTAAAAGATCATCCCTAAGGGATATCTGACAGCAGTTTCTCTGTTTCATTTGACAGATGGATAAGGAATGAAATACGGTACCTTATTCAGCTCAAAGTGTTTGTCAAAGTCTGTTTCTAAAAGAACTGTACATTCCTTATCAGAAGATTCTAAATACTTCACAGAAAGTTTTTAAGTCCTGGTCTCATATCATATAATTTATATTTCAGTCATGACTATTATATTGCTAACTGAAAAGAAAAAGCTTTATAAAAGTCTACTGAAACATTACATAACATATCAGTGTTTGGGTTGGAAAAGATCCCTCAGATCATGGAGTCCAACCCTTAACCCAGCACTGCCAAGGCCACCACTGACCCATGTCCCCAAGTGCCGCATCCACATGGCTTCTAAATCCCTCCAGGGATGGGGATTCACCCTGGGTAACTGTGGTAGGGCTTGACAACCCTTTCCAAGAAGAAATTTTCCCAAATATCCAACCTAAACCTCCCCTGGCCCAGCCTGAGGCCGTTCCCTCTCCGCCTGTCCCTGTTCCCTGGGAGCAGAGCCCGACCCCCCCGGCTGTCCCCTCCTGTCAGGAGTTGTGCAGAGCCACAAGGTCCTTCCTGAGCCTCCTTTTCTCCAGGCTGAGCCCCTTTCCAGCTCCCTCAGCTGCTCCTGGGGCTCCAGAACCTTCCCCAGCTCTGTTTCGGGTATCAAACTCTCTGTGTCTCACACTGATGAAATGATTAAAAGTCAGCTGTAAAATAATGAATGTCAGCCGAAAAAGAATGAATAATGAGACCCTGTAGCAGTTTGCAGTGAACACAAGACTTTCAGGAAGAATCAGTCCTCACTGCCAAACATTGATTTAGCCACGGCCCATAAAAACAAAGTTCTCAGGCTTCCTTGAATTTATGGCCAAGTCCTGACCCTCTGGCCCACCTGTGTTAAGTCTTCTGGCACTTCCCAGAAGGTTCAAACTTTATCTATGGGTTTATGCAACCCAGAAGACTGTCATGGGAATGGAAGAAATGGATTTGCTCATGTGCAGCCTAGGTGAGATGCACATTACAGAAATTAATGGCATGTCTGGAGCTATGGTACCACCTGTTGGGAGACAGGGACACGCACACTAGAGGGAAAAACTCACCTTCAAACTTTGTCTTGACTGAACTGCCATTGACAGAAAGAAAAATGTCAGGGCAGAAGCCAGGTAAGTGCTGTTTGCATCCTGTTTGCATCTTGTCCCCTAATTAAGGACAGGTCCATCCCAAATTGGACAGAGGAGGATAACAGATGTCAGCTGCAGGGACACTTGTGTCTCACCTGTTTCAGCTGTCTCACTCTCCCCTCTACCTGTGCAAGACTACACACAGTGAGCACCCCCAAAATATTATTCTTGCCAAACAGAACACCCTTCAGGTTAATATTTCAAATGAAAGCAAACGCTTCAGAAAATTCCCTCAAGAAAGCAGTCTCATGCTGTTGGCCACCAAGCAGGTTATGTAAAAAGCAAACCGCCCTTCCTGGCTTAGCTAGAAGTTTGTGTATATCAATATGTAGGTGTGTGTAGGCAAGGGCATGCAAGGAATACCAGTGCTTTCATTTTAAAACATTATTGTACAATTCACACTTGTATTCACAAAACATTCTGTTGGAGTTGGTGGATGGATATTGACTCCATTTCTCTGCCTATATTTTCTAGACCTGGTAAATTTCTTCCTACTTCCAACACCACCCTCTTAATTAAAAAAAAATGGCTTTTAAGAGCACGAAATGTTTTTGAGAACAGATTTGAACAGTGACTAAATAATACTGGTTTATGAAAATGGGCATTTCTATTATATTAACCCACTATTCATCATACATGGTATCTGGCACATCCAAGATAGATAACCCTGTGGTTTTTTAAACTCTCACTGAGTTAATGCACAGATAAATCTTGAATTTTCTTTGATTATATAATCCTTATCATGACCTTCTTCCATTTCTGGAAGATCTTTAGGTTGTGGAGAACAAAGTGGAAATATCTCCTTGGGGTATTCAGTGAATACCCTCCTATAAGCATAGCCTAACACCTTCAGCACCCATGTGAGGCTGTTGAGCATGGAAAAAATATGATTTCTCAGCTGCCCATTGCAATACCACTGTTTTTCTGAGACAATGAATTTGCTCAGAACCTTTCTGTCCATGCAGATAATATAGATTTAATTGTTCCATTTGCCTAGAGAAATGAAATAAAAATATCTTTTAGTCTTGTCTTTCTCTCCCAACCAGCCCAAACAGCATTTTCCTTTTGGCAAATTTTGCTGCTGCCTATTCACCTGTTAATGAATGCATCGTACACTGTGGCAAGCACATTTCTCTCTCTCTCAGGATTTTTCATAGATGTGCACAGAGAGAAAGAAAGAGAAAACAATTTCTAATTCTGCTCCTTGTTTTTCTCATGTGGAATGTGCTTGGAGAATTGTTTGCCTGGGGTGATTGCTTGATTGGATTCTGGTGAGGATTGTGTGGGCCTGATGGCCAATCCAACCCACCTGTGGCTGCACTCTCGAGAGAGGGTTGCAAGTTGTGAGTTAGATATGGTAGTTAGAAAGTAGGTATGTAGTTTTAGTATCTTCCTTTAAATAGTATATTAATGTATTATAGTATAGTTATAATAAAGAAATCATTCAGCCTTCTGAACTGGAGTTGGACATCCTCATTTCTTCCCACTGGGTTCACCTGCATTTTACAATAGTACGCCAACCACGGTGCTGGCCCTGAAGTGTCACAAGATTTCCCTTTCTGCTTGATGAGAAATGATCACTTGTGCCTTGTCACCAGCTCTTAATCCATCAAAGGCCTCAACACTCACCCCATGGCTACCTGTTTGCCAAACAGCTGTGGGTGCAGCACGTTGGGAAAAGCCTTTGAAAATCTAGATCAATTACCTTATATTCTCCTTTAGCACTCTATTCCATTTTTAAAAGTGGAGAAAAAAGAGCTAGGATTTCAGCTTTGAGCTACAGTGGTGATTTATTCATCTCTTATGTCTCATTTAATTGCTCTGCAATGCATTTTATATGATTTCTTAGTGTATTCCTCTGTGTATTGATCAGAGTTTCTCTGGTTAAAAATTCTTTGGATCAAACCAAGCAGTAGTGGAACCCAATCTTGGGTGTTCTCTGGTCCTTTTGTAAAATACCTTTTCTTTAATAATGCATTACTCTTTTTTTTTTTTTTTTGGTGACATCTTGACCTTTAGATTTCAGTTTAGCAAAACTTTAAAGAAAATTCTACAGTACTTTGCAGAATAAAAGTCATAATTTGATCAGAACTCCTGGATAAATGATCTCATGTACTCAGGATGATGGTACCCATAAGTTTTACTATAACTACCTGAACTCCCATAAAACATGAATTTAACATCATTTATTTTTTAAATAGGCTCCATTTCACATCTTTTAGCTCTCCCTCAGATTCAATATGGGTTTTTTTTTTGATTACAGTTATGCTTAAATTCATCTTCTTGCTTCTACATTTTGTTTCCCTTCATATCACTGCTGAAAAATCCATCTTTCCCACATTTTAGTATTAGTTTTGATAACATCATTGAGCTGCCTTTTGCTAACGATAAATATCTTTAAAGTTTGCCCTACTCACACTGATAAAACTCTCAGAGGCTTATTGCTGACTTTCCAGTACTGCTGATTTTCAACTTTAGTCCATTCTGATAAAGACAAAATAAAACAAATTGTGTCAAGACAGAAGTCGGAGTGACCTACTTAAAACCAGTGAGTTACAAAGATACTGGGATATTTTTAAAACATGCTAAAAGCTGAAACTCCAATTTCTGGTGTGAATCAGACGATTTCAAATTTCCAGTGTCCCTCACAGGAGTAACCCAAGTAGTTTGGTACTTGCTGTTCCAGGATGGATTCCAGACAGCCCAGTGCAAACTGGAGGGAAAAAAAAATTGGGAAGTTTTCACAGCCTTTCCCAGGCAGTTCTGGTCCTACTTTTTCTGCTCTTATCACTTTCATTTCCCATTCCCTTCTTTTCATCACAACCCTGCAATGTCTACTCCAGTTTTCTTGGCTTAAATCCAACCCTCTTGACCTTTAAAGAATGCCACAGCTTTTTCTCCTTCCTGAACCTCAAAAATCTTGGAAAATGGGATCTGGCCTCATTGCCTGTTCCTTGGGACAATTCTTTTTATTTGTTTAGAAGCACAGGCTTCTTGCCTTCAGTTTTTACAGCTTTTGGAGTAACTGCTGAGTACACTTCAGCCTCCTCCTCAGTGAAGGCAACGGGAAACTCTCAGCTGGCCTTGGTCACTCTGGGTACTGAGCAGGATGAAGGACCTCAATATTCAAACAGCAATTCTGCTCTGTTTCCTCTTACTTCCTTCCCTTTCCTTTTGCCTTTATCCTTGCTTTTAACTTTTTCTTTCTTCTCTTTTCCTTTCCACCCTTATCTCCTTTCTTCTCCCCAGCATGGACAACTTGTAACAGGATGATTTCACAGCTTTCCACAAATCTCAATACCAATATAACACTTAACAGAGGCACCCTAAAAAAAACTCAACCAACCAAAAAAACCACCCAAAAACCCACAAAGAAACAACCAAAAACCACCAATCAACAAAACTAACCAAATCAACAAAAAAAATTGAACCTTGAAGCTGTGGTTTACTCCTGTATGAGTAACATCCACCAAAATCAATGAGTCTGGTGTTTGTTCCCAGTGAGCCTCATCGACTCTGCGGTTTTACAGGTTTCATCTTGGATTTATAAGAAAATCAGCAAGCAAGAGCTAAGTTTTTGTGATGGTTTTTAAAGGAAAATGAAAGTACTCTATTTAAAAAGGACTTTAACCAGTCTGTCACTCCCTAAAACTGCTGCCAGAGAAATGAATCCAGCCTTTATCAAGTACTTGGCTTTAAAGGCAGTTTGTTAGACAAGCACAGGCAACACAGCACTGAAACACTAAAAACTCCACCCCATATATTCCAATGGCTGTAAATTAAAATAACAAATAAAACTTGGAGGTGAGAGTGGTTACTGAAGCAGTCTTTGCAGTTTCCCCTCCTCAGAAATTATCAACATCATTTTCATGAGAAATTAATTTTCTCCCCCCTAAAACAAAACAAAACAAACCAAAACCAAACCATTAGCAAGGTGCTTGTCTTTCCAAAACACTGTGTCCATATTTGTCCACTGTGGATCCAACCCAATACTCACAGACCACAGTGAAATCTCTGGAAAAAAAGGCTTGAGAGAGGTTTTCCTTTTCTATGTTGACAATTAAAAGCAAGTCTTATTTCTTATCCATCATAATTTAACTAAATTTTTCCCATCTTCCAAAAGCATTTAATATAAAGTTAAATTAAGGTCAGTTAAAAAAAAAAAAAAAAAAAAAGGAAGGAATAAAGATGAAAAAGATGAAAACAGTGAGATGTTCATAGAGATTTTGATGTGCACATGTGTGGGTGGAACCTGAATCCAAATCAATCCAAATCAATCACTGCCATCATTCCTGAGCATTCGATAAAATCGTGGCAGGAACTTGAGATGAGGAACTGAAAGAATATTGAAATAAATGCATGGATTCACAGGTACCCAGATCATGGAGTCACTGAGGTTGGAAAATACCTCTCAGACCATCGAGTCCAACCATTTCCCCAGCTCCACTGTGTTCACTGTACCCTGTCCCCAAGTGCCACATCCACAGGGCTTTTGAACACTTCCAAGGATGGTGATTCCAGAATGGCACAAGGGGACTAAATTCCATTTTAACCTCTATTCTACTTCTTTTAATAATACAGAAATCATAATCAATGCCTTTGTAAATGGTCTGAAAAGCTGCAGATAGAAATTGTGCTCTAATATTAATGATCCACATTCACCACTGGCAGAAATTGTTTAAGCTTCATCAGCTTCATTGAATTTGGGCCCACTCTGTCCCCTGAACTACTGCTACACAATTTGTACATGATATAAAGTTTTTAATGTTGTAAACATAATATTTTTTAATACTCACAAGTTTATTTACATTTTATAGAATAAAAAAAAAATCAGTAAATACTTCGACTTGGAGGAACAGGGACTTGTTCTTAACTATTGAATCCCAACATTAACATATTGATGATGCACTCAGTCTAGAGTTTACAGCACTTAGATATAGTTCAAATTATAACAAAAAGTGAATTAAATATGGAATATAAGTATTTTCTGTGCATATTATTCATCTATATAATGACACTTTATACCTGCCCATTGAAATGTTTTTAGTAAGAAAATTTATAGAATGTTGGGTCACAAATTTTAGCAAAATATAAAGCTCGAACATACATTTTGTTTAGTTTAATAAGAAATCTTAATGGTAGAAAGAATTCTTCATAGCCCCTCCTCAACCAAAAGACAACTTTAACAGAAGAGTGCAACAAAACATTTTACCATGTCAAACTGGTAAGATTATTTTCCTTCCGTGAAATCATAAAACCAGCTCATAAACTTTTAAAAAAGAGCTAAATTTACAGTATTTATTCCACTGATCTCTTGTTGAGTAGTAAAAATAGGTTGACATTAAGCTGGGGGCTACAATGCCACGAGTAATATTTAATCACCCCCAAATCAGTTCTTTAGCTTATTTTGTTGATTCCTGTTCTCAAAGTGAACACAGAAACTGCAGAGCTGGTACAGTTTTTGCTTTTCCATCTCACAGGGCAATTCCTGAGCTTTTGGTCCAGAAGTCACATTTGATGTGTCCTCAACTGGTGCCATTTTCATTTGTTCCTTCTAAAATAATCTTGATATCTGACCCTCAGATGGACAAGTGCAACGAGGCAGGGGAGGATCAGCTCAGCCACTTCCAGATACCCACAATTTGTGCACCTCTATCCTCTCAGGGCACCTGATCACTGTGTGGAGACCCAGTCTGTGAAGCCAATGAAATTTGGAGCACGATTCACCCAAAACCACCCAAAGCCACTGCTTTCAGATGAGAGCACTTGGCAGCACTGCCTGCACTGAATTCCTGAGAGCACTGATATAAAGGGCTTTAAAATGACCAGCACAGACCTAATCACCTACGCTGAGATGAATCCAATCCCTGCTCTGGCAAGGCAAAAACAGATTTAAAAAAAAAAGAAAAATAATATTTCTTCTCTCTCTATCAAACTTGCAAGACTTTTCTACTTTTACATAATCTATGTATTTTTATACAATCTAGCAGACTTTTATATTTTTTCAATCAGGTGGTGCATTTTCAGTTGCTTATATGTATTTTTCAATGAAAAGTTCTTTTGTTTAGCAACACTTCAGTCATCAACAAGTACCTTCAGACCAAAGACTAATGTTTGCAGTGATTTCCTGGAGATGTATAATACATAATCAATCAACTCAGAAGAAAAGGCTGTGTATTATTTATTCAATCCCAGAAACTTTGATGTAGTGGCCTAGTCTTGATGTGTTACTGAATTTCTTCTCTTAAATGGCTCCTGTCAGTATGACTTCTGCAACAGCACGGAGTTGAGAATAAAAAGCACGCTCACAGCCATGAATTTATTTGCTTGTGTCTTGTTTTCAAGAACAGATTTCCCCCGGAGTTACGGATCTCAGAGAATCCACTGAAAGTTGTAAATGACTAAATAAGAGTACTTCAATAATTCTTTGAGCATTTCACCAAACTCACCAGTTTCAGAGAGCAGTTTGGTAGCTTCCAGCACCTTCTCAGTGTAGACCCCAGTCTCATAGTTCTCCATCTCTGCGTTGATGATGTGGATGACTCTGGCTGCGCGGCCCCGGATGGCGCCCGCGGTTCTGTCCAGCGTGTCCACGTCCCCCTCTTGCAGGGCAATCACACACTTGTTCACATCTTCCAGGATGTGGTTTTCTGGAATTCAGGTTAAAAATACAGCTCCTTCAGTTTCACTCCTCCTCACATCAAAGCTTACTCATTTGGGCAAATGTCAGTATATTAAAAAATTGGTATCTACCTTTATCCAGGCTGCAAAACAAAAGCCCTGCTGTGATATTAGCACACAACAGTAAAAATCTGTGTGATATTTATCTTTAGTAGGGACTGGGCTACATCATCTTACCTCTGCTGTGATTCCTTGAAAATCAGTCACATTAATTTCAAACATCACACTGAATTTTATCAAAATGAAACTGTAATTAAAATGAATGCAAAAGGGAAAACAGTCAAATATTTTGTAGATTCTCTAATAAACAGTTGAGCAATTTTCTGAAGGTGAATTTATACTCTCCCACAAATGTTTATTACATTTGGCTCATTTTTGCCTTAGTTAGAAAAATATATAAATCACATTGAAAAGACAACAGCAAATGGCCTTTGTAGATAGCACAAAACCTGGGCATGAGCAGTTCATCTCCCTCACTCCATCTATGCAGAGAATAAGCTGGGAATTTCTAATAACACACCCTTATAATTATGTGTGACTTTGCATAATCTGAAGCAGGAGATGACAACAGTGACTCTGCTCAGAGGAGGTGATATCAAGCACCTAATTGGATTATTGGGAGATGGATTGTTATTTTTCTGGATCTGGATCAGGCCATCTACTCTCACGGGCCGCAGTATCAGAATTTATGTAGTATTCTCACACAAAAATTTTGTGAAAGCATAAAGAAGACTCTGACTAGGTCAGGCATTATTCTCTGTAGTCAGTAGAGTCTAAAATAATTTTAGCAAGACCATGACTGAATTTCACATTTGACCAAACTCAGTCTGAGAAACTCAGTGACTCTAAATAGCAACTTGATTTTCTGCTAGAGACACCTCTGAACTGAAAAGGAAATGCTGTTCTTTGTAGTAGCAGTAAAACAAAATTAATCAGTTCACCAACTGTTTTTTCTTAATTATCATTTGCCACTAAAATGAATGATTCACTAATCTTCACAGTTAAAAATTCCGAGGTTGGATCATTTGAGGGTTTCAGAAATGTTTTACATGATGTCGAATTTAACACTGCAACAACTCTGGATGGAAACTGAAAGTCCCCTGAGCCGTGAATCTGAGTAACTTGCAAGGCAAAATTCTTTGTTTAAAACACTCCCTACTCAGAATGAAAACGAAGTGCTTTGTTAAAATTTTTCTTTGCTGTTTCCATTTCATCATCACCAATTTGCTTTTACCGTGGCACAAAAAAAAAATGCCTAACAAGAAGCTACATATGAATTTGGACAGTGCATTTGGAATAGGAAATAACTTCTTGAAATTATGGTCAGCTTTCTTCTGGTAGCCACCATACTATTAAAACATACCAATAAATGTGACAGTCAATATGAAGAGGAGGAGGTGTCATTGTAGGAGGTACATTTAACCAGATAGTGGCATTTTGAATGCCTCGCTGGTTTAACATCCAAAAATAATAATACTCTGTGCAAGCTGAGGCTTCCAAGCTTTACAGCAAGAGCAACAGGCTTTCTGTTTCCTCATGTTTAACAGAGATGTCCATGCAAAGAATTAGGAAAAAGGAATCTAAGCTTTACAAAAATAATACTTCTCAGCTGCCTTGGAAAGTTTGGATCTAATCCAAAACTGTTTGAAGGAATTAAGATTTGAGAAAAAGAAATTAAAAAGCCCATCATCCATTTAAATTACCTCTGGTTTAGGACACAGGCACCTGGAGTAAGCAAAGTCCTCAAACAAAGAAGAAAATGGCCACCTGAGCCAGATTTCCAACTCTGGCACATGGACTGGGTCTGCAGTTTACAGCCTGGTCATCCCTTTCTCTTACAACTACTTCTGCCACAAAGTGTTTGTCAGCTTCAAATCTCAAATAAAAAGCAATGTGCTCCCATATTCTGAAGTACCCTGCCATTCAGAGAGCTCATTTTCGTTTTCCTGCAATGGTTTGCAGAAAACACTTGCAGGGCTGTAAAGCAGAGGAGTGTAATTAACTAAACCAAACCACTTCCCTGTTAATAAGGGTAACAGGATACAACCAAACAAGAAAAAGAGGGCAAAAAAGTAAAAAAAAGGATTATAAATATTTTTTCTTTCAATATTTTTTTTCTCATAAACTTTTTTTGAAAATTTAGGAAATATCAAGGAAAATAATGTAGAATGTAACCTAACATTTTGGCCAGACTCTCATGAAGTTTGGCTCTTCTTAGATATTTGAGTAAGCAAAGCCCTCTTGGCACACTCTATGTCCTTACTCACACAATGAAATTCACCCTTCTAAGAAAAATAGGAAAATGAGTTTTCTGCAGCAGAAATTAACCCACCATGCACCACTTTGCAACTACAGCATTCACTGGGTATGATCAAATTATAACAATACACTCTGCCACAAGCTGGAGCACTTTAGCAGGAGGATGGAGAAAAGACTGTGACCCAGGGCCAGTGTCCTTCTCCTCTCCATCCCTTCTTTACCCTCCCAACCCAAACCATCCCTCTCCATCCCTTCTTTACCCTCCCAACCCCAACCATCCTGTGATTCTGTAAAGTCCACTTTTCCTCCTCTTGCTCACAACTGCACAAGGGTTCCAACAGTTTCTACAAATACTCTCAGCCTGTAACAGGTCTGAAACACATTTTTAGAAGGTGGGCAAAGCCCTACTTTGTGCCTGAGTTGGAACAAAGCTTCTCTAGGAATAGAAGCACAAAGAGGTGCTATTTTCTGGGAGGTGAAGAGCCAACCATTGCTTCCAGGGATTAATTAACATTTCGTGGTTGGTCCTACTGAGTACAGAAGATCAGCATTCCAATACAGACAGACTGCACTCATGATGCTTTAGTAATTACAGCTTTTATCTGCTCTGACCCAGTGCTTTACTTTAGGAGCATATTTTTGGAAAAGTCTCTTGACCCCAGTACCTGAAACAGAGAGGAAATCATCCACTGAAGTGATGTCGTCGACAGCCTCAGTGAGAACTCGCACCTGTTTCTCCCACTGGTCCTTAAACACGTCCATGTTGTCCTGGGCTACTTTGCTCTGGGGTCTGGCAGCCAACGTGAGTGCAGCATTAATTACCTGTGAGTCAAAGCCATTTGTCAGAGGACTGGTAATTTGGTAATTTTTTTTTTTTTTTTTTTGCAAGGCAAAGAGCAAATAGATTATGGACTGTGCTAAAAATACAGGATACAACCCATTTGATATGAAGGGTCTCAAGATATGGATGTATTTTTCACATTTCATGGAAATCAGGCAATGACAAAGACAAGGTTGTGTTCTTCTTCTAATGCTTTTAAGTGCTAAAAGACTTCTCAAGTACTTTTTGGCAGGAATCTTCACTCACCTGTGGGCACAGACTATCAATCTGTGTGGCTGCCATACGGACTAACTTCACACCTTCCTCATTATTGGAGATCGAACAGGCCAGATTTGCAACCTGCAATGAAATCATGAAATCATCAGGATGAGAATCAAGTTTTAGGCAAGTGAAGCATTTCATACCTGGCTCTGCTCTTATTAAGCTTTGCCTGAAATGAAAGAGTTTTTTACAAAGAGGAATAATTCATCTTCTGTGCTGGTGAACAGAAACCCGTGTAGATTATTTCCTTACTAGCAAACTGAACTACCCATCTTCTTTAGATTTTTCTCAGAATTTTCCTTCACTGTCAAGTGTTTCAAATCCTCTTCTATAACTTGAAAATTATCTGCTGAGAAGTCATTCAGGGAATGCAGAACATCCAGACATTTATCTGTACATTTCATCTTCTCAGTTTCTTTTTCCTCTTATGAACTACATTCATTATTAATATAGGCTCATCCATACACTCTGAGCTTGGCCAAAGGAAGGGTTTTTGATGTCCTAACACACAGAATCATATTTTCAACCCATAATCAAAACTGATACTAGGCAGTTATATATCTCTCAAATATCTTCATTGTTTCTGATGGTTTTGTGCATATTAAAATAATTTTAATTTTCAGGTGGACTTCTTTATTTCTATGTGTTTGTCTGCCCCAGAGTAAGATATCCATTAGTAACAGTAAAGTAACTTAGAGATGTGAAATAATTCTGTTGAAACCTTGTTCTGTAATATACATCTGAAGATCTCATTCAAAGATCTTTAAATCCACATTTACTTGCCCTGGCACAGATTTGGGAAATCTGAGCCTCTAAGACTGAAGGCTATTTGGATAAGATAAAGACTTGGAGAGATACCTGAATGAGATCTCGAAATCAGACCACATCTCCAGACACAGCAGAGCTGCATCTCTTTGGCTTGAATTCAAGTGGAGGAGCATGTTCTCCCAGCTCTTCCAAAAAATTAATTCCCAAAAGCTTTGTGCCAGCTCCATGAATTTTCCAAACAGCAATTCATATCCCAGTGCACACTGTGATATTTAAATCACTAAGGTACATTTTGGAATGGGGGTATACAGGATATTTTTTAATCATCCAAAATTATGGCTCTTTATTCTAATCTTCATTAAAACAAACTTGTAAAATTTTAAATATGCCTCCTTGATATTATTCACTGTGCCTGAAGGCATAGCTATCAGTTGGAAATGATTCATGAATTAGTTCAAATGCCCCCATCTTCCCAATTTTCCTCCAGTCTCCCCTTGTGGTATTAATCTGTTCTCATCTGCAGTGCACATCCCTGCCTTAGCCCTGATCCATCTGTTCTGCACAGAACCTATTTCACTTCCAGTTCTGCGCAGCGTGGTTTGCATAAATCACAGTGCCAAAGCCCAGGCAAGAAAAGAACCCAAGGCTTCAAAGAGTCTTGCAGGCATTTCCTAGTCAAGATTTTATCATAATGTTGTGATTTTTGTTTTCATTTCATGATGAGACAAATGAGTTGGTCTGTTTGTTAACAGCCTTACAGCCCTCATGTCAAAAACATTCTCCTGAGATGACATCTTCCAATTAATTTACCATTTTCTGTAGTCACTTCTTTGCACACATCAAACAAAACTCTTTCATCTTCACCAGAAACAACAGCTAAGCAGGATAATATTTATAATTCATTAACATGAGTGGAAATTACAGACTTTAAAAACTAGTAAATGATATTAAGTTTAGCAAGAGCCACCTTCCTGTATTGGAACTAAGTGGCTTTTCAGACTGCCCTTATATTTTGGGATTAACACAATGAGAACTTGTCCCAAGGCTTCAGATGTAACATTTACATTTTTGCAGATAGAAATATGTGACTGAAGGGGGGCTGGGTGTCATGAAATGGCCATCAAACTATGAAGCAGCTCTTTGAGTTCCTCTGGAAGGGAGCAATGCAGAAATAATCAGCGAAAATGAAACTTAGTTATTCTCTGTGTCTGTTAATTAGTCTTTAAATAGAATCTGATGAGATTATATTTGGATGTTGCAAAGTTCCCTGTTTTTCTGAGAAGGATACAGACACGACCAGAGAAGTATTTTTTCCCTTTTTTATAAAGTAGAGTTCAGCACATTGTTCTGGGTGTTGCTATCAACACAAGAGTACAAATGTAATTATTGCTCCATTAAACATATATCAAAGAGCATTATGGTGTTCTGTTTAAAAGAAATAATGCTACACATCATGTATAACCCTAAGTTTAATAGTTTCTGTGGTATATTTCAAGCCTTGCATAAATACAGCCGTGCATCATCAGCAGTCAGGCAGCAATACTATTCCACAATCCAGCAGGGAGTGTGCAAGCCTGCACCACTGCAAAATCTGATTATGTCAAATAAACATGGAGATAAGCAAATTCCACAATGGCAGATGCAATCTGGATAAAATTGAATTCAGCACTACAAACCTATGACTTTACCCAAAACTTAATTTTTAAAAGATGGCAAGAAATAGCCTTTACTTGCTCAAGCCTGAGTTTCAGTGCATAAGCATGGATCTGTGAAACATCACAAGCCTTAGGTGCACTCAATCACCAAATACCTCACTTTTTAATTACTTTGATTGACTTTGTTATCAAATACACAGTCAAGTCACCATCAATTAATATTCTTGCCACAGCAAGGTCCACATGCATGCTCTCACTTGATAGAAACCACAAGGTAATTCCTCCTCCTTAAGCTTATTATAAATTCAGCAACTTCAGATATTTTTCCTACCCAAAACTATGAATAAAAAAATTAATATACAATTGCACCCCACTTAGCTAACTGGACGAGGTGCCAGACTGATCCCTTTGGACAATGGATTAAAAAAGGGAGGGCCCTTCCAGGAGCTGCTCCTGCTTGACTCGTCCTCTAGATGTGTCTGGTGTATTACAGCTGCCCCTGGTGATTGTTGAAAAAGGTATTAGTGAAATAAAAGGTTTTCCTGGTGCATTATAACTTTTTTGGCACGGGTGTATTTAATAGAACATGTTTTGTGAAGAACACAGACACTTTTGAGGGTGGGAATTTCCTTGATGTGCCACTCCTGGGCTGGATGGAGCAGACAGCTTGGAAAGGAAAATAAAAAGGCTGTGTATTAGTGCAGCTGCCAATTTACCAGAACTTTGATTTGAAGCCTTTACCTTTGCACTTCAAATGCTCTGTCTCCACCAAAGCATTGGAGGGGAAGTTTCCTGAGAGGCTATGGAGCCAACTAGGTAGTTAATTTATTTTCTTTTTTTTTTACTGTTTACAAAGTACCTTGAGAACACTGAATTTGATGAGTGCCTAAACAGAATTTAAGATTGTATTGTGATCAATGTGAACTGTCTGAAGAGTACTTATATCAAGGAACACATTTTAAATACCAAAATCAATGAACTGTGAATCATTCTCAAAAATACGTGGAGAAGTTAATACCAGTGAAACTGCTGCGTAGATGAACATTATAGTCCTGAATTTCAGGTCTGCTAAGCTGCTCTTTTACCATCAAAACAACTGCTGAATGCCTTAAACCTGTCCTGCAAGAGCACAGAGAGGTAATGAGCAAGAAGGTAAACATCCAGCTCCAGTGATGCTGTATTTTTCTGTAATCACCAAATCCACTGAAGCAATCCTAGAATTGGGGATGTGAAAAAGCAGGAACCAACTCCTCTATATGAATTTCTATCAGTGGCACTGACAGCCCAAGATGCATTTCTGCCCCATGCCAGTATCTGTCTTTAATCATGCAAGGAGTTCCATTAGTTTCAGTTATTTAAAATACATATAGAACCAGTTCCTATAAAATGTATCTGTCTGTATTTCCTATAAAATGCATCTGTCTGTAATTTTCTTTTTTTATTTCAGCCTCAGCTTCTGGCTGGATAGCAGATTGGGGTGGAGAATGACTTTATTTCTAATGCAACATTTTATTACTCTTTGTGGTGGCCTTAGGAGACGAAAATTTTATTTCTGCCACAAAATTGTACTCCAAACTACAAAAGCAATCAAGGATCTTTCATATCAATTTACTTCATTTTTACACTGATTAAAATCAGGTGTAGCTACCTTTTATTGTGGTTTTAAATGAGACTATTTCAATTTTTTACTTGAGCCCTTTCTATTATTAAAGGTAACTATGACTATCAAGATGTATTGTGCTCTTCTGCCTACCAAAATCCACTGTCTTCTGGTTCAAAATTAAATTCAAAGATTTAACGTGGCCATTTGGAATTCAGCCTAAGTGAAAAGGTCCAAAAGAAAAATCTATTGCTTAGAGCAAAAATGTAAAAAAAGGGAAGAGTATAAGCTGCACCAAAGAGCAACAGCAACACAAAAGCTGCAGAATATCCTATTTTTTAACATTTTCCTTTCATTCTTTTTTTCTCACCATAAATTGCTTACAAGAAATGACACTGAAAAGGCTCTGCTCAGCTTCCCCAGTCATTTAACCATTCAAAGGTAGAAAATCTATTTCTATTTTAGTTTCTTAGTTCTCCATATTTTTTGTAAATATGTCATTTCTTCTTAAATAGTTTTATTCACATTTTTCTGTTTATGCAATTTATGTTTTCGCTGTAATTAACTGGTGGAATTAATAGGAAGAAAAAAAAATTGCAAGAAATTATTCTTTATTTAGGAAAATGCAGAGTAATTTACACGAACCCAAGACACTGGTAAACTCATATGTCTACAGCACACATTTGAGAAGCTGAAACTTTTGAGTGCTTCAGCTTGAGTTGAAGGTGGTTTAAGTCAGAGCCTTCTGCAGCACTCACAGGGGACTAAAGCCAAGCAAATAATCAATTACCATGTTCAGCTGATAAGACGTAGCTTGCTGAGCTGTGGTAGCTCAACTATTTGTAATTATTTATCCATTCACTTAGTAATTTCTCCAGATATTGCTTCAATCTCTGAATCCTTAAAAATTCTGACATATATTAATGTTGGTACTGCTGTAGGCAGCCCAGTGATATTCATGGAGCCACAAACAAGAGATTTTTTTTTCTAAAGGAGAGCAGAGTTGAAGCCAAGTTATCCAAATCTACTTATTTATCCTCGCTGCACTCACTCAAGCATTCTATTATGAGCAAAACTCTATTTATCACTGGACAGGATGTTTTTGCACATACACAAACAAGTGCCAAAAAAATCAAAATGTCACTGAGAGTACACATTGCAGCAGATTCCTGTTCCTCACCATGCTCTGCAGCGCCAGCTTGTACTGCCATGAAAATATGAGACTGTGGCTTCTCCCTCCCAGCCTATTCCATATGGCATGGGGGGAACCTCATACTGGATAATATGGCCAATTTTCCCTCATTTATATCAACCAGTCACTTCTCTAACTAAGAGATGGATTTTTAAGTTATATTTCACATCTATTAAATAATCTAACTGCATGCAAAGCAGTAAAAAAAGGCATTTCTTTTATAAATTAATAATGACATGATTTACCGAGTTTGATGTTTGCCTTGAAAATTTCTAGCACCAAACCCTGAACATATTCAACATGAACTGGTATATGTATCTAAGGAGATTGGTACCAGCAGGATGTTAGAAAGCTACAGAGCACATCAAGCAAACAGTTGAATGTTTTATTTCATGTCTTATATGCTGCCCACTGAACCTATGAAAAGCTCTTTTCACTCTCAAAAGGTCAACAGCATTTTCTCTCGTACTTACTACAGGAATGAGGCTTTTCCACTCACTCCAACTCCCTTCACACCTGCTCTGTGTCAGATTTAGTTGGAAGAGCTTTAAAAGATTTCTTCTTTTGGTAATGTTCCAAGTACCTCAGACTTCAATAAATTCAGCAGGTCTTCGTCTGAGGTTTTTGAAGGAAACCTAAGAGCGTTGGAAGCCTCATGTGTACAGAAAGCTCAACTCTAAATGAAAAGATCCTAATTTTAGCCTATTTCAATGAAGTGGTGTTAAATAATTCTGAAATTCCTTCATTTCCCAAGACCATTCTGGTGCATGCCACAATTATGGCCTATAGGATGGAATAAAAGGGAGATCAAAAATGAAGTACCTTGAAAAGTCCTTCTACTTAACTATTTTCATAACTGAAAAGAAGCCAGCTTTTGCTCATGTTTAATTATAGAGCTGCCAGCGAAGAACAGAAGAAAAAGGTATCATATTATGTTTGATCTTTTAATATCAGACAATAATAATGATTTCAGATATAAATAAAAAAAATAGTAGAAGTAAATACCATCTCTTCTTTTCTTTCCTTTCTCTTCATATATGGAATTTGATAACAAAACTCTGTCTTCCCAAAAACAGGGCAAGTTTCTACATCACATTGATGAGCCTCAACTGTGATAAATGTGCCTGATTGCAAACTCCTTACTGTGTCTAAAGACCTCCTAGAAGATGAGTGGGGCAATCTCTGATTTTAAACCATCTTTCCAGGTCATTGTGATTTCTCAGCAGGATCATCCCAAGAATTCTCTATAGAAAACAGGAGAAAGCAAATTGATTAAAGAAAAAAGCAGGTGATTGTCTCAGGGCATTTCTCCAACTTAAACCTGAGAAAAATAATTCTGGAAATTACTTCCATTTCAGTTTTACTTCACTTTCATTTGTAAAATTATTCAAGCAATGCTGCTGGACACTTGCAGTGGACACTGCCCAGAACTATCAACTGCATTCTCAGCTGGAACCAATGGGCCTGACAGCAACTGCCCCAGCTCCTACCTGAGGATCCAATCTCACCATTAAAAATCCAGGCCCACATCTGTCAGGAATTCTCTGTTCCACTGAATCTCCAAATAGCTTGAAGTTCAGGGACTTTAAAAAAGTGGGTGTGGATGTTAATCCCCAGAGCTGAGACCACTGGAAATGCTTTGTGCCATGACTGAAAACTCCCTTGGGAATTATGGATGGTCCTCCCTTGTTTTCTTAAGGGTGTGTCTGTGAGCCATTCATCTGGAATAGAACTAGGTGAGAGAAGCAGTGGGGAGCCCAGAGATGAGGGCAGCAGGAAAGGGCTTCCCTCCTCAGGTTCACTCCCCCAGGAGCTGGGAAGCAGAGAGGGGCACTCAGCTTCCTCCCTTCAATGATTTGCTCACTACCTTGACATAATTTCTGAATTTTCTCTCTATTCATGTGTACCCACTGCTGAAGAAATAAACAGCAAACAGCTGGAGTAAGCCAAGAAGAAGAGCAGGACTTAGTTAAGACCAGATTTGTACTTTAATTTTAACTGGCCTTGAGAAATAGAGCATTGCACTGATAGAATGCAGCCAGTCTTTCTCCTGCTAGAAAGCAGCTTGTTAAGATGCAGGGGATCTGTTCCCTGTTGCTCATCTATTCAGGTGGACCATGGAGTAGATACCCTCTTCTAAACCATGCCACTCACATGATTGCTGAGTTTAGATAGTCTAGCTAAAAGTGATTAATTTCATTTACTGACTTTCTGAGTTACAGGTAAAACTGCATTTTACATCATATTGGTACACCTTTTTTTTCCTTTCACAGAAAACAAAGGTAAAATGCCCAACTACAAAAATTCCTTCTGTACAGGTCAGAGACCAGAGACCCATCTCAGTGCTTTTTCACCTCTGTTAGCAGGATTGGGTTACTTTTCTTTTTAATTTGATAATAAGTAAAGGATTTCAGACACTATTCCATCATTACTGGTCTATTCACAGTGAAACACCAGGGAACAAAGAATGCAGAGGAGCACAACAAAAATGACAGCACTATCTCTGAAATGTCATAGACACATTGTCACACACAACAGAACCTCTCCCCAACAGTAACTGTTAAGTTCCAAAGTGTGCAAAAAGGCCTAAACAATTTCTTAGTTTGGCATATCAACAAAACTCGGGAACTTTTGTGTATTAATCCTTTCTGGTCAATTTGCAACCAAGGCCACTGCTACTAAAACTCATCATGAATTATGAGCAATGGATCCTGAAATATCCAAGGAGCAAGAGGGCAGCTGGTGTCCTATGGAAAGAAGATTTACAACACTGCAATGTGTGTGAGTCGACCCCATAAAGCAATTTTGACAACATACCCCTGGCAGTGCTGTAATTAATAGATATTAATAGCAAGTAGTTACCAAAGCAATCCGTCTATCTAATAACAGTCCACTATTTTGGCAAACTGCTCAGTGACCCTGGGACATGGATGCATGCCTGACTAGGCTGTGATAATTAAATGTTAGTTATATTATCAGGGAGCTGTATTTTGACAGCTGTTGAAGAAAAAGAGGGGACTGTGTTGGAACTCAGAAAAGTTCAAGACATTAACAGAAGCTCTGAAGGCATTAACAGTGTGATATCAGACACCCCAGGGTATAAACAAAGCACAAATTATAATCACTGATCCCTAAAGAAACATAACTTGCAGGTTGGATAGAACCAACTTCATTTAGCTGACCAGTATGGATGGAGCTGAACTTGGCAGGGGATGCAAAGAACAATGAGGGCTTGTAGAGGTCCTTCAGCCAGAAAAGGAAGGTCACAGGAAGTGCATCCCACCTGATAAGCAAGACTGGCAAACTGGCAACAGTTTGAACGGAAGAAATGGAGGTACCCAACAACTTCTTTTGCCTCAGTGTTCAATAGTAACCTCTCTTCCCAAAGGAGGGACTGCAAGGCAGGGACTGGGGGAGCAAAGTCCCTCCTGCTGACACAGAAATGAGGTTTGAGACCAGCTGAGGAACCCAAACATGCACAAGTCCATGGGATCCAACGAGATGCACCCCAGAGTGCTGAGGGAATTGGCTGATGCAGTTGCCAAGCCACCTTCCATCATATCCACCAAGTCATGGCAGTCAGGGCAAGTCCCAGGTGGCTGGAAAAAGGGCAACATTGCTCCCATCTTTAAAAAGGGCTGAAAGGAGGACCCTGGGAGCTGACCCTCTCAGCCTCACCTCTGTGCCTGGGAAAATCCTGGAACAGATGCTCCTAGAAGCTCTGCTAAGGCACATGGAGAACAGGGAGGTGATTCAGGACAGCCAGCACAGCTTCGCCAGTGGCCAGCACAGCTTTGCCAGTGGCCAGCAGGCTGAGGGAGGTGCTTTTACCTCTCTGCCCTGCTCAGGTGAGACCACACCTGCAGAGATCAGCACAGAGAAGATGTGGACCTGTTGGACTGAGTCCAGAGGAGAGCCACAGAAACAGAGGGCTGATTTCCTTCCTAGGGGTGAGTGAAGACGTTTCATTTGGAGTGGTATTTTAAAGGATCACAAAATCCCACTCAGAGAAAGACTGATTTTACATGAACCCCATTTTTGTGCATGAATAGTTTATGAAATATTTTAAAAATTATTCATTAATGGCTCAATGGGAATGCAAAACTAAGTCATCTGCCCAGAACCAGAATGTGTAGACAAGGCAACAGAACTGGATGTTCCCTTTCCCATTCCTCCTGTCAGCTTTAACCCTGGCATGGAGAGAGCTCAAATTGGCTCAAAACATCACTTAGTTTACTTGTCTGCTTAGCAGCCCTGTCTTCTGCTAATAAATCGCCTTTTCTCTCAGAAAAGTGATATTTATGCTAATTATCCTTACAATAAGACTGTCTGACACCAAAATAACAAACATCCAGAGTATTTTGCAGAAAAGCTGTATGTTGACAAGAGGTATTTTCCACGTCTTGTATTGTAAAAAACTCATCAATCCATTATTCCTGACTTTAGTCATGTCACTGTCCATCTTTTTTGTATGACCAGAGAAATACATTTCTTAAATATAGTTGTTTACCAGCAGCTGCATTTATACCAGCAAGGTAAACACAGACCTGAGCATCTGCACACATTCATCCCCCTTTTTTCAACTACAAACATAATCCTAGGCAGAGTTTTACCCTGAATTACCTCTTCTCTATTACACATGGTCTCTCTCATACCTATAAAAAAGATGTTGGCCAGAAAGATGTCACTGAGAAACCTTGATGTGCTCTTGAAGATATGAAAATGGGCTGAGAAAAACTGCTTTTATATTAAAGTTTCTCCCCATCTGAAATGGGGAATATATTAAAAAAAATCCCCACAGTATTAATTATTCAATGTGCTTGGACACGTATCCTCAAATTATAATTTCTCCTAATTGAAGACTGCACTCTTAAGGGGTTTTGCACAGAATTTTGGTTTTGTTATAGTAAACATGGAAATTTTCATCTTAGTTGTGAACTCAGTCATGTTTATTTGACTAAAAACTCTGAGCCAGTCTTACATTTTTGTCCCAGCTGTCACATGTTTGCAGTTATGTGTATGAAAGCTGATTACCTTTGCAAAGGATCATTAGCTGAAAAACACCCAAAACCATCTCAACAAAACCCAGATTATTTATTGTGTATTACAGTTATGTTTTTGACTTTTTCTGTGGCTCCTCAAGAAAAAAGGTATATGAATGCAGCTAACAAACAACTACTTTTTAATGAGATTTTTATATCAAGAGCTCTTCATGTGACTTTCGGAATTAAACAAAGAATGGAAACAAACATATATTTAAGAAATCAATACTGACATCAAAATTCTAAACAGAACTGCAGATACCTGTAATTCACTGTGCTTTGATTTATACTCCTCCTGGCACGCAGAGATGACAATAATAAGTCAATTGTCTCTGCTGTTAGTTTTAATGGCAATAGCACTACGAGTTTGGGATTTTTGGAAATTGCCATTTGAAAGTCAAGGGCCAGTAGGTCCATGATGAAGCTGCAGAGAGTCTCTCCAGCAGTCCACCTTAGTAGTTTTTTTAAGCTTTTGATTAATTTAATTCAAAAGAACAGAAAAGCCTCAGTGAAAATTAAATTCAATGAAAAACTAAAATTTAACAAAAATTAAATTTCAGTCAAAGCAGGCAACTGTTTTGAGCACATAAACCTTATCATCCTCCTAATGCCTCACTGAGGAAAGAGTTTAACTCATGGCCCACACTGGGGAATCTGAGTAGCTGAGAAATTTCTTAAAATCTGTGGGAAAACTTCACTTGGATCTGACACTTGACCACAAACTACAAATCTCTAAGAAACCATGATTCATCCTGTCTGGTGTTTACAGAGCTGTTTTCTGAGAGAAGAAAATCCTTCTTCCTACAAAACCACAGCAAGAACTGCACACCTGAAGAACCTCTGACTGGGAAGCAGGAGAATTTGGGTACATGAGCACAGCCTTGGAGACGGAAGATGCTTCAATTTGCTTCCACAGAGCCTCCTGACCATTGGGATAATCTGAAATTAACACTTTTAACATCAGCCTGGATGTCTGAAACCCTGCACTGGGCCAAGGAGTAGCTCCAGCACTTTGGCTTCAGGTTTGTGTAAGAACCTCTTAGTAAATCACCTTTAAAATTAGCCACTGGAGAAAGAATGATGAGAGTATGTTTCCCCACTGTGTTATTGGGAAGTTATCTTTCATCACACTACAGGTCATCATTCAATTTTCCAAGAACTTTTTTTAGATTAAATGATTTCTGAGTTGTCAACCTGAAACAGGAAAAAAATAAAAAAGTAAAAAAAAAAAAAAAAAGAAAATTCAAAGACATATACAATGAAATAGAGCATTATTAAGTCTTCTCTCATTCTGCTTTGAGAATTGATAATTTCACTCAATAAAATGTCCAGGTAAGGTGATGGATGCTACCTGTATTTATTCATTTTTTTAACCCACAGATTGCCCATGTGTGAAGCAGGTGGGGAATAACCCCCTGCCCTTCCTTTGGAGGAGGCAAATCAAATTGATTTCAATGTTGGGAACACTGTGGCTAAGTCTGATTAATTTTTACAGGAGAGCAGATACCACAGAACATCCATGTCTCTGCACTGACATTAATACAATACTACCACGAGTTGTGGAAATTGGAGCTGAAAGGAAACCAAGCAGATGATGCTCCGGTCTGAAGGCAGGATCAGCTGTGCCTGAAGCACTGCTGGCAGGTGTTTGTTTCACTTAGAGCCTGCACTGATAGCAGTTGTATGGATTTCTGTACATGGAACATTTAATTAGGGAAAACAAACAGCAGCAGTGTGTGATGGGGTCAGATTTACTGCACCAACTGCAAGGAGTGTGCAGCAGTCTGTGCTCAGGGCCCATTCAAATGTATATTAAGAGACTGAGCAAGGAAAGCAACAGGAAAATAAAAACCCCAACCCAATAAACACCTCTGCACATTTCTCCTTTGCAGACTCTCTGTGAGCTAAACTAGGTCTGATCTGTTCAAATTTGTGAGTGAAGAGAACAAGGAAAAGTCACATTTACCTACTGTACAGAATATTTGCATCCATTAGGACTGTTTTTGCCTATAGTAAATAAGGACCTTTAAAAAATAACCAAAGAATAAACCAAAAAACCCTTAAAATGGGATATACCAAGAAGATACCACCAGTGGAGATGACATTTTAAGCTAAAAAAAGTTTTGACATCCCTTTCTACTGTCTTTTTTGAATGCGCATTTCTGTGCTTGGAACGTGACCCAAAGGATTATTGGTTGAGTCTAAAAATTAATCTTTTAAATTGAATTGCCACATGTTACCCAGGTTCTTACAATATCTTTATGCATTTGTAAGATCAAAGAAAAAATAAACCTAAAACATATATTTGAAGGATTTATCTTTCTCTCAGAGAACTTCTTAGTATCATCAGAACAGGTGACATGCTGGTGGCTCTGATGTGTTTAATGTGTTATTGCTGTCTCCACTCAGATGTCTGTAATAGCTCAGACTCCCCAAACAATGCAAAAATAATGATGAAAGTTCCATCACTACTCAAGTTATTTAAAGTGGATTGCAGTCAACTCAACTCTGAAAACCAATCCCTGTTCTTAAAGTGAGAAACAGCAATAGAAGCCCTGAACACATTAAAAAAGTTAGCAAGTTTTAGACATGAATTCTTTAAGTTATGTGTGTGGGAGCAATAGATAAAAGGGGGTCAAGTGAAGCTGCAAACAAACAATTCAGCACTCACACTGTAAAGGTTCTATTCATTGTCTCACTCAGTAATTCTCAATAAAGACACAACCCCATCCAGCCTCACACAAAATGATGGAGCCTCTTCTCTCAATCCATCCCCTGAGACAAAGCTGGAGTTCCTCAGCTCATGTAGAGCAGCAAAGCTGCAGTGATTTACTCCAGCCCTGGCTCCTGGAACACACTCTGCTCTATGAAGTGTAGCTTTGAAAAACTGAGGTAGAAATGAATTCCACAATCAATCCACCAACAATACCAAGTGTTTCTGTGCTTTCACGTCTCCATCTGCACAATGGCATTCCAGAATGTTCAAGACACTCTATGTAGAAGTGTCTCTGTAGTGCCACTCCATGTACTGAAATGAATAATAAAATAGTATTTTCTCAATGTGACAATTGATCACCAAAGCTTTTCTTTCAGTGGCATGAACAAGGCATGATTTGCTGGCCAAAGAGCATGTCAAAGTCTATATAAAAAATGTATATAGCATTGCTACCAGAAAAAATTAGTAATGTATGACAGAAATACATCAATCCTATATCCTTATTCTTCTAACCCACAACTCTTTAATGGCTAATGTGTTATGTATTCACTGAACAGCCATCAGCATACATTTGCACTACCACAAACTGAATTTATTCATCTAGCTGCACAGAGGGATTTGTTAGTTATTGGGGGTCAGTGAACACAGCTTTATAAACTGATATTGAACAGGAAGGAACTGCATTAGAATGAAGCCAGAATAACAATAAGCCAAAGAGTCAGGTGAGAATTTTTTGCTTCAGGTCTTAAATACACTTTTTTTCCTACTGTCAAGAAGCTAATGATATATATCTATACATATATGTGTGTGTGTGTGTATTTAAAATCTTTTTTTTTTTCCATTACTATTTTGTTTAGCTCTTTAAAGCCTTTGACAGGTGCTGTGCCACAGGGGTTCCTCCCAGTGACAATAGGTCCCAAAAGGCATCATGTGCTCCAACTTCTCACTGCTAAAAGCTTTATTCCTATTTTTTCCTCTGTCTTTCTCCAAAAATGTGTTTCTGATGTATCAAATTATTGATTCTTTCTGTATATGTTGTATTACAGGATCACCTGCCACAGGAGAATTAATCCTGATTTATGCTGGTGTGAGTGACAGGAGAAATGAGCTCAGTGGTTTTGGGGTAACAGCTGTTGAAAATGTTTATTTGTGTAAGGTCAAGGAAATCAATTCCATTTCTCAGGCAATGGAAAGAGAACTTACCTTAGGCAACTCCCATCTGGGAAACCACCTTTTCTGAGGGAATCACAGGCAAATTGTCTGCAGGATATTAACTGCTACTTACACCAACATTACACTGCAGTCTTAAGAAACTCATCAAGAAATGAGGTAAAATCACCCAGACCTGTGTGGTGACACAAGAGTGATATTTGAAAAATATCACACCACATGCACCAACAGTCATGCAGCCATTCAGGATTATTTAAATATTAAAATTAAAAAAAAAAGTAATTTTATCAGTTGAGGTAAAAATTCCTAAATTTTTGTTTCCTAGCTGTCAAAATCCAGTATAAATAAAGGCAAATGCACTTGTGCTGAGGATATTTGAACAGGACAGATGCTGAGTAAACACTGGTGTATTTAAGATCAGCATTACTCATTTCAGAAGTTCACAGAGGAACAGCTGATTTTCACGTTCTGTTATTCCCAGTTTAGACAAGCATTCAATCTGAGAAGGGAGCACAGAGGTGATTTAGATTTAATACCTCGATCTCATTTCAAGAGAAAGGCTTAAACGCAAACACGGTCAAGTTGAAAGTCTTAATGTTCTACTTGAATTCACATGATTTATGGCAGGGGAAAAAACAACCCTGCAGTGTTTCAACAGCCTGAGAAATGCTGGTTTCATCTACATGGGCTAGAGGAACCCAAATTCAAACTACAGACACTCAAAGTAACATTTGACACTCAAAGTAACAGTTAACACTCCAGCTGACTGACATGGGACACTGGCATTCAGACAAACATTCCAACCAGGAATAAATCTTCCTTTGAAAAACCCCAAATGTGAACTAGGGCAGATACTGCATTCATCTCCAGTGGTATAATTAGACATACAGGACTGAACTCATGTTCTTCCCCTGGATTTACACAGTGCAATAAAACCATCTTCAGTCAAATGCCAAACACGCTGCTGAGAGGGTTCACGTGGCAGTTCTTTCTCCTAAGAAATGCTGTTCAAATTGGAATTTTGATGCCCAAATATGCTAGTGAAAGCTTCTCAAGTATTTTGAAGCATTTTTATCCATTTCCAGAATCACTCATTGGCTTTAGTGAGCTGTTCTTCACGTTAGAAGTGCACTCATGTATTAACCAAAATTCCATTTTTCCTTTAATAAATGGCTCTTTTCCTCAAGGCGTTGAAGTCTCTACTGCCCAGTTCTCTATATAGTCACATCAGAATATGCAATGTTAATGTAAAATGGCAAAATGTGGCAATCTTGTGCTCCTTCCTCAGTGAAACCCATACCCAGATTGATGATACTGCTTTGCAGACCAAAGTCAGTATATGAGACCACAGGCTTTCATAAAACTCCCTAAATATGGGTGAAAACAGAACAAATGCCAACATCACGAGCTTCAAGCAGCTCCCTGAGAGTTTTTAAAAGCTGTCTAATCTTTACTTGCAGAACAGGAAGTAAATTTATTACATGAATTAAATAAATAAACATTTATTAAACAACTAAACAAACTCATTTTGTCTGCTCTGAGGGAAAAACTTTCCTGTATACATTGGATAAGCCAATTAGAAAATAACTCCCACCTAACCCCAGTAATAAGTATTCTATCCAGCTTGAGAACAACTCATGAGGATTTTGGAGTGGATGTTTCTTTTCTGGACTGCAGGCTGCTTTCAAACTAACTAGGAGAATAATCCTCCTTAATATTTACTGATGGCCCAGCTGCTGCTATCAAGCAGTTTTCTGCTTTTAACAAGTTAAAACCTCATGTCCACTGTAAAAAGGTAGATAATAATCTGCCTGGTCTGAACTGGGAGAGCATTTTAACTTGGCAGTGATGTCTCAATCTGCATTAGTCCATTAACAAAACAAACCAAACAATCTCGTGATGATGAACCAGAGACAATAAGAATTGTAATATTTTTCCTGCTGCTGCACTATTTTTTCCAAGCTAATTCCACATGTCAGGAGGTAATGAAGGGCAATGTAATTCCAGAAGAGAGGCTCAGCTTCTGTCTATAATAATACAAATTTGAAACTCAGTTGCTGTAAGTGATTAAAAACCTGTGTGCCCAAAATGTGTTCATTTTCCTGCAACTTCATCTAGTTAAGAAAACCCATAAAATTATTTTTACTCAGGCTCTCAGGTTACTAATGATTTCTGCAGCCAAAGGAACACTTGGGTGTTTCATTCTGCCTTAGCAGTAAAAACTGGCTTCAGCAGCTCAGAGCAATTTGTAGGAAAACAAATTTACAGAGTCTCAATCTGCTTCTGCTCTCACAGCACAAACGAGAGAGCCAAGGGAAAAACTTCTGTTCCAAAGGGTCACAGCAGGTGAGAATCTTTGTCCTCTCCCATTCCATCTTCCTAATAGCAGCGGTGTCTCCTTGATTTTGGAATTTGGTGGGAAGAAGGGTTAGTATTTATCCATCCTTGTACAACAACTTAATTTTTAGACATCTTGGACCATTTCCATGCTTTGCCTGTGGGTGCACAGCTTTAACCTCTGCAGACCAGGCTCCAGGGCACTTTTCACTTCTCCCCACTGCCTTTTGTAGCAAAGTTTAAACACTATGCAAAAAAACCTTTGGGATTCAGTGAAAACCAGCAAAGGTTTTGTTCCAAACCCAAACACAATCAATTGCACATAATTCTGAACCTCCTTCAAAGGGTGTTTGAAATAAAACAGTCATTCTTTGGCAAAACTCAGGCTAAAGCAGATAAAAGTGCTAAAGCAAGGGAATTCTACTTCTTGAAAATCAAAGCAATCCTATCCAATCATTTATGTCTTAAAAAGGAAAATGTGTCAGCATTTGCTAAATGGTGTATTTCTTCAACAGTGAGCAAAATGTATTTAAAGAGAGTAATTACACACAATCCTTTATGCTGACAGTATGTGATCCTGCTTTAAACTGCTACAGGGTTTAGAAATTCTAACAGATCTACTTTTTTCTAATATTAATAGCTTATTTTTGTAAAAAGATAAAGACAATCTATATTCCTTAACTAAAATGAAGGATTTCCTTTCTATCTGAAATCCTAGCTCACGTGTCTCACAGCCTGTTGACTTCCAGGTGAAAAGAATGATAGAATGGTTTGGGTTGGAAGAGACCTTAAAGAACATCCCCTGCCACGGACAGGGACAATTTCCCCTATCCTAAGCTCCATCCAGCCTGGCCTTGGGCACTTCCAGGGATCCAGGGGCAGCCACAGCTTCTCTGGGCACCCTGTGCCAGGGCCTGCCCACCCTCACAGGGAAGACAAGCACAGAAAATTGAACATGAAGATTTATCGCCTTCATTCCTGGACAACTGTGGATCTCTGAGAACATTAAAGAAAAAAAAAAAAAAGGTTTACATCAAGAAATAACCAAGATCATATCAACCTGCTATTGCATTTTCCCCCTAATGCATGCATTAAACACATCTCAGGATCAACTTTATTTTCTCTAATTATCCATAGGCTGTTTTTTATCAACCTCACAATTAATTTTTTCTTTTTTTTCACCAAGAAAAGTCGGGTGGTTTTTATAACAGAGTTTATCATCTGTTTACAAAAGAACCCTGGCATTTCCATATTTCAGTTTAAGGAAGGAAGTGAAGAATATATCAGCTAAACAAAACTGAGGGGGATGAGAAAAATAGTTCCAGCAGCAATTAGTCAGGGCATTATGTTTGCTATTACACACTACTGCAGGAAACATGACCAAGTTTCTAAAATATGCAAAAATTCCCACACAATTTCAAAATATGTTACTAATACAGTAATTTATCCCGTGTTTTTCCTCCAGATCATTATTGTTATTGAAATAGAAAATATATATGGCTGAGGGTTGAGATTGATTATAAACGAATATGACAAATTCAGGAAAATTCTTTCATAACAAGAGAATAAAAATAAAGAAATTGTGCCAGACATAGGATCTGTATGTGAAATATGTGCCAAAAAGATAGCTGTTTAAATTTTTTTTTCTGTTTGGTGGCTGCAAAGAAAAAAAAAACACCAAAAAATTGTGTCAGTTGATATTAAGTAAATTCCTATTGGCCAAACCCAGCCAACTTTTACCCATATGTTGACCTAAAAGTGTATTTCTGACCAGGAAAACATTCATAGGAGATATTTCACACAGCTTCTCCAGGTTCCACGTTTTCCCAGAATAATTCAAACCTATATTTTTATACAATATGCATTTCTGTATTTAACATACCCAGTGTAGATTTCTTTAGAGGTGTCAGGAGATTTTGTGATAAGTTTTATGGATTCATTCAGCAGCTTCTGAGTTGTTCCCCCTGTTATTTTTAAATATTTTTTAAATCAATACTTTTACCTGCCAGCTTTATCCTTTATTATCAAGGCTATTTTCTTAGTGTTTAGGTTAGCATTTAACATAACCCCAAAATTTAATGAGCTGTCTTATTTTTCAGTGCTCTTTTCACTGAAAATTTCTGCCTATTTTTCATGGAACTGATATTTTGCTGCACCATCCTGCCATTTTTCAGCCCCATATAATCACATGCTGTAAATGCAGATACATTTATCAAACCATTATCATCAATTACCTGAGAGCTCCAGCTTCTGAGATATTTTATGAATTCCTGAGATTTTTCAGGGCACTGACATGACAAAATACATGTCAGTATGTTGTAAAATAGTTGAAACAGCATAACCAAAAAATGAGGTGGGGGAAAAAATCATATTAAATACCACCTGCTACTACCCTTATCACCATCATCCTGCCTGTGCACATTTCAACAAACAGTTTTCTGGGAAGGAACTTTTCAAGGCCAGTATCACAAGAGTCTCCAGGCACTAAGTGATTTCCACAAATGATTAAACACTATCCCTTTAGATTATCCATGTGTTCCCAGTGGATCGTCCCTTAAAATGCAACTCACTCCTGTAACAAGGGATGTAAAGGGATGCTTTAGAAAGAGATATTATTCTATATCTGCATTGTTAAATAAGAGAATTCCATTGAATTATCCCAGCTCTTGCATGAGCTCTCTGATCCTCCTTTATTCAGAATTACAGATATATCTACAAGGCCAAAAGGCTTGGACTTAACTCACTGAGGAACAGCCAAAGAAACCTGGATTTCCTCAATGCCCATCAGACCAAGTAACAGCAGAGCAGGGAAAAGATTGAGCAGAAATAGAAATTCTATTGCCTGATCCATCACAAGGAACTATACCAATCTATATCAATCCTGAGAGGTTACAAGCACAGATGATAATCCATTGTAAGACTCGTATTTGTGGGAGCTGTTTTAAAACCTAAACTAAACCAGATCAGAGCTAAAGCATCAACACAGGAGCAGACAAAGATGTTGAAGAAATAGTGATAATTTAAGAAAATACAATGAATTGTTAATACAAACCATTGAAAAACTTCATTCAAAATGATCACATGTAAAAAGAGGAGCAGAAACTGCGAGGCACAAAGAGTTCCCAGGAAGTTTGGGGAAATAGGACATTAGAGGAAGCTGCAGAAATGTTTTACAAATGCATCCAAGGTAAGTGCTTGGGAGGAAAAAATAACCTCACATTCTGGTAAGATTTTCAAAACAAAATTTAGAAGATTTGTGATCATTGTGGGAATAAAATTCTGGAATTGCTTTCCAAATCGTTCTTTGACGTAGAGCTTGAAATTTTCTGGATTTTACAGATTAGAAATCGGACTGGAATTAGATATTAGATTATTGAATACTTAGAGAATTTGTATGATTGTTTACTTTCTTGCACTTCGTTTGCTGACATTCAGCCTATTATAAGCAGGGTTTTAATTGCCTCCTGTTTAGGCTTTTGGTTTGTTTGTTTGCTGTTTTAGTCTTGTTTGTTTTACAGGCAGCCTCCTCCACCTTCATAACAAGTATTCTGCCATGCTGGTAAGTTCACGACCTCATATATCCTATGAGAAGAATTTAATTAATTTGAAACTTTAATTCTGCCCTGTCTTCTAACACAAGGAAAGGCTCTCTTAGACATCAAGATGAAAAAATAATAATGATAATCATCATAAGCATGACAGAGTTGCAGAATGAGGCACAAACATGAAATTTAATTTAATCAGAAGAACTTCTTGAAGATGATTATATAACAAAGATGTATGTTTCACTTTGTAATAAAGTTGCTTATGAAATGAGAGTTTCAAGCCACAATACTCTTCCTTTATTTCTCTCTCCTCCACGCCTTCTATGAATCATCTCAATAAAGACTAAATAAGTCCCTCCTGTAAGATTCAGATTTCCATTTCTTTATGCTCACAAATATAGCTGGGCTTTTTTATTTTCAAATCTATATTACAACAAAAATGTCATGCTTAGGCAAGACATGAAGAACACACAAGAGCTTGCTTTTATTTCTTACACTACTGAAGACAAATTCACACAGGACGAATGAAAACAAGTACAAAAACGTGTGCAGAAAAAGCTGTAGGGAAAAGGATCAGTGAGTAAAGGAAATAGATTTGTGCCTCCCTACTATAAGAATGTCTATTGAAAGCATCTGTATTATTTATTTGCATAAAGTTGCTTTGTCCTTTTTTTGAAAACACTGAAAAAAACGATGCCATCTAGAACTAGACTTAATAGTGTGCTTAAATCTGGTAAAGGAAAATCAGTTTTCCAAGGTCTGTGTAATCAGATGGTGTATCTGGTTGTACCTGTAACTGTGCGTGTAACATCTGTAGTTGGTATAATTGAAGAAATCAGAATAAAGGCCCTTGTACAAAGCACAAGATAATTTCTCAGCAGCCCAAAGGAAGCAAGCATTCAAATATGTTGCTACCTCAGTCAAATTGTTTTTTTTAAATAAAAGCATTCCATATATTTTGCTCAATTTTAAAGAACGTGTCAAACACTTTTTAAAACAGGATTCAATGATTATATATATCTATATATACTGCTATATATATCTCTATATGTCTATATTTAATATTCAAACTCCCAATCAGTGTTGGCTGAGTGCATTCACCTTCCTGCCCAACAAATGGGTCAGGAGCCAAAAGGATGGAGCCTAAATTCATGTATGAAAAATGAATCTAGAACATGAAAAGGTGTAATATTCATCTCTAAAGACAAAAAAACTGCTGAAAAAAGGTAATAAAATGCTAATGAGACCTTTATCCCTCCCTCAGAAGCCAAGGTGCACAGGGCAAGGGTACTTTTTAACTGCTTTTTAGTAACTCCTGTCTTTTACATTTTACTAGATATATAAACTTCTAGTGTTTATTTTTCTGGAGGCGATTGCATCTCTCAGTTTTGCAGCGGAGTACCTGAGTTCCCCCTGGAATTCTCTGTGAGAAGATAAAACCTGGCCTGTTAAAGATTTAGAGTTGGTAGCTGCTGGTCTTAGAATCAGCCTAAAGAGGAGGGTAAATCCCAAAGAAATGGGGGCATCAGGGGCTGAAAACAACAGAACAGTGAGACCAAAGAGAAAACCTTAAAATGGCAGATTGAGATGAAGCATGCTGACCATTTCCTCAGCACCACTTTTCAGGTGCCAATGTTCCAAGCCCTGTTTGTCCTCAGTCTCTTTCCAATGACAGCATAGCCTTGGAAACTATTACTAATAAAATCCATGTGCACTCCTAACAACAGTGTTTCTACTTCCTCGTCTTGGTTGGAAGAAAATAGAAGTTTTCCAGGCATTTCATCCCTCTGGCTCTCACTAGAATCAATGAAAATCTCTTCCAATCCCACGAAACCACTATGAAAACTGTCCTCCTCAGCTACTCCAATTGCAGGGTTCCAGCTGGCACTTGTTAGCTTGGTCTAGAGTGTAAGAAGTTCTTGGAAGTTTATTTCATGGTAATAAAATCAGTTTAGCTATTTAAATGCTGAAAGGAGAGGTCAGCCAAGATGCAGTGAGTCCCATCTGTTGTGTTACAGTTGCATGCCAGGAGAGCCTTCCACACACACGAGATGGAAACAGGAGCATCTTTGACAGACACTGCAAGCTAAAATAAGCCTGGGGAGCTCGAGCAGGTTAAGATCCAACTGACCACGGGCAGTGGCTCCAGGATGTTATTCTTTTGCTGTAGCTTAAAAGAAAATATCAGGGAAACATATCTTCAGCCTGCACGAGGTGGGAAATGCTGATGCTCCCCTAAGACACACGTGCCACTGGTTGTCTCACTTGCAAAGAGACTTGATATGATGGTGTTATTACAAGGGAAGGATTTGATGTAAATGAAGCATTTCAAGCTCTCACCAGAAGGTAATTACATGCACACAACATCCTCTCTACAAGAAACTGAAGCAGATTTAGAAGTACACCACAGGAAAGAGCAGCACCTTCTGTGGGAAAAGCTTTTGCCACAGACATGACTTTTGTCATTCCAGAGGTTCACCAAATGCAACACATCATGACCTGTCTGAAAGACATTTTTGCCCCTAATTGTCTAGGATCCACAGAATCACATCCAGAGTTGGAAGTGACCCACCAGGATCATCAAACCCAACCCCTGGCCCTGCACAGACACCCCAACAATCCCACCCTGTGCCTCAGAGCATTGTCCAAACTCTCCTGGAGCTCTGGCAGCCTCGGGGCCGTGCCCATTCCCTGGGGAGCCTGGGCAGTGCCCAGCACCCTCTGGGGGAAGAACCTTTCCCTGATATCTAACATAAATCCCCTTGACCCAGCTCCAGCCATTCCCTGGGTCCTGTCACTGTCAGAGAGCAGAGATCAGAGCTGCAGACCCTGATGAGGTCTGACCCATCTCCTCCAGACAGAACAGACCAAGTGATATCAGCTGCTCCACATCCAGCTTCTCTTCCAAATCCTTCTCCATCTCCACAGCTCTTCCCCTGGATGCTTTCTAACAGATTTCCATCCTCATTATCAGAAAGCATCCAAGGCAGAGCTGCAAAGATGGCAGAGCCCTATGAAGATGCACAAGAGAGAAAGGGATCTTCAGTCAATGCATCCCACGTATTTTGCCTGATTCCTCTAGGTTGGGATGTCAACAAACACCTTTGAAAAGTCCATCTCCCTGCTGCGCTGTCTCAGAGGGTACAGACAACAGCCATCTAAAAGGTTAAAGGCAAAACTTGGGCAAAATTCATTTTGTCTTGTATGTTAGCAAGGCTCTAGCTATTTTAAATTAATCCTGGAAGTCTACTATGCTTACTTTTGCTGGCTTAAATATAGTAAAGAGTAGGCTGCATCTAATGGTTTCTAAATGCTCAAAGTTTTTTGCTCACTTGTATCTAGTCTACTATTTTAAGTGATATGCAAATAACAAGTCAACCAAAAGTCAAAAGATATTATGGATAAAATTCAGAAATTGGAACAAGGAGTCTGAAAATCTCACTGATGAACCACTGACAGAAATCACAATGATCAGATTCTTTTTCTCCATCTGCCACAGGTTCACTAATAGGATATTGCCTACAAAGTGGAGATCTTATTAATGATTAAATTTAAAAAGAATTTTTAGTTTAAAACAAAACAAAACAAAACAAAAAACCCAGAAGAGAACACTCCAAATCTCCGAAACTGATACAAGACAGACATTTGGTGCTCTTGAGCACTAAAAAGAGTTTGAGGCAAGGATCATCACCCGAAGAGAACCTGAGCTGTTGTAGTTCTAAGTTCAGTCAAGTTAGAAGGCCTGGATTTAGCCCTGGTTGATGGACACTGACATTGTGTCTGTGAAGATGGAAGAAGATTTATCATTTTACCCCAACCAAGCATCTTGTTTTACACGTTCACCTACAGCGTGCAAAATGCCAAACATTACAAAAAAGGAAGGAACGAAAATTGCTATTCTGCTTTGAAGATGCTGGAAATAATTCTCCTCTTCAAGAGAAAAGACTTTATGAAGGCAGGTAACACCAAAGAATGGGATTGGACTCGGCAAAAAAACACTGGGGAAGAATTTTTTTGTATTTCTAACTGTGATGCATAAAAATGATGAATCACTCTGATGATTGCTACCAATTTTGGGTATGTTTGGGTAACACCTCATTCATTTGCAAATCAGGAATTTTCAAAAATGGGGCCAGAAATGCAAGTTCCTCAGCAGAATTCTAAGTTTTATTAGAAACAAAACGAAAAGAAAAGATGATTTATGGCCATGATACAGATGAGAAAGAAGGTAACTTCTGCAGCAAAAGCCAAAGACAGAAAGCTGTAAGGTAAGACCAAGGTAAAACTGTACTTGCACATTTGCTCTCCAGAGCTCCTACTGCTGCCTGGCTTTTTGCCATCTCATTCTCTGTACACATTTCAGATGGGAAAACTGCTATCAGCGACTTTCAGAAATGAAAATATATAGTGTGACTCAGAAGTGCCTCTCTAATGCAAAAAGGGATGGAGAGCAGAAGAAAAAGATAAACTTTTACCTGGGGTGGAAGGGGGAAAAATGAATACTAGAATATTATAGTACATTTGAAAGATTCATTAACCTCAATTTTTAATTGAGCAGACAGTAAATAAAGGACTGACTGGAAATGATCAGATTAAATTAATGATTTATGGTCCTCATGCTTTTATCTGTTAGGCTTTTGAAAATCAACTGTCAGAAATGAGTGTAATTAATACTTACACTGATGTAGAACCTTTTGTATAACACTGCCAGTGATCTGTTCACCCTATTTATTTATTTACCAGTATCCACTGATATGGGCAAAGACTACAGGAATACTGAGATATTTGTGTGCAAGCCAAGATACAAAATGTCATCTGCTTTTGCTTTCTCTCACACAGACTGGGAATGTGAATTGTTGCAGCTTCCTATTTGTGTTATTGAAGTGTTTTGCATTCTTTAAACCAGTGGGTGTTAAGGTAACTCAGTGATTAGCTGCAATACCATGCATGATTAGAGGTTTAATGTTACACAACATTGTAAGAACTGTGGTCAGTAGCAGCTATTCCCACCTACACCTCAATTTTTATAATGTAAACCTACAAGATCACCAAACACTTTTGTTCAAAGAGATGTCCTTTGACACTGTTATTACCTGAGAGGGGTCCCACAAAGCCTCAGTGATTTTCCTCTCCTGCATAAACTCTACAACTATATTGGCATCCCAGCAAGAATAATAATCCCTGTGAGGACTGAGCCAAATAAGGTATCATTATTGCTCATTTCCCCTCTCCTATTCAAAAATGTCTTTGTTTTATTGTTAATACACACTGGTGAGTGCCTGTATGTTCCTTCTGACATTGCAGCATCAACAATTCCTGTAACAAAAAAAGTATCCATGGCACTTTCAGTCACACCACGAACACTGGTTTCAGGCCTTATGGCTGCTCTTACCTGTTTCCTTGGCCATGGTGATATTTCCAAATCCCTTGAAGCCCTGAACAGCACAAATTGTGTTTTGGGAAGGCAACAGCTGATGTGCTGCACACTCTGCATAGCTATGGTCCAAAACTGTCCTTATTTCATTACAACTAAAAGAAAAACTGGAGTCCATTGATTGGTGCCCCAAAGGGGAGGAGTATGAAATCACAGACTACGAGGAGACAGCAACACCTCCATTTGTGGTTCTGTGATAAAAGGTTCTCAGTGCAAAGCAGTGCCTTGACTCTGTCCCCCAGATATAACAACCCCATCAGTAGGGTGATGGCAGCAGCCTTTCAGTTACTCGTCCTTCAGAAGCAAGACCTGAATCCTACAAACCCTTTGACTGCAGGAAGTGCAGGTGGTGATAAAATCTGGACTTTTCCTCCCTTCTCTATCGTGTGCTTTTTCAAGCATAACATATTGTAAAGAGATTAAGGCTTACAGAACCACTTTTCCTCAACTTTTGAAGTCTTGGAAGCACTTCAGGATCATCAAAACAGGAGTTTTATAACCTGCGTACTGTGAAACTAAACTTACTGTTGAGATTACGCTTTCATGCTAAAATCCTTTTTAAGGCTACTTAAAAGTTTCTTAAGAAGTTGTCCTCGGGCTGAAGTTGCTGCTGCCTGCTCTGAGGCCATAGGAAAAACTTTCTGGGACTTTGAAGAAAATCCACTTAATTGTTTTATTTGATTTTCAGAAGGCCAAGCCTGGAAATAAAGCAGTGAGACCAATGATTTTTTCAGGCTAAGAGATAGAGTCAGTCGTCCTTTATTACCATTGATATTTCATAAAAGATTTTCTACTGAAGCCTGATCCACACACTTGTTATAATGTTATTCTAACAGAATAGTGAGGTGGTTGGTTTGTCTTTAAAAATTTAACTAAGGTAAAAAATAAATTTCCAAACACTAGGGAGATTTTTTATTAGGCTCATGGTATTTTACTCAGTAATATCTATTTTCTGAATGAGTTTGCTGCTCTTTTCTTTCATGAGGCTTTCCAACATGTCTTCTCCTTCATAACTGAACTCAGCTTTTCACCTAGGATAACTCTGACTAAGAATTCTTTCTTTCTGGATCCATAGCTACGTGACATGATGAATTTTCTTCTTGAATCCATGGGTTGTCAATATGTTAAAAAAAAAAAAAAAAAGAGAAAAAAAATCTAGCCCCTTATGTGCCTGACATTCAGCAGCAGCATTGCAAGCAGGTATGAATAAATCCACTCTAAATTCACCCTAAACCTTCTCTTATGCCAGCAGCTCTCCCCGATCACTATTTCTCACAGCCTGCTCTGTGTCCATTCGTATCATCTTCCTGATTTCTCCTAAAATTTCCCTCATGCAATTCTGTAGCAAAAGCTTCCAGTGAGAGATGAATATTTTGTCCAAATAACAACTGTCCTGGGGGAAACAAAGACACAGTTTATCTGACTCTACTGCTTATCTTGAGGATCTGCTTTGACAGGAAAATATTTTAAAGCTGCACAGGCCATTCAAGGCTGAGACTACCGGTGTCAAAACACAACAACAACAACAGTTACTGAACCAATCCAAAATGGCAAAAGGTCCATTTTATTCCTGAGATCACCTGGGATTCTTGGAAAACACAAAAGAAGCAATGTGGGATATACCTATGATTAGTTTACCATAACCACGATGCTTGTTAGAATCCAGCAAATGGGATAGAGAGGAAAAACCAGGGTCAAATCCACTATGACCCACACATTGCATCAGCTGAAGAAACAGAGACACTCCAGTGCAATTCCAGTGTACCTTGATACTGGGATTCAAATGCGTATTTTGTTCTGGATTAACAAATTAACAAATCAGTTTTATTACTCAGTAGTCTGTATTTGCATATTTGAAACGTGTAATTCGCTTGCAAAATCTTTTTAAATCAAGACTGCTGTAACTTTTGTTCAAGATCATGAGATTTCTAGATAAAGGATTACAATTTCTTCTTTTGCACCTGCTCAAAACTCCATCATTAAACATGCTGTTCTGTGCTCAAATCTTTGACAAGTATTTTCTCTGGATATCTACTCAGTTTTTGAGCAGGTCTGAATGCTCTCCAATATTTCAGGCTCACGATTTCCTTGTAAATGATTTTTTTTTCAGTTTCCTCAGAAGTACTTACAGCTTTTACTGAACTTTCTCTCTTCTTACATAGCTCTCCCCCTGCATTTCTGCCCTGAAATGGCTCAGTTTTTAATGACAAATTCCCTTTCTCTGCAGTAATTAGAGCTGTTTGTTTAATTTCTTATTTTGTTGTAATTTCGGAATAGCAGTGTAGATTCCTGTATCTCGTCCTTTCATTTTCCACCACTGCCATTATTTCTCTTACACTTTGTGCTCTAGGACAGGCTATTTAATTAAGCTCTTACAGTGTAAGATGCTCGTGTAAAAGCACAGGGCTAATATTTAATGATTGAAAGATAACCCTGCTAATACATCACAGAACAAGGGCCAAGAGGCTAAACTTTTTACAGAGTAATAAAATGTTAACCTGTCTTCAGTAGCAAAAATGTACCCAACACACTGGTTTTAGCACACACATTGAGGCACCCATTTTAAAGAAGAACATCAGTTCTGCTTAGGGCACAAATAAAACACTGTACCAAATAGGATATGAGAGTAAAAAATAAAGAATGAGGGTAATTAGGTGGGGCTGTATAAAAAAAAATCTTTTCTGAACATCCAACATGCCAGATGTTGTGCTGCACCATGGTGCACTAAGGTTACAAATTCAAACAGCTGGTTTGGAGGAGCTAAATTCTTAATTTATGCAATCAGTTAATTAACAAAAGTACCAAGTGCTCTTGATTGTATTATTAAAATGTTACAAATCACAGAGACTGGGGTGTAGGATTGTAAGAGATAGGAGGTATAAATGGATACTAGAGTTTGTAGGGGTCCTGTTATTTTAGGAAAATATGAATCACACAGCACAGAGCATGATCAGACTGAAGTGAGTCCCCTGCTCAGAGGGTGGTATTCACTAGAAAAGTATTTTTTAAATATTAGTGATTAAAAAGGGAGTAAATTGACTTTATTTCTTTTAAAGAGGCCTCAAATAATCACGGTTAAAAGTTAATTATCAAAAAAAAAAAGATAACTGGAAAATACTGGGAAATTATTACAAATAAATTTCGCTGCAAGGAGATAACCAGGTATTTCTCATGAAAATAAGTAATAGCGAACACATAAAGATGTAAAATAATTACAAAAAATGTGAAGAAGTGGCTGCATTACACTTCTGTTGATAGGAAATCCTCCTGCTTTTTTTTCCATTGTGTAAAACCACATGATAAGCCATTTGTTAATGAATGATGACCTCTAGGAAATCAGATAACAGAACCAGCACAACACTGGCTTTATGTTTACAGTCCCAAAGCTAAAAATGCTTTCAAGTTGGCATGGGAGATTCTGCAGCAATTTCCCAGTTAGTATTTTATCAAATTTAATTTTTAATCTTGTATTCTCCTGGGAAGGAAGAAAACCATCATTACCCACAAGTTGCTAACTTCAGGTAGCATTTGATGCTTATTTACATTACAGAAATACGCGTGAACAAATAAAATTATCCTTCAACCCTACTGGTGTTGCTGTGAAATGTAAGAGTGCAGCAGTCTAAGAAAAAATGGACAAATTAATAGAAAATGATTACTCAAGAGAATGGTAATAGCCTCACTGCCTCTGGTGTGCTTACTCAGGTGTTGATAGATAGGAAGAAATTTTGGGAACAGAGTAATATTGCCAAAGCAGCCATGAGATAAGGAAGCTCCTCCCCCTTCCAGCCATCCCGGATTCCTCGGTTTCACTGGAAATCTGCCAAGGGCAGACGCTGAGGGATCAGCATCTGCTGTAGCCAAGTTCTCCATGTCCAATTGTTTTGTTTCCCTCCTATGTCTGTGTCAGCAATGCAGTTTAGAGACCATAGGTCCTGCAACTGCTCCCTTCACAGCAGGTGCCAAGCCTTGGAGATGGACCCTCACAGCCTGGAAGCAGCACTGGCTTCTGGACAAAAACAGTCTTGACCATGCAGACACTGAGTATTCACCTCCTTTAATAACCTACCTTCTTCAGGAACACCAGAGGCTCTAAAAGTCACAAAGCAGCAGCTGTGTCTGTGTCTCACCTTTTCTAAGGCACTTTGATTCCATTTCAGCATTAATCGAGACACGAGAAGATGAAACTGGCATGGATCCCAGTGGAATATCAACACCCAGTGGTTAAAGTCAGTAAAAAAAGCAGAATAAATAGTTCACCCATCACACTGCACTACCAGAAAGTTTTATCCCGAAAGAATTTGGAGCTCATTTTGCCTCAAAGGAGGACAAACAAACATAAGATCTGGCTGCAGGAGCGACTCAGGAACTTCACTCAAAGAGGCCAAACTTCTCATTGTCTCACTGCAAATAAGTGGACTTGTGGCTTTAGCTATGTCAGTACACTCCTGATGTTTACTAGGAATTAGGAACATCTGCTGCCCACACAGGGAAGAAAGGCCAGGGATGGAAATTAAAACTGAGCAGATGAAACACTAGGACACAAAGGTAGCTCACAGCTTTAATTTCAAATAAAATCTCTCAACTTGAATGAAGAGCTTGAGTTAAACTAATCTATGACTTTCTTAACACTCCTTGCTTACAAGCAAGGATTACCACCTTCTAAACTGTACTTCTTATCTAGCTTAAAGTCAGCTAAAAGAAAAATGCAGAGTAAAAGCTGATCAGCCTGTAAGAGTAAACCCAGGGACGTACACATTTTTCAGGATGCAAGTTGGATGCAGAAGCTATGACAGAATACTGACACTTTTTTTCCATCATCAGAAAAAAACAGCTAGGTGTGTACTCTGCTGAAGCAGCAGTGTGCACTTAAACAAAAAAGAACAGAACATCTCAGGTATGTGTGAAAATATCAGTCTTTGTTCCTCGAACTAAAGTTGCAGAAATAAATGAGCCAATTTCTTTATCGTAGGCTTTTTTCTTTGGGTGTTGTCTGTCTTAAATTAAAACCTGTCAGTTCATGAATTGATACAATATTTACAAAAGCACAAGGAAAATACTGTCACCTATTCCTTACGAAGGCCACCAGTGCCTGCTGGAAGGGAGCTGAAGTGCCACATGTGAACTCCCAGCCCTGCATCGACCTCAAGTGCATTGCAGAGTTACACAGATGATCTTCACTCCCTAGCAGAAAGTCTAGTTTTGTGTTTCTTTGTGGTTTTCTGAGAGTTATTTCTGGAAAGAAAAAAAAATACTGGTTTGGATATTAGTTCTGTTAATGCTGATGTAAATTGAGATTTAATCCACTGTCGATCACCAGAGTAAAATCTTCTTTCACAATTTTGCCCCTTTTCTCTCATTACCGGATGAGCTAAGAAGGGGTCACTGAGCAGGCCCAGCTGCTTGTTTTGTGTGCATTGCACACTGCCAATGGTTTTTTCTCCCCTCCTGTCTTCAGCATGTAAACCTATTTCCACATTTGTGATGGGAAAGATTACAATCAGTCTGAATTAGGGAGCTCCAAATAATACCATTCTTAGAAAATTAAAGGTAGCCTGCATTGTGTCTCAAAAAACTCTTTTCTTCTTTTTCTATTTTTTTTTGTAAAATTAAGATGTTCCAAGCCCCTAACTGCCCAAAAGTAACCCACTACCCTCTTCAAAGTGGCAATTACTTGGATAAAATTAATTAAGGCTTCTGCAAAATTAATGGGAAGAGAGGCTACAAACCAAAACCAGAATGGTGCTGTTAGATTTCACCTGCCACAATTTACCATCCAACCTTATGATACTATTGATGTGCTTGCACTATATCCACTTTAAATCACCATAAACCATTGCCAAACTCAGATTTTTCACTGGCCAGGTGTTGTTACAAGGATTATTTGTCATGTCTCCAGAAATCTTTTAATTTTGTATGAGGTGAAACTGACAGATCCATGTGGGGTTCAAAAAATTCTTCATAAAAATCAATTCATTGAAAAGTAGTAAGGGACTTTTGAAAAGTTCATTTTTAAGTGTTTTAAAGATGGTGCTTCATCAGTTCATACTGAAGCAGAACACACCCCTTCATTCAGGTTTTGCTGGAAATAAGAACAGTGCAACTGAATTTAACTCTTGTAAGTGTTCACTGACCACTAAAATGGTAAAGCATTTCCATAAAAGCATTACAACTCCCCAAACTGAAACAACAAGTAGAAATATCTTGGACTTACACCCATCTTTTTGAGAATGGAAGGTCTGATCCAATCCCTGATAATTTGAATTCCAACTGAACAGCCTGCTACTATGGCTCTTAAGAGTTTACTGGATGCTGAATTTCATCTACCAAGAAAACCTGTTAGATTTAATAATTTAATTTTTCAAGAAACAGTCCAGGGGATCAACAGTTAAACCAAGGAACCTCTAGCAAACAGAACAATGAAAATTAAGTAATTAGCTTCCTTATAGTGCTTTGACAGATGCATTGAATAAATCTGAGCTGATTTATCAGTCACGTGCCTTTGTGTGGTAGGTATTAGAACTATCTGTCATTAACCTTATGCTACTAATGAAAGTGCTTGGGCAGAGAAGTTAAATGACTTCCCAAGGTCACAGCTGAAGTTGGCATTACAACTCAGGCATTTACTTTCAGCCACTGAAGATAATTTCTTTAAAAACATAAAGGGATTCGTGAGGAAAAGATCATGACCCAGAAAGACACCATGATTTCTCTAACCTCAGTTTCAGAAGGCAGAAATAAATTTGAGAAATGGCTGTGAAAAACCATTGCAAAGAAAAGAGTTACCCATCTAAATTCTGGAGTGGTACCATCCAAATTCTGTTTTATTATATTGTTATGTTTCACCCCCAGAATCTGTCTGACAATTTGATTTATTTTGTATGATTTACATTATAGTTAAGTGACACCTCACTCTGTGTTTCCAACAAAACCCATAGACAAATCTAGCTGTCAGTGAATGTCTTGAAAAATGACAATCCATCTTTGTTGTTATTAATGTTATGGTAGGAGGTAGGGAAGGGAAAATATTATATAATGAAAATGGCTTTTGAGAGAAGATTTAAATATTCTGTAATATGGACTATAAAAGAAACTTAACCTCCTTAAGGCTCGAGCTGACAAAATATATTTTTAAAAATGTATTGGCTATGCAGAGAAAATTCTGCCATTTGTATTCAACAAATGAAGTGCAATTTTTTTTTCCTTCAGGATGTAAAAATGCAGGTTTCATGTAAAGAAATATTAAAGCATGTATTATTTTTTCCTGACCTTTTGACAGGGCTGTCTATTGAGCTTGGTAGGAATTCAGATTCAGATTTCAAAATTAATGATTAATACTACAGACTTTTCACAGTATTGAACTGGCAGTGCCAAATTCCTCTACCATGAGCAACTGCAACTCCACGCATTTCAGCAGAGCTGTGTTTGCATATCTTAGCAAGCAATTCTGGCCCCGTGCCTGGGAAAGCATCTTGCATTCCATAGTCACTTGATTATGGCTCATCTTTAAACCACACTTTACTATTTGCAAGATACTTGACCCACAAAACCAGAGAAGTCCATCTGCTAAGGTTCCATTGTGCATCAGTAAGTAAAAATGATGAAACTATTTGAAGTGCAAAATCTAGTATAAAAGGGACATAAATATATTCCAAATACGTACTTGCTTCTGCAGACTGATGAACTTGAAATTTGGGGTTAAAAATTTCACTTGCACTAGAAATTCCTTTCTTCAAGATGCTTTTTACCTGAACCAGAAATAGTTCTTACTACTAAAAGGGCAAGATCCACCTAAAAGAACCCATTCTTGGAAAAAACTAAGAATGCACCCACAAGCCAGTACCAGCTGTCAAAGATATACAGGATTCAATTAAGAATCTGCTTCTAATAGTCTGGAACAACCTAAATGGAATAAAAATATTAGGTATTAGCCCCGAGACATCTATTGATACCAACACTGTTGCTTTTTGGTGGGGTACAAGCTAACCACATGTCGAAAATTTTTACCCAAACTCCAGTTTGGTCTAAAATACAAATCTAATGTAATGTTAGGCTTGTAAATACAAGACTAAATAACTAAAACTGCTTATTTTTTTGGTTTCATAGAATCACAGAATTCCCTGGGTTGGAAGGAACTTTAAAGTCCACCCAGTGCTACCCCCTGCCATGGGCAGGGACACCTTCCACTATCCCAGGTTGCTCCAAGCCCATTCCAACCTGGCCTTGGACATTTCCAGGGTTGGGGCAGCTTTTCTGGGGGTGTCAGGGTCTCACCATGCTTACAGCAAAGAATTTCCTCCTAAGAATAAACCTAAATTCTCTCTCTGACAGTTTAACAGCATTGCAGTTCTTCCTTCTTCCCATTAAAGTTGTGGGTTTTTCTGGCAGGGAGTTTTTGGCTTTTTTTTTTTTTTTAACTACAACCTTAAAAGGTATTTTTCCTCCTTTTATGCCATTACCTCTTATGATATTTTTAAAATATCTACTTAGCTATTTTTAAGTTTTTTAATAATGCTATTAGACCTGTCATGGCAACACTTTTCTGCAAATCTGTGGAGGATGTGACTGCTAGAACACTAACCCCACATATGTTCACTGCATATAAGCCTACAACTCCACTGCCACTATAACTATGAACAAACATTGTGGAGGGGTTTTCCATTTGTTTGGGGTTTTTTTTTCCTCTCTTTGTACACCTACCAGCTATTTCCTTTTTCATTGCCACAGCTCCAGTCACAAGGAGGCAGCAATAAATCTTTGCATATACACAGGGGCTGGGACAGAAGGTTGCTGAAAGCCCTGTGATCCTCTTGCAGACAACAGCAATAAACCTTACTGTATTCAGCATTGTAGAGAAATTTTAGGCCCCCAAGACCTTTCTTTAGGCACCTGCAAGGTATGTACTTTAGCAAACACCTGATTTCCAGAGCAGAATAAGGTACCTTTACTCCCTGTTTGGTACATGGCAAGAATGAGATGCTCCAGAACATCTGAAAACACACACCCACTGTAAAAAGACATCCAGACACTTATTTTATCAGGGAACTATCCAGATTTAGTCAATATTAACCAAGAAGACCTTACTGTTTGCTTCGGCTCAGGCTCTACAGAATCAGTAAGAGTCCTGTACTAACAGAAGACATTCAGAAGTATAGTTCAGTACCTGTCAGATCAGTAATTCCCTAATTGCATTTCCCTTTGCTAAATAGCACATTGTGTGACAAGAAAATATGTTGCAAAGGGGCTGCAAAAAAGCCCCTTTGAAAAAGCCTTCAAAACATTGCTAGTACAGAAAAATGGCACACAATGTTATGGAGCAAATCACTGAGTTATATTTTTCTTTAAAAACACAAGCACTTTTCATAGTTCCTGGCCTGTTGAAGGTAAACTGAAATGAACATTATAATTTTATTAGATGTCCATTCCATGAGTATCCAAGGTTTCAATCGTTATATTTTATACTCCTCAAGGAAGAATAAAGCTATTTCAGTATCATCCCTGAAGACTTGTAATTATCACTGGTTGACTTTAGAGTGTGTCTCTTCAGAAAGAGAAGGTACCGTAAATATATATATATTTATATATGAACTACAGACCTTTCAAGACCATATATGTTCTTAAGGCTGTGCCTTCTCTGTAGGTCCTTTGCCCTTTTTCAGTTCAGACTGACAAATAATTAAGTCTGGAGCAGTCCTTGGCCAGGACCAGATTGTGAAGCACTGATTTGGCATTTTGCTTAATAGACATTCAGCTCAATTGTACTGTTAGTGAAGCCGAACTGAAATTTAATTCTTGTTGCTCATGTCTTTTGACAAACTGCTGGAAACACCATTTTTAACATGCTCAATTGCTTTCATGAAGCACTAAACCACAGCATGTTCCTCTGCCCGTCACCCAAACATTTCCAGGGCAATCACCGGCATAAAGTTGACCAAAACTCCTGAAACAACACCTCTAACATTTCACCCAGGATATAACTTTTCCTGCCTCCCCTGGAGGTGCCAGATGGAAATCTGGCTGTGTCAATAAGGTCACTTACCTCCACCAACTTGTTGGCGTGTTCACGGAAGACCTGAGCGTATTCCTTCACTTCTTTCTCGTTCCCGCTTTTCGCGGCCTCGATGAGAACCAGCAGTGGGACGTTGGTCTCCAGGAATGAATCTGATATGTGATCCATCACTGCCTTCCGGAGCTGTGACAAAGGACAGCAGATCAGTAAACAAAGGACATTTATCAGCACACGTTCCCACTGTTCATGTTGAAGCACTGATGTGTTGCATCTCGCAGCATTATGTGGGAATTTGGACTTTTTGCTTTCTTTTCTCCAATATTTCCTGCAAGCAAAATTAAAAACTTGAGGGCCTAGGCTCTGCAAACCCCTCCTGGGATTTGTGCTGACATATACCTAATCCTACTGGCCTGAATGGATCTGTACAGAATGCTGGTGATAACTCATGTAAGACATAGCAAATTGATGAGAAATGAAAGCTCCACACTACTTGAGAAAACAGTTCAGCTCACTAAAAAGCCAAATATGGATTAAGAAGCTTAACTCCAAGCAACCATTAAAAAATATTAGCCTGAATATTTCTAAGCCTTCTCTAATTCCTCCAGTGAATAGTATTCCATGCAATAATTAATATTTTGTGTAGCAGATACCTTGTGCTTTGTATTCCCATTTGAATAGCTCCAAGAAGTATAAACAGAAAACCTTTTTAGCATTTTCCAGGCAGATTAGAAAACATATTACAATTTATTCTAAAGGAAGAAGAAAACATCTTACAAGTTACTGAAGATTTAACACCTGTTAGTCCATGTAAGCATCTATTTGAGACAATATTACTGTAAGAATGATGTCACTAGCCTCTTTTCCACCTTGCTAATGACCACTAATTAATGTCAAACTTCCACAAAATTTGAAAGACAGCCAGAAAGATGACTGAAATCTTAAATAATTCTTCCTGGAAGCGTAATTGCTCTGTAGGATTGTGGATCAGAAACATCTTGATTATGTTTTCTCCAGCTTTTGGGTTGTTAAGAATGAAAAACTGTGGGCTCAAACAGAAGCTAGGAGCTATTCAGCCTAGAGGCTTGGGTAGCCATTAGTCTCCTTAAATAATGCATGTTTAGCTAGATGAAGCATCCAGAGAGGTAATTTTCTCTATTCTGCAGCCCAGACAAGAAAGCTTTAGCTAGACAAGGTGCCATCAAAACACCCAATCACACTGAAAACCACCCTATTGTCAGACATTGCAAATACACAATCCAAGATGCATTTGCTGTTTGATGACAGCAATTCTCAGCTCTATTTGAATAAGGAGAAAGCTAACTTTGAATATTTTTCTTCATTCCCTGAGTGGTGCAGTAAAAACAAGCTAAGCAAAATAGCATATATGTGCTTGTAGGAGGTATTCATTTTATTTCCATCACAACTGAAGCAGTCAACATATTAAGCAGTTCTCAATTCTCCTTAAAAATTAATTCTACACAGATTCAACCTGGAAAGTTTTTGGTTTTTTTTTCCGCTTTCAAAATGATTAAAGGCACTCAGAATAGCCAACTCAGTAACACATACAAACAGGGGGAGGAAAGAAGACAAAAAGAAGAAAAGAATCATCTATCAGAGACCTGCCAACAGTTTGGAAGCTGCTGTGTGTTTGCTACCACCTATTACATTTCCATCTTGTACTCTTTATTTTTTCTCCCATCAATCTGCTGCTCTCCACTTACTGACTCTTATTTTCTTCTTACATTAAAAGCTCTTTCAGACCATGCTTTGGGTCTATTTGCGCAGCATCTCACACAATGGGATTCTGATCCATGGATAGTTTTCATAGGTAGCATCTCAATAGAAATAATAATATTGCTCCAAGTACATCAAAACATTGCAAGAAAAAGAAGAATAAATGTTCTAAGATGCTCAGTGTCAGAGAACAGTGCAGCAGCACAGCACTCTGCATTCTATGGCTGATAGATTTCCAGTCAGTATTTATAAAAATTTAACTTAAGAATTCAGACACACGGTGGGATTCTTGGGGTTGCTCTCTGCAGGACAACCAGGAGTTGGACTCTATGATCCTTGTGGATCCCTTTCAACTCAGGATATTCTGTGATTCCCTATTAAATTAATAGTTTCACTTATAGCCAGCATTAAGGGAGAAATACTGCCAGAGAAGGTGTATCATAAATTTGCATAATTCTCTCTGCAGACATCCATTTTCCAGGGCTTGCTGGCAAACTCCAGATCAGATGCCTCATTTGTGTACCCACAGTTAGACTTTGATGCCCATTGTATCAAAAAAGACCAAATGGTAGGTAGCATTTCCAAAGGAACACATGAAGCTTTTAAAAAATTCCATGGGGCTTCCAGCTCATTCTCAGTGAAAGATCCTTAAAAAAATCCACTTGCTCAAGTTCAATATGTGCCAGTGAAAACCTACTGTCCACTGCACTAAAAAACCCTTACTTTAAATGCTAAATGAGCACTAACACCTTCCTGTATGTATCCTGCCATAAGGAGGGATCTGTTCCAAAGGCTTCTATTTATTCAATGAACAAACAATTCAATTTTTAATCTAAGGTAATGTGGTGTTATGGATCGGGTTATAACAATTTGCCCCATGGAATTGTAACAGCAGTCTCAGGATGTTCAAGTAAGCAGCTTATTCTCATCAGTGTTAAATATCTTCAGCCTACAACCACATCCCAGAAATCAATAAAAAGGACAGCAAAAGCATCAGCTAACCAGCAATTTGGGGTTTACCATAGTAAATATACAGCAGAGCTCTTTCTGAATCAAAGTGAATGAATAAAACGGATATCTTGTTTCTAATGGTAACTGAGTGTTGCACTCTGAGGTTCCTAATTGCAGCAGCTGAAAAAAAAAGAATCTGAATTCTGACTGTCACAGGTTTAATAAATACAAAATTAATACATTCTGTTTTTCTTCTGCTGTGTTAATCATAGATGTCAGTGGAATATTTCTGGCCCCTCTTGTAAACAGGCACTATAATTTCTTTAGGAATTTGCTATCTGAGTTTTAGGACACCCTTGCACTGGAGTTGAAAGGTAGAGTTAACGGGTTTTATGTACGCAGGAGACCACAAATTTTCCCATCCTTCACCACAAGCTGTAAAGAATGACTTGACAAAATCATTTGTTAAATGTGACAGCAGTATGAAGGCAAGACATTCATCCAAGAGCTCAAATGGATACATGACAAGGTAATATTAATGGCACAAGACAAGACATTTAAAACTACTGGCTCACCATTACCAGTCTATTTGATCCAATTAGGGCTATTCATCAAGGCAGATAACTACTGGAAAAACAATCTTGTGTGTTCCTGTGCATACTGCAACAAAGTCCAGTCTAAGTGATGGCTTGTGCATCCAGAGATTTCAGTTTCATCCAGGTAACCTCAGTTCAGAAGGGAATAGGAGAAGGCTGTGACTTAAATCTGAAAGCAGCAAAAGCCTGTCGTGTTTTATTCCAAAACCAGCACCAGGGTTTTGCTCGTGCACCTGCATTAACAAATGCCTTCGCAATGCCTTAATTTATGCTGAGCTCTGATGTAAATATTATGACACACACTATTACTTGTAAGACAACGTTTTAGGTTTTTTTTCCCCCACAGGATCTTTAATTTAGAGATGAATTCAAAGCAAGAATTCCACCACGTGAAACTTGATTTATTAGAGGAGAAAGCACGTTAAATTAAGGTCTTGCTTAATTCATTTTGTCAGAGTCAAAACTTTATTAATGTACATAAGGCTAACAGATTAATAAATTTGCCACAACAACAAAAAATACAGAAGAAAAACATCAAGACCTGAAAATATTTTTGAAAGCATGAATGGTGCACAGGCAGATTTTATGCCTTTCCAGTTCAGTCAATTTAGTCAGTTTATGGTGCACAGTCAAGTTACTGGTTTTGATAGCATCATGCTCTGCTGTTCTAAGCACCATTTAGGGCTGTTTTATCATTGTCAGTTCACAGCCATAATTGAGCTCAAAGAGGTTAAATGCCCACCAAAACGATGTTTTCCATGGCTATATAACAATTTTAGAACCAAAATGTCTCAGTGCTACTTACAGTCTAGTGGAGAATTAAATGTCCAATCCTGCCACTGGAAGGTAAAGCCACAGCAGGAGATTAATGACTCCAACAGATTGTTAAACTTTATAAAGCCTGGCAGTACAGAGCTGCCTGTAACAAAAGTTTACCAAGGAGCACCTTATTCACTATTTTCCATTTAACAGGAGTTGCAACCCAGCTCCTGCAGAGAGCTCCCAAACAGGCATTAATTCAATTGAAAGGGATGAAAATAAAGCCTTCTCCACTGCAGTTAAGGTGTGTCACCTCCAATACGCTGTGAAATTGAGTTCTGGAGAATAAGGCAGTGACCATTAGAAGCTGCTGCAGTTTGGTGCTAAAGAGAAAGTCTCAGTCAATTCTGCAGACTGTGTCACATAGGATGTGACCAAAGAATGGTAACCTGGGGGATGGGGACAGCAACACCACCAGCTTTGTCTTGGCAGATTAAACAGCAAAATGACTGCCATTTAGAACATGTATCACACTTAAGACACTCAAACTAGAGATCTATGGAATAAATTTAAAAAGTAGGATTTGAGCCAAAGATAAATCAGGAAGAAACACTATTACAAAGACAGGTAATTCTTACTAGAACCATGAAATGGCCTGGATCTTAAAGAACATCCAGTTCCAACCCCCCTCCCACGGGCAGGGACATCTCCCACTATCCCAGGCTGCTTCAAGCCCCATCCAGCCTGGCCTGGGGCACTTCCAGGGATCCAGGGACAGCCACAGCTCCTCTGGGCACCCTGTGCCAGGGCCTCAGCACCCTCACAGGGAACAATTTTTTCCTAAAATCTAATCTAAACCTGCTCTCTTTTAGTTTGAACTTCTTAATATATTTTTCCATATGTGAGCTTTCCTCTGTCTACGGAGAAGCTGCCATAATCAGGAAGAGATTTGGGGTGAATTTACTAACAGAAAGCAAGTTGAAGTGACATTTTTTGACCACAAATTTGGAAGAGTATAAGAAACACACACAAAGAACATTCCTCCTAGTCATAGACCGCTACAATGGATTCCTCAAAATGGTTCATGGCCTGAAGCATGGAAGAACCCAGTCACCAAGTGCTAAGGTACTTAATCCCCATTGATTTAAATTTGTGTGTTTGTTTGCTGGGGTTTTTTTAGGGCCTAAGGTGGGTGGCTTATCAATTTTCATGACAGAAAAATTTTCGACTGCCTTTTCAAAAAAACATTTTTCAGTGAGAGAAGCCTCAGGCTTGCTAGCAGTATTAGTGCAGTTACATAAAAGCAGAGAAAAAAATTATATGTTTGGGGAAATGATAACCACACACCCCCCAAACATGTGAGGATTATCAGGGTATGAACTCTGTCTTCCATGTCTGGATAGAACAAAAAAGACCCAACTCCGATGGCAGTGCTGGGATTCTATTAAATATTTATTATATCTAAAAATAAAGAATTATACAGGGGATTAACAGGTAGAGGGCAGTATACAGAGATTCCCATCAAAAATGTGGGAAAAGCGGAAATACAGGTAGGAGCTGAGCAGACAGTGAAAAGCATTTGGAAAGTCAAAATAACCCAGAAGTGAAAAGACAGTGATTAACTTTTGCATTCTGTATGACCTGAGAGGGTAGAATTGTGATAAAGTGAATGTGGGAGGATGAAATTGCAGAATAGGAAATTTCATGTAGGAACAAAGAAGGGAAAAAAACTATAGGTGGTCCCAGCAGAGAAAAAAAAGGGATAAGACTTTGAAAAATAACCTTGTGAAAACTGAAGAGGTCTGAAAAGTGTCAAAAATGTCACCAAAACTGCAAACCTAAAGAGTCTGATGTAAAAGTGGTGGGACAAGGAAGAGGATAAAGAGAAAGAATAGAGATAATGGATTAAAAATGCTAAGATTAAACTAAAAACCACAATCTATTGTGTAGCTTCATTTACTGTCTCAGGCCCTGTTGAAATGATACTTAAATCAAGCAGAGCTTTGCAGCTTTATGGGTTTTTTAAATCAAATACAGTAAATAAATAAAAGGGGAAAAGTAAATGGGGATAAATAAATAAATAAATAAATAAAATAAAAGGGGAAAAGCTGGTATGGGGAGATGAAATAGCTATTTGGTCAAGATGGGAAGGAAATCTACAAAAACTCTTAGTGAAGTTATCCTCACTGTGAGCAGTCAGATCCCATAAGCCCTACAGGTTTATTACAATAAATGTCACATGTGTCCCACTTGCAGTCCCACCTAACCCAGCTGCATGAACAGCCTGGCATAGCAAATAGTCTTCAGCTTCTCCAAGACCTAGAGACTGAGCCCAGTGGAAGCTGATGACAGCTCTTGGGTAGATCTGTCTGTTGAAGTGCCAGACAATGGCTAAAACGAGATTAAAAATTGATTGTGTGCTGCAAAAATGGATTTCTCGTCATCCTGTCCAAGAGTCACTCAAAGTCACCAGCAGATCCTGCCCCATGCACAGAGATGATTGATATCTGATACTATCAGTTATTACCCATGCCTTTCAAAAAGCTCTCACAGCAGTGGGATCAGTCTGGGTTTTGTTGTTGGGTTTGTTTTGTTGGGGTTTTTGTTGTCTTTTTTCTCGTTTCACTTATACTTTGTTTTCTTCTCCTTTGCAGTAATTTTTACACAGTAAGAATTGGAAACAAACCTTTTGTATCTGGTTGCTTAATTACAAGTAGAACATAACATTAAAGATATTTCATAACACTTAGAAATAGAGTTAGTGAACAAAATTAATGTCAATTAAGAAACAAATGTAATGTTGAAATCCCATTTGGCAATTAAACTCTATGTACTTTGGCACTGCTCATAAAGCCATTAGAAGGATGGAATTAGAGAAGTCTTTGGAAAAGGATTATTTTTTTCTCCACGTTTATAGTGCTCCCTACCTCATGCCACTGCACTAACATTTGAAGCTATTGTTATGAATCCAAACTTCTATAAGTGCCTTTAGCTGATGTGACTACAGGTCATTCTCAAGATGATAGATACTCCAGAACAGTGAAAGCTTCTTTATGTAAAACTATTATCAACAGAAGTCTCTTGAAATACATTTCTGGTGGGCTTTTTGCCTCTTTTTTGGTCTAGTTTGTGGGTATTTTTATTTATAATGTAGCAACTTTATACACTTCCATTAAGCTTCTCCCGCATTTACAGTGTTTTTTTATCAAAAAGATTTTTAAAAACTCCACACTTATTCCTCTGCAGTGATTAGAGAGGTAGGCATCTTTAAACACGAAGATTTGTTGAAATATCCGAGGTTTTACAGCTCAGTATTTGAGGAATAATACACAAATTATGTGCAGTAATCTCTTCCAATGCAATAGAGCTGTCACTGAGTTTTGCCTCCTAATTCTTCTCAAGGCACTTTGAAAGGCCAACCCTCTGCTCACTTAAAGTGACTTTGGTTAAGAAAAAGAAAGATAAAATCAGGTCCCTATTTCAAAAAGCAAAAGCAGCCATGGTTACTACACAGTGGCTTGTGCCAGAAAAAAATAATCCATCATGAATATTATGTTGCAGCTCAAAATTTCCTTTGTTTGATGAAAGTGTTACACACTGCAGCCTTACCCAAAACTACCTGATATGGGCATAGTTTCCTGAAATATGGCACCATATGTGCATCAGTAAACATTATGTGTAGAGTAAATTAAACCAAGCCTTATAATTAGGCAGTAAGGAAATTACTGCAGACCTGAAAGAGTAAATCAGCAGTATTAAAGCACTCTCCACTTCCCCTGAAACACTTCAGAGCACCATAAAAGCCTCAATGTCACAGTGATGAACACCTAGAAATGCATTTTGAGGGAGACAAAGACTTGTGCATTCAAAGAAGTTCAAATCAAAATCCTTACTGATTGTACTTCAAATAACAGTGCATTTTCCCTAATTCTTTCGATCAGATGTTTGGAAATTTTACCATAAGTCCTTTCCTGAAGTAAATACACCAGTTATTCTACCCAATGGGAGCAGACAAAAAGTGTAAGTATTGATCAGCATGCCAGAGGCTCACAGCTCTTTCAGACCATGTTGGTGACATTCACATAATATTCATAAATTCAGTGGAAGCTGGAAGAGCAGAGGACTTCATCAAGTGGAGCATTGCTACCTCTGCCTTCTAAGCCAGTATCACACCAGAGTCCAGCCTAACACCTTTGTACCTAGAAAACAACTACAAGGCTAGAAAAGAACTACACACAATGCAGTGCACCCATATTAAATAGAATACAAGGCATAAACATGTAGCCCTGGCACAGAAATAAATCTGTATTAGCATTTGATAGTCTGCTTTTAGGAAGCCAGCTTCCAGATTTCCTTATTCAAGAGCACTGGAGTCACCGCAGGCAAAAATCAAACCTATTAAGCAACAACAAAAGGTGCTGAGTTTCTCACAAGCAAGAGCTGATGCCACAGGTGGCCTTAGGTTCAAAGAGTTTTAGATTGATTTGTGGCCGGCTCCCTTTAAAAAATGCCAGCATTTTGTCAAGATGTATTTTTGTGCAACAGAATGGGGCAATCTCAGTAATAACACTGCACTTCCCCTTGGAAACAGCCAAAAACTCCTCCTTGGTAATACAGCACAGACTCCTGTGGATCATCTGTTTTAAGTGTGACCTTGCTTCGACTCTGCCTTTGCAAAATAAATCTTAATAAACATTCCTGCAAGACTAAATTCTTAAGTTACAACCTCCTTGGGTATTCTGTACTACTTCACACTTGCATGAAGTTTTGCATCTTCAGAACAGTGTAGCAACTCTTACAAACTCTCACTGTGCTATGTGAGCTAGGGAAGGTCTGTGGCCCTTTCATTCTCTGTTTTCTTCCCTTATTTAAATTATACAGATCTTGGATTTAATAAAAGCCCCCTTCAGGATTTCTAACCTTACCCAATGCCCTCTTGTTTGCAACAAAGGGCACATCAGAGAAGGAGAACACACTTCCTCAGCCCTCCCCAGAAATGCACTGATTGCTGCACTGTCAACTGGCTCTAGTGGACAGCTGGAAAGCCAAAAGACTTCTCACACAAACCTACCTTTAGGGTGCCTAAATTAGAAATCAGATCGGTCATGACTCCCTTTGTATAAAGAGCTTATACAAAACACAGCCTGGAAACCCCAAGTCGCCCTCCAGAGATGAACTCTCCAGTGTATGTAAGGGAGGCTGAAGGAAACCCACTTCTTTACATCACCACCTGATTTCTATAACTGACATCAGCTGGTGTGAATGTTCAGAGCTCTCTCTTTCCTCTTCCCCCTCAAGTAAGAGTTTTTTATTTCTTTGGATGTGCTCTTCATTGTCTTTGGGAAGCTGAAAGGAGTTTGTTATTTAATGTATATTAAGTTTGATTAGAATTGGGTTCACTGTTTTCCACTAAAGATTTGTTTTTTGCCTTTTGAGCCCTTATGCTTCCCTTGGGCTTATATCTTAATATTCAGATGCTGTGAACCTACTAATGCTGGTACAACACAGAATACCTCAAGTGAGGCAGCTTCACCTTCAGAAGCAACTTTATTTTCTGTGCTTCAGATTATTCTTCTAAAACTGGGCAGTAAGCTTGCTTATCCTCACAGACCACAGTAAAGAGAGGATAAACAAAAAAATTAAGTCAGTTTATCGTGATCTAGAGCACCAAGATTTAATTTCTAGGTGCTGCTGGCCCTCCCTACAGCATTTGCAAGTCATCTGGTCTGGGTGTGAGACTGCAGCTGTGCTGCAATAACATGATGATAAGATTTCCTCCTTTGGAGGAAGTCCTGTGTTTTCCTCAAACCACTTATGTTCTGTGAAGAAGTAACCTATGCATATCTTTGAGTAGAGAGATTTAAGCCCACAGACTGAAAACTTATATAAGTGTCTATCCATAATATAATTGACATTGTATGGGTTAGCTGTGATAAAATCTGTTCCAACAGAACACATTCTTTCAGTTTTAGGTGTCCTGTCAGTCTAATCCCATGAGTTAATATTCATGATTTTTATTCTGAGAGTCCTTCTAGAGTCTACACCAATTTTTGGCAGGCTTCAAAGTGCTAAACTTTTTTTTTTTTTTTTTTTTACCCTAAATAGCATTCATAAACAGCAACACAATCTACGTGGAAGTGAGTAACAGAAAGAGTAAACTAAGACACTGCTGCTCAAGGAACACAGAGAGATGATAAATAAGCCCGAGATCTAGTTCCAACTGGTATAACCCATATTAAACAAAGGACAGCAAATTGCAAGTCCTGTCAGAGACCTGTGAAGTTGATAAAAACTGAGTATGGTCAAGATGTTGTCTCCAAGCTCTTTTGTTTTTTACCCAATTTGCACAACCAAATTACAGGAAGTATTTGTCTCATCAAAGTTTAGGCTTTTGCAAGCTTGACTTGCAGCCTAATACAGCTACTGAAACAGTACTACCAAGGATTTAATGACCATTGTGAGTGCCTTCAAACTCAGGATATTCTGTGGCTAAAATATAGTATAATTATTGAAGGGAGGGATGTTAGAGAATATGGCTGATAACAGGCTGATGAAAATCATGCCCAGAGTCCACCAAGTGTCTTACAAAGGAATTTGCAAGAGCCCATCTTAGCACAGGGGAATGCAAATGACTGATCAAATATAGATAAGGGTCATGTGAAAGGATGTACTTACTGCATTATACATAAAGAATTGACTGCAGGTATAAAAAGGGCAAATATGACCTGGATTTTTTTTTTTTTTTTTTTAATTTTGGCTTCTGCAGAATGTGTGCCTGGTAGAAAGACACCACAGCATGGTCACTATTAATATTAGTTCATGCCTAAATGGCCAAACCTGATCCTGAGTACCCCAAAGTGTGTCCCCATTCCTTGGACACTGATAGTGGCTATTAGAAAAAGCAGACATTGAAAAGAAGCTATCAAAGTCCTAACCCATCAGAAAGAGGGAAAACTCACCTAAACCAATGCAGAAATCTTGGAAAAACCTATCTTACAGCTTTCAGCCTACCAAGGAGCTCTCATTACATCACCAGTAACAAGGACAAACCCCAGATACACCTGAAAGCCATTTTTGGGAAATGATATAGGAAAACAAGCTCTGTGGCACTGTGGAAATCACATGCAGGGTTTATTTAAGAATAGTAACCTGCTATGGTTATACAATACCAATGTTACTGCCGTTGCAGATAGCAGAGGAGAACAGAACCATACTCTGGACTGGTGTTCTGGGGGAATGATGCTCATAGCAGTAAATCTGCCCTGTTGGTTCTTTTTTTTTTTTTTTTTTTTCAAACACATATCAATCAGTTGGCCAATTTTAAAACCATCTGACAGAGAGAAAATATCTTAAAGATGGTGAATAGCTGGAGTTGGAAGGAAAACTGTCTGTGTAGGAGAAGAGAGACCCAAATCAGTGTCCTGGGGAGGGAACTCTGTTATGTGAAGTCAGAAGCTGGCTGGCCAGAGTACCCACACAGGTACCAGCTGAGCAGGAGCCAAAAGCAGCCCATCACCCTCTGCATTTCACCTGGAGTAACAAATCAGCCTCAGGTAATGAGGAATGAGCAGGGAGAATGACAGGGGACAGAAAATGAGAGGAAACATGAGAACCGAGGACCTGAGATTATTGCTGTAGAAAGCCCTAAACAGACTTTTTACGCTGAAAAAAGCAGAATTTTATTAATTCAGGTGTTCACAATTTTGGTTTTCAGTCCTATGTCTACAAAATATGGATTCCTCAGAGGTTTGTAGGATGCTGTCTGGAAAAGACAATCTGAGGAGAGGACATTTTTGATAAAAAGAAGCGCTGAAGTGGAATGTTTTGCCTCACAGTGGTGTGAAGAATTCTTTTTTTCCATATTCAAAATCACCACCTCAGCTACTACCTGTATGTAGCTACTAATAGAATGGTCATATTTTTCTGCTTTTTGTGTACCCATCCAAAAGGTTGAGCTGGAGTCTACCACACAGCACATAAAAGCCACAAAAATATAATCAGGTGGCAAAAATTGCATTTTGATACACCCAAATATGTTTGCATTTTGCACACCCAAACTTAGATTTCTAACAGTAAGATAATATCTATTAGGCATCCATTCCATTCCAGTGAAAGCCCAGGATGTCAGAACTAAATGTTCAAAAGTATTTAGCAAAATGCAACTGGTAATGCAGATATTTCAGGACCTTCTACTCCACAGTTTCTATTAATATATATATTTTAATGAAGTTTTGTTGCCTCAAACTGCAAGGAGAAGCAGAAATCTCACATTAAGAAAAATACAGTATTTTAATTTTTTTTTTCTTTTTTCTACTTTCAGATGAAATATGAAAATTTAAAAGCTAGCAAAATTCTTTGAAACAAAGGAAAATCTCCTTGTCAATTGTAAAAATGAGGGTTTAATTTTTAATAATTATTCATATGTAAATATTTGTATTTGAAATGCTAAGCTAAAAATAAATTAATAACTTTCAAAATGAAAACTGGAAACTACTGGAAAAAATCCACACTAGACTTTTCAACACTCTCAGGCTTCTTCTTTTTTATACATTTTTTTTTTATTATTATTATTTTAAAATTTAAATTTCTGGATAATTTCTGGAAGTTTTCCAGTTTTTAAGACAATGATCATTTTCTGTGGAGAATTTATTTCATGCAGTATTTGTAAGCAGCTTTAGTAATAACATAAACCTCAGTCTGTAGGAGTTGGATGAATACACCTTAACAGCTATATGAAAGCATAATTTCCAGTACAAACTGAGACCTGGTGGTGAAAAAGAAATCTTATTTCTCTCCAATCCCTTCCACTTGGAGGCACAGGAGCCTTGAATGGGTAAAAATGAAATAATGCAGGCAGGCTGCTGTAATGGCAGCACAGATGGGTGGCATTTGAGGCAAAACAAATGGTTTTGGTGATTCCACCTCGAGAGGCTCGTGCGGAACGAAGCAGCTCAGCTATCAGCTGGAACAGGACACAGGGGGTGGCAGCAGGGCCAGCAGGTGGGACAGCAGTGCTGGTGACAGCCCAGCAGTGCTGGTGACAGCCCAGCAGTGCTGGTGACAGCCCAGCAGGGCTGGTGACAGCCCAGCAGTGCTGGTGACAGCCCAGCTGCTCTGCTCTGCTCACACAGCTCCAGGCTGAGCTGCACCTCCAGGTGCTGTGACCAAACCCTCTGGTGTGTCCTGCCTGCCTCTTTCTCTCTCTCACAGTCACCCCAGAGCTGCGAGGCTCGAAATGTCAGGTGTGCCTGCTGCTCTGGGGTTACCTGCAGCATTTGAACTCTTGGGTTGGTGTTTCTCTTTCCTCCTATGGAGGAAAAACTAACAAAAGAATTGGAATCGACCAGCACCCACTGCTGGCCTGGCTTGCTGTACCATACAGGGAAAGATGCCTTTGTCACCTTTTGGGTTTTGTCTTTCTTTTTTTTGGGTTTTTTTTTGTTTTGTTTTTTGTTTTAACTACAGGCGTGCATACTAGTGGGAAAAAGAGATCCCCAATCTTGCCAGCTGGCACAACTTCTTATCAGATCCAGTTCTTTCTCCAGCTTGTTCAAAATGAAAGGCTGATTCAGCCTGGAAAAGAGAAGGCATCCACATCTTCTAGCACCTTCCAGTGCCTAAAGGCGCTACAAGAGAACTGGACAGGACTTTTGGAAAGGGCATGGAGTGACAGGACAGCAGGAATGGCTTTAAATTGCCAGTGGGCAGGGTTACAGAATCACAGAAATTTTAGGGTTGGAAGGGACCTCTGGAGGTCATCCAGTCCAACCCCCTGTCAAGGCAGTGTCACCTGCAGCGGGTGACACAGGAACGTGTCCAGGTGGGTTTGGAATGTCTCCAGAGAGGGAGACCCCACGGCCTGCCTGGGCAGCTGTTCCAGTGCTCTGCCACCCTCAACATAAAGAAGTTCTTCCTCATGTTGAGGTGGAACTTCTTGTGTTTTAGTTTGCTGCCTTTAGTCCTTGTCGTGTCGCTGGGCACCACTGGAAAGAGTCTGGCACCATCCTGTGATCCCTGCCTTGGAGATATTTATATGGATTGATGAGATCCCTCTTCTCTTTTCCAGACTAAACAAGCCCAATTTCTACACTATCTCCTCATGAGGGGGATGCTCCAGACCCTTCACCATCCTTGTGGCCTCTGCTGGACCTTCTCCAGTAGCTCCTTGTTTAAATTGTACCAAAGAGCCTGGGTCAGATTTTAGGAAGGAATTGTTCCCTGTGAGGGTGGTGAGGCCCTGGCACAGGGTGCCCAGAGAAGCTGTGGCTGCCTCTGAATCCCTGGAAGCACCCAAGGCCTGGCTGGACAAGGCTTGGAGCAATCTGGGACAGTGGAAGGTGTCCCTGCCCATGGAAGAGTGTTGGATAGAGATGGGTATTAGGGTAGGGTCCCTTCCAACCCAAACCACCCTGTGATTCCATGAAAATCCAGAGAGGAATGGCAGCTGTAAGCCATGGGCTGGTGAGGTGTGTCTGCTTCCAAGAACTTGCTCAGTCTGACTTAGCTTCACGTTCTTGCTGGCAGTTTTTAGTAAGACATATAATTAGATGTCCAAAATAGTTTCCCAATTCCCAGGAGAGTTGAAATGATAAGTTTAAAAGAGGTAATTCCATCAGAATAAGAAATATTGAAGTGACTGTGAATTGTGAGGCGGAATTTTAGCACCGTGTGTTCCATCCACAATCATTTCCCATGTCTACATGTTATGCAGATGATGAAATCAAATCTCAGAAATAAAGAGCTAAGTGACCTGGGGAGAAAATGAAAAATCAGTCTTAGATGAGTCAATACTGAGGACTTGCAAGGAAGCCTGACTACCAATTGGAAACAAAAAAATCTATCTATTTATCTATATTTGTATTTTCCATCACCAAAACGCCTCTGTAGGTTATTTAGTTTTATGGTGTTAACATTAAACATCCAAAGTCTGAAAAGCAAGCTTGAAAAGGGTTTCATTAAGACAAAAGGCATGATGATATTCAAAGCTGGTTGTCTCTCCAATGATTTTTCCCAGAATACAAAGACTGAAACAGTGGGACTCTGTAACCTCAGGCCTCTCTCCCCAGCCATCAAACCAAGCCCACAGTGACACCCTCACACTCTGGAATTTAGCAGGCAGGTCTGGGCAGCCACACACAGGTACTCTGCTGATTATATTAATGTGAGAAGCAGAACACTGATCATGATTCTGAAGGATTATGATTTACAGTCAGAATGCACATTGTTGAAAGCAGACTCCATCTTGCTCTACGTTTGTGCAAAACCCAGCACAATTATGATTTAATCTTGATTAGCTTACTAGCAACTGCCACAATTTAATAAACATTATACCTACGTGATTAACTTCCATAAAGATCAGAAACTGTACTAAAAGCTTCATATCCAAGCAGGAAAATACAATATCTGTGCTTCACTTTACCCACATCCAGAGTTCCAGCCTCTCTGAGGCTGAACACTGCACAAGGGTGAATACACATGAAAAGCACACATCTTATTAAGACAGGTGCCATTTTCATAGCACGTTTCAAAGTAAATTTGGCTTTAGGGATGAGTAATTCAGGCAACTGCTGAGAGCCTCACACAGAACTCACTCATGTGTTAGTCTGCTACTTCCTTGAAGCAGTGAGAACAGAGGTGGGAGGCAACACATGGTCCCAGCTCCACTGCAGAGCCGAGGATCCCACAAATTTGGAGGTCAGAACAGCAGAGATCTCTCTTCTGTCATTAGCTGAGCAGCAGATGTGATGCCAGGCTTTATAGAGGAGCCTCAGTGATTCATATTGTCTGTAGGTCCACTGCAATGGGTTTGTTATTTGGCAAAATAAGCTCTGAGAAGATCTTCAAACACGTCTGCTAAAGGTTAAGAAGGAAGAGCTGAAATGAGCTGAGTTTTAGCAGTGCAGAGCACTGGTTTCAAAATGCCTACAGGGGCCACTCTTTCCGAAACAATCGTGCTGCAAATAGGGGCCTGAAGATACATTTAGATCTTTACTTGGTTTGGCAGTTTTCTGGATTTGGGATCATTTTCACAGAGGCCGGGTAGAATTTTCATTATTATTATTATTATTATTATTATTATTATTATTATTATTATTATTATTATTATTATATTTGTACAAAAAATGCAGAACTGGGATCATCTCTAATGGAGAAAAAAGAGCTAAAAAGAGGCAATCTGTTCTGCCTTAACTTGAAGTTGTAAACAGAAACTTCTCCCTTTTGGTTGCCAATCTCCTTTCACTTCTTTTCCATCTCAAGGTTTCTGAATTAATCTTTCTTTCTTATCACAAGACACAATGATAAATGTACTAGAAAAAAGCCAAAATTTATTGTTTAAACTAGGTTTTGCAGTTATTCATAAAATCATAGGATAGTTTGGGTTAGAAGGGGCATTTAACGATTTTCTGGTTCACTTCCCTGTGCCACGGGCAGGGCCATCCTCAACGAGATCAGGTTGCTCAGATCCATCCAACCTGGCCTTGAGTGTTTGCAGGGATGGGACATCCACCTCTCTGGCAAAATTGTTATTTATTATGACTTTCTGTATCTTCACAGGATCTTTCTTTAATACAGTACCTTGGAAGTTCTCTTTGAATATATTTTACTCTTAATTTTTCCTTTTCATATTCTGCTCATCTTTCCTGTTACTCCAGTGAGAGTATTCAAATAAAACACAAATAAGCACATATGCCAGTGTTTTTATGACTGAGGTTTTTGAGCTGCCAAGGCAGGGAAGGTCTGGACAATCTGCCTCCCCTCCCACATGGAAAGACCATTGGGGGTTGCACTTGGAATGCATTTCCTTCTCCCATTTTTTTTTTTTTTTTGTCACAGGAAATGCTGCTACTTTGCTTAATGTCATGTGCAATGTAAGGCCATATCTAAATGAGGACACCAATCCTTTACACCTCCTCGTGTGGCAAAACCAGTCTGAAGTTGGAAAGCAATGATTTCCTTGGAAAATCAGGAAACATTATCAAAGGCAGGGCTCACCTGTCTCCGAAGGTCTCGTGTCTTCTTGGTCATCTTGTCAATGGCAATGTTGAGTGGGTCTCCCTTCTCCTTCCTTCCAGTCTGTTAAAAACCCAAAATTTTAGAGTTAGAGAAAAATCCTCTAGGCAATGTAAACTTTTAAAAAAATTAGTAAGGATTCATCAAAGGAAATGATTGCAGAGTTTTTGTTTGCTACCATCAAGTTTGCTACCATCAAGTTGTTATTTCCAAAGTAATGTTTTCAACGTGTTTATGTGCAGGAGGCACAGAAGATTATTTTAGAAAAATCCAAAACTGATAAGAACAAAGATTAAGGTGACTCACCGGAGAGTTCAGAACTTTTCCACCAATAAATTATGTGCATATATTATAGCTAATACTCAAAAAAATCTGGCAAGACCTTTCACTATAAAATGAATATTAAGAGTTTCTAATCTCCATCCTGCCAAGCACTGGGAATGTTAAACATGATAATAAGCAGCAACACAGCTTGAGGACAGAAGGAAAATGGTCCCTATGCCTGTAACAGGAATCATATTGGCAGACATTAGGTTCAGTATAAAGAAGAATTCCACTTAAAACACTTTCCTGCAGGAAGTCTCAAAGCAAAACTCCTCACGAAGATTAAAAAGGGGGAAAAAAGCCTTTTGTGCCTCATAACCAATGGGGGGAAAATAAGGTTTTCAGGTTCAATGGCACAAAAAGCATTAAGTGACTTTGTTAGCTGTATTACCTTTCTCTTAAGAGAAAACTACTTCTCTAAAGATTTGTCACATCTTTTGCACATTGAACTCTGTTTGAAAGCTTTTCATCAAGATTCAAAATGATCTTCCATTCTTTCTGGCAGTACTCTTTCCTTCCCAAGGCTGTTTTCAAATGCTTCTATTTAGAATTGTTCCTTGCATATGATTAAGAGCGATTTTCTCTCTCCAGCTGAGCCTAATAGCACACGTTTCTGGGAGCTATTGAGAAGTCACTTTTGGGGTGGGATGGGGATTAAAGACACCCTTTTAATGATACCCTCTCACATGTACAGCACTGTTATCAGCCCTACATTGGCAAGAGGCCTCTGTTCCAGTCTTTGCTTTAGGCATTCATTCCAGAGAACGCCTGCTTTCTGTTATTGCCTGTAATTCTAATTATGACACGAGGCCAAAGCTTTTATGATCATTTAAAAATCTGTAAAACCCATCTCCTTTTTTTATTTAGAAATTCAAACATAACAATATCAAGTGCCACCAGAATTTAATACAAAACATAAATTTACCTCTTAGCTTTCTGAAAAGGATCTATTACAAATTCTGGAATTAATCACACAAATTGACACCAGAAAACAGAGAAAGCATTTGCTATCACACAAGAGGAGGCATCTGTGTCACCCGCTGATATTTTTATCTCACTTTTCTTGTGTTCATCCTTTTGACTCAGTTCTTCTGGTCCCCAGCTGAAGAGCCACATCTCTTTAGCCTGAGCAATGTCAGCACAGGCTTTTGGGTTTAGATGTCCCAAATTCAGCCCCTGGTATTTTGTTCAGGACAGCAGGTGTCATATGTGCACACAATCGAGGCTGTTTTTCAAGCTGAACTTTCACAATAAAGCTGAGGCAGAAAAGTTTGGTTCAGCAAGCCTCTCCTGACTGCTGGAATGGTACAGCAGGGACTGCCAGATGAGCCAGTCTCAGCCAGGTTCTAGTTTGTTAGACTACAGAGTTATAGTCTAAGAAAACTTAGAAAAAAAGAAAATTACTCCAGCTGTGTGCTGTGCGGTTGCTGAACCAGGTTTCCTTGGTGACATTCATGTTCTGGATGCTTTATTTTCCCAGTCAAATAATTCAATTTATCTAATATTCGTTAAATTCTTCTCTTCCTTCTCATTATTTAAGCTTTAATGGACTGGCTTAGAAAGATCCACAACCACAGAAGACATTCTAAGACTTTTTTTTTTTTTTTAGGGCAAAGATAATATTTGTTTGGCACTTTTTCTTTCCTTATTTTTAATAAAATCGGGGAATAATTTGCTAGACACACTAAAATTACTGTGAGTATTAACACAATGTGAATAATCAAAGAGCAAACACCAAGACACTTACGACTACACAGGGATGGTATTTTACAGGTCTCAAATAAAACAAGTGGCTCACAATTCCTCTTCACTGCTCTCAGGCAGGGCAGATGTATTTAGTATTCACCACCAACATGGTGAGGTCAAGCAATTAATGCTTGGCACCCATTTAGGGGGTCAGAAAGTTGTCCTTGAGCAGGAACTTGGGAATCCTTCCAGGGCAGTCCGTTACGGGATACACTGACACTAAATAAATTAAGCATTTGATAAACTGCACCGTTTAGAGGAAAAGGCTCCTGGCCATTGGAAAAAAAAAAAAAGTAGAAATTTTGAGAGTGACCTCACAGTTTGTAATTTAGGTTCCTCATCTGGGTATGTCTCATAGGTGGAAACTCTCGCTGCGAGCAGGCCCATGGCATCCTAAATCCAGCACCCCTCCTAAGCCTCCCTTCAAATCCATCCGGTAACTTTTTGACTCCAGTTTTAAACAAACAGTGTTTATATAAACCGTGGCCCTTGAGGTACATCCTATTGTGAAGCACAAAACAACTGGGAACCCTTCTGTGACCCTTAGGCCACACAACACAAACTGTCCATATCCATCTGGCCGGTCCCTTGTCCCTCCAAAGCAGAGCAAAGCCTGTTCCACATTGCTGCGTGCAATTGCCCACATTGTGCCTCAGTGCTGCCTGAGAGGATGAATGGGATGTGCTGGAAAACTAAACCAAAACAAGAGATCCAGTTGAGCTCTCTCAATGGCAGTGTTTTATTAACTCACACAAATACTGAAGTCTCCCATTCTGCTCCATTTTTACTTATCCAGGAATTTTAACTGACCTTCACCTGTTACTTATAAAATGGCCTGTATACAACCCCCCTTTTAGACTGTATACAAACCCCCTTCTTCACCATATGATTTCAAAGCAATTTGTTTAGTAAATCACGTTATTGAAAAATAACTAGCATGGCATGTGATGTTACATAGCTTCAGGCAGGTCTGTCAAACACCATCTGCTCTGTGCTGAAAATATAAGTTTATTAAAGTTTATTTATTTAAGTCCTTAAATACTCTTATTTTATTGTTGCTCTGTGATAAATTTTTGGCCTTCATTCCTAGAAGGGATAGAAAGGAATTTATTGGTTTCCTTCCTGAAAAAATGAAGCTTGGTTTTCAGCCATTTGCCATTTCTCTGTTAATCTTTTTCTGCAAATGGAAGAAAGATACTTTGGGATGAAAAGGAAGTAAAAATTGCTACTGGCGTTGGGTTAAAAGGAGAAGGAGGAGAAATGCACAGAATTCCTTGAATGCCAAAATATCTGTATTCAATTTCCTATGGACAGAATTACATCTATTCATAGTGTAATGGGAGAACTTTGCAACAGGAGACTATATTAATCAAGTCCCTGATTTCTTGTGACCATTACCAGCAGTTGCATACTGCTTGTACTCGAGATATTTTCAAATATTTTCTCAGTATGAGTTGCTTCCATTCTAATTTCCTTAGAGCTTTTCCCTGCCCATCTGATTCATTCTCAGTTCAGGATGAGCCAATTCCCACAGGCTCTGACCAGGGGCTGTGCTGGCTGCAGACTCCCCCATGTCAGGAGAGGATCTTCCACTGCATTTCTACCCCAAGGCTGCAGTTCCCCCCCAGGTCACTCAATGTCAGATCCAGCTCCCTGAATACAAAATTCAAGTGTTTTTAAGCCTGATTGGCCACCTGACATGAGAAGCTGTGTAGTTTCTCAACACATCCATGTCTGGTAAGTGGGAGAAATCAAGGTAATGACTGGTCTATTACTCCAGAAAATGCCTACAGCCTCAACCAGTGTCAACAGTACTACCTGAACAATAAAGACAGAACACACGCATTTATAGTACAGTCTGAAAAGTCTTACAAGTAAAACTGCATTTATTTATATAGGGAATTTCAACTTCATTTGGTTAGGAAATGAAATAATAACAAAATGCACTTAGGGATGGTGAGAAATTTCAGCATCTGCTGAATGCTAGAAAGATCTCTGCTAAGATACAGCACTGGTTTTCCTTTTTACAAAGACCTTTCCCTCTCCTTCCATTTTTCCTTTTTACACTTTAAACCATTAGAGTAAAATATTAAACTCCCAAAATATGTATCACAACTATTAAGGACATTTACATCCCACGATTTGCTCATTACAGAACTCTTTTGATCAGCATGAGGTACTTAACAGGACATTTTTCTAACCCTAGAGAATATCACAGAATCAAGATGAGGACAGTCAGGCCAATCAGCCCAGAGACTCAGTGCATTTTAGATGAGATATGTTCAACCTTGGAAGAAGATGCTCCAGAGTGGAACTGTGTTGTTGGTTTTTAATAATTCCAGATACCAATAATAAGGAAATTGCAGAGATCGAATTTCAGCACATGAAACAGATTAAATTACTACTAGCAAAATCATTATGATAAAGACAAATGTTATTGTAATGGAAATCCTTGCATGGAAAAGTTAGGATCACTTAGAGATGTTGGAGAAGAAAGCCAATACTTTGAGCATGTTATTATAAAAAAATGCCAAATGAACAAGGCTGACAATGGTAACCAGTAAGAGAAGGGAATGGAGTGCCAAGAAATACACAAAAAGTGGGGCAGCTGCAGGCTACAAAGTAATGTCACAGACCAAACCACAATGTGTACCACAACTAAAGGAGTGATTGTTAGAGAACACTATTTTCATTTAAAGTTCATAATTTAGAAGCTCAGGGTTTCAATTAAACAGTAACAATATTAATAACAATAATCTATGTAAGATGTTTTGGACCCACCATTTTCAGACATTCCTCTTTTTTCTCTGCCGCTTCAGATGTAAGCCAAAATATCTGGCAGAGCTCAATCTCCTCAAACATCAAGTGTTGCATGTCCAAGACACCCTCACTACTGTTTCAAGTAATTTAGCCTCCAGGAGACAGCTGCAAAGATTATCTATTGACCCAAAAGCTACCAAACACTGATCTATTTTTATATTTTCATCATCCCCTAGGTAGAGGGCTCCATTATTTACAGGTTATTCAGAACTTCAATATCACAATGTTTTATTAAGGTGTAAATTGCTGCTCAAAAATGTATCTGTCCTAATATTTTATTTTAAATGTTGAACATCACTCCTTTAAAACTATGCCAATGTTCAATAGCCCTTTTAAAAGTGATGAAGAGAAGCTTAGTACGAAAAGAAAAAATATTTTGAACAACAGGCATAGGCTGCATCTGTGCTTTTAAGCAGAAATCTAGTTTTAAACATAGCAATACATAATCCCCTTCTGATAGAAGACAATTTATTTTGGGTCAGGAAAAGGCTAAACAATATATTTCAGGAGAAGTCGAGACTAAATTTCACTGGAAGTTGAAAATTCTAGCAATTTTCTATGGAGATGGGTCAGGAAAATAAGTTTAACAAAATCTGTGTGGTTCCTCTAGAGATGAGCTGAAGAAGACTTCTTAAAATAATAAGTTTAAGGAAAGATTGAGTGTTAAGAAGTCTCTTGGGAGTGTGGTATGAATGTGAATTACTGTTGTGCTCAGTTCAGTGATTTTATCGTATTTTTATTCATATAAATTATTTTGGTTTTAGAATTTATTCTAAGGAACTGCACTGGGGATTCTGCCATCACCCAATTTCCAGCTTCAGTTTTGCTATAGAAACCCCTTCTGGGGAACTAAAATTTGTACGCTCCCATGTGCTCTTAATAATTCATTTATTTTGTCAGGAGAAAGAAAAAAAAATATATAATTTTGTACAAAAAAGGTTGTGTAGTAAGGTCTTTAGAGCTTTGTTTATGTGGTTGCAAAGGAGAAAGGCTGAGTCACCACAGAGAAAGGAAAAGACAGAAATAATGGAATGACAGAATGGTTTGGGGGGTGGGAAGGGATATTAAAGCCCATCTCATCCCACTCACCCTGCCATGGGCAGGGACACCTTCCACCAGCCCGGGCTGCTCCAAGTCCCAGTGTCCAGCCTGGCCTTGGGCACTTCCAGGGATCCAGGGGCAGCCACAGCTTCCCTGGGCACCCTGTGCCAGGGCCTGCCCACCCTCGCAGGGAACAATTTCATGCTAATATCTGATCTAATCCTGCTCTCTGCCAGAGGGAGGCCATTCCTCAATGTCCTGTCACTCCATCACTTGTAAATATTCTCTCTCCTTTTTCCCTGCAGGCTCCCTTCAGGCACTGGAAGGCCACAGGGAGGTCACTCCAAAGCTTTGTCTTCTCCAGGGTGAACAATCCCCCATCTCTTGGCCTTTTCCCCCAGCAGAGCTGCTCCATCCCTCTGATCATCCTGGTGCCTCCTCTGGACTTGCCCCAGCATCGCCCTCCTGTACTGGGTCAGCTCTGCAGGTGGAGGGGTCTCACCTGATGGGGCAGAGGGGCAGAATTCCCCCTTTCCCGCTGCCCACACCGCTGTGGATGCAGAGAAATCCCATCTTGGTCAGGACACGGCTGCTTTGCAACAAAACACTGAATTACAGCCCCTTCCTTCCACAGAAATGCTCAGTTCTAGAATGCCACTCACTAAATAATCTGCTCATAAATGTATGATACAGGCTATAAGTTCTCCCTAAATAAAACAATTGCTCTCAGCAGTGTTTAATTACCTTGTGACCAGTGAGTCTATCTGGTTCCAGGGTAGAATGAATAATTACAACTATGGAGGAACCTGGGGAAGCCACCTCCTTGCAATCTCAGATAGTAAATAAAGTCAATAAAATTAAAATGAACCATGAGCTGGACACGGTATCAGTACCTGGGGTGTGCAAATCTTATCCCTGGCCTGCGTCCAAGCAAGTTTTATCTAGGTCTGTACATAATTAAAACTAAGTATGTAATAAAGAAATAATAAAAATTGTACCCATTAATGGTTGAAGAACATTCTCTTGTTATATTTTATGTATGTTTTTTTATGCAGGCCACATCCCCACAATATCTGAATGCCTTCAGGGGGTGAATTGGTGAATTAAATGGTTTGTTTAATATCAGCCATGTGCAGTTTCTTCTTTCAATCTCTCCAAAGTGGGAAAATTTGTGTGTAGGGGAGTATTTTACTTTGGTTTGTGTCATTATTTTTCTTGTTTTGCATAATTCACTTTTGTAGCTACTTCCTGTCTTTTGGCAATAACCAAAGATTTCCAGAAACATCATCAGTGGCAGCAGTTGGATTTGAAACACCAGTTAGGATTAGGGCTTGATCATACTGGTTCCCAGGTGGCAGCTGCTATTATTGACTGATATTTACCCATAATCACGTACTGGCAACTAAGCTTCCCAAAAAAAAAAAAAAAAATAACTGGCTGAAGAAAGAATTTACATTTAAAATTATTAGAGGCTGCATGAAATGGAGAACATTTTCCACTCTTCAAAATGAAGGCAGCAATGGTTTGGGTTTGGTGATTTCATTTTTTTTTTTTCATTTGTAGAGAATACACTGAATAGTTCTGTAATTCTGTGTATTTTTGAACGAGGGTTTCCAACATCACTGTGGTGAGGACATATTCTTGCTTTTCTAGCTACTAGCCAAGACTGGATTTTACAGCATTCTAAGGCACTGAAAATTCAGAAAAGGCATCTGGTGGGACCTTCCTAAGTGACAAAGCTTGTGTAACTTGCAAATCTCATTGACTTTTTATCTCATAAAACACATGCATTGTTTGGAGGGGTTTTTTTGACAAGGGGTGAAAGCCATGCAGCAATAAGAAATTCTTCCCCCTGGCAAGAATATCCTGCCATCATGTAAGAGGTGTGTCATTTAATCAAATTCAGATTAGAATGTTGCACACTCTGTCATTTCAGATATATATCATTTCAGTGATAGTGCTCAGGGTAGGACCACTCCATTTAATTTTACCATTCTGAAATACTGAATCAAATCTAGTTATTTTAGCTCTTTCTATATTCAAGATATAGTGACAGGCATTTTTAGAGCACCCATCTGTCTTGCATATTTATTTTAATACAGAGTACTTATCATCACAGGGGATTGCTTCTCTCCATTGACAGTGGAGGGGAGCTTGAACTACTTGATGATTAATTCTTAAAAGAATAGTGATTTACATGAGATAAACTGCCTATTTAATAGCTGCAATGAGTGTCCAGCCCTCCTAAGGATCAGGCTGGAGATTGTATTTTGGACAAATGTGTGATTTGCATGATTTTCTTCCAGAGAATTAAAAAAATACAGCATTAAAAGGGCGAGTTTTTTATAAGCCTCTGCACAAGACATTCTTGTCCTCCTAGGATGGGATATTTTGAGGTCCTAAAAAAATCCACCTTCTTCCCACTGTCTGAAAGAAACACACTTCATAATTTAGATTCAACATTGATCTTAACACTTCCAGGTCCTTTCCAAGCTGGCAGCCTGTCACAAGTGGGACAATATTGATCCTCAGGGGTCAATATTAGGCTCAACATTGTTTAATGTTTTCAAACAGGCAGAAGAGAAATGGGTAGGCTGAAAAAGTCCAAAAAGGGGCCAGGAGGACGATCCAAGCACTGGGAATGCCATGTAAGGAAAGGCTGAGGGAACTGGGTCACAGAAACACCACAACTTAATGAAGACAACCAAAAAGCCCCTCCAGTTATATCTGTATTTCTCTAATCAGCTAACAGACATATGGCAACATCACCCTAATTTGGAACTGAAGCTTGCTGATAAGGGGGGGAAACGAGGGAATGCAGCTGGAGGAGCCAAGACTGATACCCCGAGAGAGGATTTCTGATACATCCTGGAGGAATCTGGCAGTGTGTGTAATGTGATCTCTGGGAATGCAGGGGATAGGAGTGTTAGCATGCAAGTCTACTTCTCATCCTCCTTTCTGTCCCCCTGTCCTTGGGAGCTGATGTCCGTGAAGCTTCCCCTCACTCCTTCCTGTTTCAGGGGTGATTTTATAGCAATATGTGTTAGAATTTTAATTGGGTGGAATATTTCTTGCAGTTAAAGAAGATCTTTGCAATGCCTACTCAAAGAGGAAAACATCAGGGTTTTCATAGAAGAAACTGCACATTTCTATTCAGAAGATGCTGGTACAGAAAATTGATGCTGTTATGCTTAAATGCTTACAAAAAATAGAATTTTTGAGGAAAGAAATGTGAATGATGTAAACTGTTATAAAAACATCAGCCTCACTGAAGCCACACTAATTTACACCAGCTGAGAATCTCCCCACTCATCATTTAAGCAAAATCTTGCAGATGTTTCCATTTAGAAGGTCAGAAATGTTTACTCCAGAATTCAAAATTATTCTAATTTCTTCACAGACTTCTACTTGCAAAGGGTCCACTACAAACTCCTCATTTAACCACCAACTGCTTTGCAGCTGTAAATTGCAATCTGCTTTTAAATTGCTCCTGGATGCCTTCTCTTAATCTAAAATAATGAGAAAAAGGAGATAGTACACATTTTTTTTTTTCTTTCCATTCAGATATCAAAGCCCTTAGTGAAGGACTATGCAAATAAAAAAGTCAAAATTTACCTACTGAAATACAAGCTTTTGAAGAAAAGTCTATTCTATTATTTTAAGCATAATAATGTTCCTGAGTTGTATACAGTTATTAAAAAAACCTTGTGCCTTCTGTTAAAATTCTGTTGGTGAAAAAGTTGATGCAGTACAGGCAACTAAAAAGAAGAGGGAAGAAGTAGAGAATGTCTCACAACATGTGATGAACAATACTTCACGCATCTAAACTCTGAAATACATTGACTAAATCTTTGTTATGTGCCTGGCACAGATTAGTGGAAATACTTGTCAGAGCTCTCAGTGGAGGTGATATCCATGTCTGGTATTTCTGTCAGGTTTATGTTTTATTCACTTTTAAACAGCACCTGTAGCTCTTCTCTTCCTGGTTGGTTTTAGAATAAAGAGTACATTAGGAGCCACAGGAATTAAATGCAGGACTTCCTGGGACATCTCAGCATTCCTTGAAAACATCCTTTCAGTATTTTCCAGCTCTCTCTCTTGAAGGAATAGGAGAACCACATAACACTGCTTGATTACAAGGAAAGGCTTCTTTGTTTGTTTAGGTATTTAAGATTTATTATCTCCATTTGCCAACAGCATTTGTCTGTAATGTTGGCTTCCACAGCACGGGCTTTTAAGCATTTTTTTTTTTTTTCAGCAAATAAGTTTCTTAACCAAACAAGCACTTCTGACAAATGAAGTGACCACTGGAGGTTCATCAAAGCATTCACATTTACAGGTATAAAATGAACATTTCTCAAGAACATATTGAAGGTCCAACTCTGCCTTTCTATTTAGGTGTAGAATTACTGTTCAGGGCACAAAGACAAGTATTACACAGAAATCAACCCCCCCAGATATTGCCTGACTGTGCCCTGGAAGCACAGAACTGTTTTGGCTGCACTTACAATGCTTAGATTAACAAATATCACTGAAAAATAGGATTTCAACTGGTTGGCTGCATCTGTCACTATGCAATAGACCTCTGGATGAGATGTGTATTGACTATTACATCTGCATTTCTTTCTTTTTAATTGTATTGTGCTTATATTCCTTGGGTGATCCATGAGGAAACAAGTGTTTATGTCCAATCAAAAATGTGATCATCAAGGCAGGCAGCTGAAAGTCAATGTCAACTCAGTATTTCTACTTATAACAGAGGACTAAATGTATTATCCAATGAATTGTTAGTTCTTTTTCCCTTCTCTTGCCAGTTTCCTCCAGACCAGCCAGGGAGGGGTTTTTCTCTTTGCATTCTCTTTAATAATCCAACTTGCTCTGAACACTTTATTACAGTACACAGTGAGACAATATTTGACATAATTTTGGGTGATGTTTCTTGCATCAGGTGGACCCCACCTGGCACCTGCTGTGCAGCCTCCACAATTACCTGGGGATGTGTCAGACTCTCTGAGGGCAGTGACACATGCCTGGCAAGAAGGGTTTTCACTCTGGCACTCTCCTGTGAAAACCCCACCTTCAAGCAAACAATGAGTGTGAGCTTTAATTGCACATGTACCAAAACTTCAGCTCCTGTTTGGAATGAATGCAGACAGAGCAAAGAAAAGAACTCAATCCTCATTACGGTAATTAAGCTTTCACTTTGAGTACAGGCTTCTTTGCTCCTTTGTAGGACATCACAACTGTGAGGCAACAGGGATGAAATAAAAAAAAAAAGTAAATTAAAAAAAAAAAAAGAGTTTTTAAACTCCAACCTGACTTTTAAAAGAGTTCAAGAGCAAAGGACCAGCTCTATTTTCACAGAGCAAAGCCATGGTCTATTCCTGCCACTGCCTCAGATCAGTGTGTTAAGTGATACCCATTCAAATTACTTGTCAGTTTAATCAGAGGAAGTGAAACACAATTACAGGGCATTAGTGTAAAAGCCAGCACAAAATAACAGAATGTCCATGTGGGATATCTGCAGCAAAAGCCTGTTGAAAATAACTCCGTGACATTTTCATCAACAGTCTTTTCTTTTTTACAGAAAAAGAAACCTTTTGGAAATGCTATTACAAACTAATTAGGCATAAGATAATGCTTTACTTCTACAGACTGATTAGAGGCCTTATTTCCTCTTGTAGATATCAGAAATATTTTTGGCTTTTGTTTTGTTATTAGAAAAAAATTAAATACATAAAGACTTTTACTGAAGTGATAACTGGTGCATTTACAAAGCCTCTCTGTGCTCCCTCTCAAGTCAGCAGGAGTTTTGCCATTATTTCCACTGAATGATTGGAGCATTCATTTTTCATGGACACTCCAAATTTCCATTGAATAAAAGATTTTTTTTTTTTTTGGAATCCTCAAGCAGATGACTTGGATTAAGTGAGTGAAATGGGAACAGGGAAGGGCAAGGCTGCAAATTTGGTAGATTCTAAAGGACAAACAAAAATGCAAACCTGCCCTGAAATAAATCCCTGCCTGGAGTCCCCAGGTGGGATATGCTGGGGTGGGCACTGTGCCTGGAGTCCCTCTGGCTCTTTCACCCCAATCTACACCACAGCTCAGTTTCACTGGAACAGGTAAAAAAGTGCCCAGTTCAGACGTGTAAAGAAAAAAAAAAAGGATTTATGAACCCCCATGACAGGAAAGTAGACTGAAGCCCTGTGTGATCCTCAACCATAAAAACAGAGGAGGCAGAATAACCTCTACGTGTGTTAGAATTTTTTTTTTTTTTTAATTTAAAACCCCTATCAATGCATGTCTTGAGGACAGAACTGAAAAAAGCTGGGAAAAGTCTTCCCCTTCCAGACCTAATTGGATTTTTAAGATCCAGAAGAGATGGGGGCCTGGACTTTACTCAGCACAGTGAATCTCCTGGAATGAAGTGACTTCACTTTTTTTAAGAGCCACAATGCCTAGCCCAGGTCTAGGTGCCCCTACGGTAAAATCACTTAAAATTATCATCTTGTAATTCTGAGCTCAGAGACTCTGAGGTCTTTAATTGGATTTGGCCCTTTATCTTCTATATTCATGAGATAGTAATTAATTTGATCATCCCTACCTGGTCCACAGGGTAATTGAATGAATAGCTCTGCACAGCACATAAATGCCTCCAAAAAGAGTTATTACTATGACTGTGCAGTGTGATGAGTTAACTCTACCCCGTTGGTAATGATGGCATTGAAATTCCCGAGAAAAGTGCCACTGGAGCCCATCTCACAGCTAATGGGAAAGGAAGAAAGTGAATATGCAACATGCAAAACCACTGCAAAGTTGTTACTCTGCCCTTTAAAATAGTGACAATTACAAAGTTATCCTATTTTTCCAAGTTTCCTTGCCACACCTTCATCTTCTGGCACTACTAAAACCCTGAAAATACCTCAGAAGGGGTTGAAAGCAGCTTAGTTCTTTTGGTAGATTGCCACAAAGACTTCTTGTAAGAAATGAAGTGGAAAAAATGTTAAGGAATGTTAAATGAAATCACAGCAGACTGAAACCTGTAGTTCCAGTGCAAGACCTGAAATAAATTTGAAACAGATGCTAATTGGCACCACCTTCACTCTGATGTTCATAAATGAAACGAACGAGACTTCAGAGGTGCCAGAGGAAGACCAGCCATCCAAAGAACATTAAAACAGGCTTGGATTTGGTTTGTCAGCTCCAAAGTTATTTATATCCGTGTAAGTCATCCAGATCCTTCTGAAAATTCATCCAATGAGACACATGTGTACAATTTTAAAAGGACTGAAAGTCTGTGGAATTGAAATTCTTAAATTACCCTGGATATGCCTTCCATTAGCAATCAGATAGGCTTTGGAGGTGAACTCCAGATCTAGGGCTGCAGGGAGTTGCTCTCTGCAGGAGATTTTTCCCTGAGGAATGGGTAATGGTTTGTATCAAGACAAACAGAGTTGTTTGCAAGTCTCAGTGCAAATCATGCACTGCCACAGACATCTGCAGCTGTTTGGAACCCCTTTTAATGACAAATGCTTACAAAACTAATTGCACGTTGCTGACTGACCACCACATCTGGTTTGATCCTTCCCTCCCGAAAAACTTGATGTTACAAGTCAATCTTATTTTTAATATATAAGGATATCAAGCATTGTAATTAGCAATTTGGCCATTCAGTGACCTCAATATCAATTTCTGTACTAATACAATGCAGCATTCCACACTTCCTATTTGTTACTCTATTCTTATACTCCACAACCTATAATCTCACTGTCATTATCTTTGACATTATAATGGAATAAATGCTTACTATAAAAATGAATTATTTCACTAAAACAAGAACAATTGGGGAACTGCTGCACGTTCCACTCGGCCATGACGTGCGCACCAAGAGGAGAGCCACTGAATCCACAGTCTATGGGAATTTGCCTCTACATCTAATTCCCAGTCCTGGTATCTAATAGACCACATTTTAGTGAAGTTTTCTTCAGTATGGCAATTAGTGTTAAGGGTGAGTCAATTCCATGATGATCAAACACCTAAGAAATTTAAAAAAAAAAACAAACTAAAGCTCAGCAGGAGAAGCTCTGCGGCTTTCCACACCACATGATGCTTTTCACTTCAAAACCACTGAGTAAATTACTGAGAAGAAGTTACTGTGAATAAAATGGGCTTCTCTGTGTTAAGTAATTATTTCTAAAGTGTGAAATGGGTAGGAAGTATCTCATCTCAAAGTAGTGCCATGATGCATATTACCTCTCCAGTGTAAAGTGAACAGTCTTTTTTTCCTCCTTTTTTTTTTTTTTTATCTTGCAGGAGCAATCACAGGAATGAAAACTTTATTTTTCTAATGATTTTGTAAGTGGGAGAGAAGTGTAAAGACTCAACCTGTGAAACTCTGCTGTGCTCCACTATTTGTACTGTGCTAGGGTTTCGAGGAGAATTTCTAGAGGCTCATGAGCTGTCAGGAAATCACAGAATGGTTAAGGTTGGAAAAGACCTCTAAAATAGTGTCCAACAGTTCACCCAGCACTGCCATGTTCACCACTACAAACTCAGTAAATTATGAATGTATTTGGGTATATTCCTCATTTAAGGAATGCAGGATAGAATTGTGATCTCCTGTGTCAAAGACCGGCATTTCTATTTCTATTTCTATGTTGAAGGATGCACTTCGGGGAAGATTTGATTCTGGAACAATGCAGGACACTGCTTGCATTAAGTTTGTCTTTCAATCATGTCATCCACACCCATTTTGCCCCTCAGTCCTGAAACCAATGGTAAAAGGTAATTTTAATTGAAAGTTACCTCACAGCATGGGGTAGGAAAATACCCTCCTTGCTTCTGAGAGAACAGAGGGGATTCTTGCCATTAATTAACACCTAGATGCATAACAACAGGCTGCAAGAAGAAAAGGCTAGGGGTTTTACTGGTTTTTTTTTCTTTAATTTTTTAAACAACTATTATTAAAAGTTGCAAGGATTGAGGAAAAGAAAGGGGAAAACCATGTAAAAATCAAAGAGGAGCATTCCCCAAGACAAAAGGTGACACCAATTGGTAGTAATGACCTGGCTAAATACTGCTGTCTATTTAAAGAATAATTACACAGACATTAAAACTTTATGCAGCATTCATATGAAATTCAGTTCCAGATCAAAATCAAGAGACAGCAGAGATTAAATAAGAGAATCCTAGTTCAGGTTTAATAGCTGACAAGCAGGATTTTTTTTTCCTTAATATTTTTCCTTAATAACTTGTTTCAACAACATGCAATGCAACATTTTGCTTTCTTTTGTTCATATACATAAAAGATTCATTGCAAAAAGATCAGAAAGGGTTCTTTCCCGAGACTGAATATCACATGGATATCCAAATTATACTTTGCAGGGCTGTGACATCTGAACACTCAGAGCCATTCAGTGACTGCCTAAGATAAAGAGCAAAAGTGCATCTACAGAGTGCAAACTCCTTCTGGCACCGGTCCTGAAACTATCTTTGAGGTTTGACCTTGACAAGAACTTCACAGAACACAGATGGGTTGACTAGGGCTGGCCACAGGAAAGTGTTTAACAAGTCAGTGTTGCACAGCAGTTGGAAATGATGCAGAACAGGACTCTAAATAGATGAAGTGAGCTCTGCTGAGATATCTGTGTGTTCATAGCTTGTACTCTGGCATCAGGAGGGGAACGGACAGGACACTTAATTTTAATAACATTTGGGAATTATACATTATTATTTTTGATTTTTAATACTTTATTATTTAATTAGTTTAATAATTAAATTTGATAATTGAATAATTTAGTTTAATGTTTGAAATGATTTTATAAGTGTGCATACTTCCAAATACAGTAATGGTTAGGTAAAATGCCAAGTCATTTGGGAAGTTTCCCTGTGATGTAGGGAAATGACACAAAGTTATCAGAAAGGGCCACTTTGTCACATTCCCCGATGGCTGCATTCCTGCTGGACATGGACAGGGAGTGGACAACCTCAAATCCACGACCATGTCAGACAAGGTACAGATAAATGTCTCTGGTGAGCCTGTTAAATCTCACATGCTCATGCAAAACAAAATTAATGAGTTTACAAAGTTAATATTTCATCAGCTTCTCTTTAGACAGAGATCTAGGTCTTTTAAAAAATAATTGCCTTAAGTGCACAATTGTGTGTACACATTTGTAGATATTTTTAAACTCAAAAATGAATTTTTTTTTCTTAGATGACATGCTAAATCAAGAAAAGAGTGCCCATCAATCATTTAATATAGCTAAAGAGTAGAAATTCTGGTAAAGAATGCTTTTTTAAAAACAAAATGAGGCTGGTAGAATGATTGCCTATGCCAGCACTCACTTTGACTGATGAACTTCAGAGTAGTTTATTACAACAAATAGCATCTCCTAGTGAAATTCTCTCCTTCTAATATCATTCTGCTCTACAGAAACGTGTTTTTGACATCAGAAACAAATTGCAACAACGTGCAGAAGAATGAATTATTGCCTCTGAAAGCTATTTCCAAAATACCACATAACTTCAAATTTTATCAAGACAGAAAGCTGGGTGACACATATTTATGCATTTGTGTGTATGTAATGCTTTTGTAATTCCAGTACACCATGTTTTACCATCAAATCATCAAAATACATCAAAATAGTCAAGTTTTCTAGATTGGTATCATTAATATTTTCAATGCTAAGAAGGACAGGGCCCAATATTATGCACTGTGTAAATACCATAATTCAGCTGCCATTTTTTCTTTAATGTCACTGCCCTCCTCAGCTGGGCAGGATAAGGTCAAGATAAGGACAGGGAGAGATCCCTCACCAGTTACTGTCATGGCCAGAAGAGACTCAGCTGGGAGAAACCAATTCAATTTTTTATTAAGCAAATCAGAGTACAACAATCAGAAATAAAATCAAATCTCAAAACACATTTCCTGCACCCGGAAAAATAATTTAGAACAACAAAAACTGATGTGGAAAAATATTTTCTTCTGAATACAGAATTTTACAAAAAATTTTGGCTTTGTATCCTCATGACTCGTGACTTAAATTGACTTTTGAATTATATTGACTTAACTAGTTTTGGTATCACTGCTGATATTTTTTTCTTATAAGGAAAGACAACCATTACTAGAATTGGTTATTTCTGTAAACCTGGAATCCAGTGAGTTAAATATGACCATGATTCTTCTCTTCTGTAATAAATCCTAATAACCCGACTGGATTTATAACAGCCTATTATACAGCATATTCATGAATATAGACCAATTTTCAGTTTCCTGGACTAGAAATCATGATCATGTCTAATCTCCTGCGCCTGACAAGAAGTTTATGATGTTTATTGGCAAAGCTCACTGACTTCAGAGGTCACCGAAAGAGAGCACAACCGATTTTACACAGCACAGTTTTTAGTAAAAAAAACCTGAAACAACAACAACACACCAAGAAAACCCAAAAAACCCCAACTAAACAAAAAACACCTCATAGAAGGAATATAAAACAAATTCTGCTATTGCTTTTTGTGCTGCTCTACGCTACATGGATTTTATGGGCCTTTTTATTCCACAGATGTTATGCTGAAATAAATACATAATCTCAGAGATTTTTTTTTTCTTTTCTCAAGTATTTTGGGAATTTCAAAGGTCACATTTTGAGGTTGGATGCCCCATCTCTGGGCAGGCCCCATCCAAGCTCAGGTTGGACAGGTTTGATCTAGTGAAAGATTTCCTGACCCATAGAAGAGGGATTGGAGCAGATTATTTTTAAAGGTCTATTCTATGATTCCTTTAGATTCTGAAGTGTATTTTTGATTCAGTATGTTTTGGTTCTTTTCCTAAGCAGAGTAATTGAAACCACTCAAAACCTGCCCTGTGTATTACCAGAATGAGAATGAATTGACCAGTCTAAGAAACAAGATTTGTATTTCTGAAAATGTCCCAGATTTTGTCTCTGCATTCTCCCATTCTCCCACTCTATGCTTTGAGATCCTGGCTGAGCTCTGCTGGGAAAAGATGCACAACAGTGGCTGGAGTTCAGTGAATTGGACTGAGAATTTGGGCTCAGATCTGATCTCTCACCTCCAAACAAAAGGCAAGACTCCACCTGAACTGTAAATAAAAACTGCAACTTTGTGATTTCCTGCACTGATACACGCAGTAAAAACTATTCATTTTTAAAGTAATGCCTTGTATTGAATTGAGCACTGTAAAACCAGCATTTAAATGCAATAATCTTTCTGAAAGAATGCATAGAAAATGAACAAAACTGTTTACTGCTTCAAAATCAGAGGGTGAAATACTCCGTTTTGTAAATATGATCCACAAATATTTATTTTGAAAAGCCAATAACCTAAACATTCTTCCACCAAAGTCTTTATTTAAATGTCAATTACTATAGCACCAGAGAGCATTCCTACAGCTAAATGATGCTTCAACCAGCTTGCATTGATAAATGTTCTATGGCCACTACAGACTATCTATAAAATACTTTTTATTTGATCCATTTGCAGGACTTGCATTGAACTAGCAAACCAGTGGAAAAGAAATAAACTCTCTAGTGATTCCTAGAATGCACTTTATAAAGATAGTAGGGCAATTTAAACAAATTTGGACATTTGCTATCTTTTCAAAATTCTTCTTTGAGAGTCCTGGTGAGATGATTCCCATCTTTATATCACCTCCTGGTGGCATTAGCCCACTGTACTGAACTTAATAAAGATAAAACCCGTAGATACAATAATGGCAATATGAAGAGTTTGAAATGGACATATAAACCCAGAAGAATGCTGCTTAAAATAAAACATTTTTAAGGCATCTTTATGTTATATTTTTCTTTTTTTATGTCATAAGATACTGTGCTTCCAATATCTCCATGCATGCCCCGTTAGAAGTTTCCTTTATTAAAACAAAATCAGCAACATTTTGCATGAAACGAAGATACAGGAACTTAAAACTGAAATGTTTGGTGATATGGAAACAGAAGAGCAAGCTACAGCAACCACAAAACAGAAGTAATATTTACCATCCTCCTACTTCATCATCAAAGCCCTTCCCTTTCTGGGGCAGTTGCCACCTACTCCCCCTGTATCACTTCAGCGAAGGCTGCAAACGCCACCCAACTTTTATTTTATGTTCCACAAACACATGCCAATCCTTATGCATATGTATAAGCACAGAGACACGCCTCCAGAATGAAACTCAGCTCCTTCCATCAAGGTCAGCGTCCTCAAAGTCCCAGCTCCCAAGGCAAGGAGTCTGATTGGAATGGGCATTGCAGTGGGAAAGGGCAGACTGGAACACTACTGTCACAGGGGATCCTTTCAGGCTGTAGGGTTCAGTCCTTTGTCTCTCCAGCTGGTAGATTCCTACATTTTTTCTACTTTTTCTTGACCACAGGTTCAAGGTTTGCTCCTCTAAGTGGCAGTTCTGATGTTTACTGCTGAATTTCTGTCTATTTAAGCAATCTCAAATTGGCTGCCTGGGCTCATGTTGTTTTCTTACAAGGGGGTCACAATTCTTTTCGTGTTCCTTTCCTTTCCCTCTTTCCATACACCCACTAAATAACCCGGGTTTCCTCTGACAGGCTGTCAGTACTCTGCAGGACACCTGTGTGCGCTCAGGAATCTGCTCTGCTTCCAGAATGTTGTTTTTGTCCCCTGGGCTGAGATACACCCATGGCTCAATAAGTTTTCTTTGGCTCCTGCTTCATGCAAGTCATCCCCATTCACCCATGAAATAATTTCTGGACTTGAGACACCTGAAGAGCCCATCCCACGGAGACACCTCCTGGTTTGTTAAGCTGGAAATGCAGCCCCTCAAAAATCCCACTTAAATGCTCTCCTTTGCCTCATTGCTTCCATTTCTTTACTTCAATGCTGCCCCAAATTTTTGGACCAATTGACTTTTCAGCCTTCGCTCCCTCCTGCCATACAGGATCAACACAAAGGCTTTTTTTGAACAGTGGGATTGAATGTTGTGCCCTCACAGAGACACATGAAAATCAAATCAGGAAAATTAAAAAAAAAAAAAAAAAAAAAAAAAAGAAAGAAACAACAAAAGGGAACATTTCACAAGTCTAGAAAAATATTAAAAAATTGAAATTCTATATATTGTCTTTTTAAATCAGTGATTTAGCACAGTGATAAGTATGACAGCTAATTGTATTTGTGCAAACTCAATAAAAGGAACTGAAACACAAAATGTTGCAAACTAAATGAAATAATAGCATCAGTCATCTCTGAAATCATTATCGTACTTGAAAAACATAATAAAATTCAAGTGCATGAGACTTTCCTGGAAATTTCCCACACACTTTCTGAAGACATCTGTTCAAAGCAGAAATGTAGGGTAAATTTCTGGAGAGGGAAGAACAACAACAAAAAAGCTGCATCTTCCTGATTTCCCCTATAGATCTCACGATGCAGAGCAATTTCTTTGGGGCATTTTGTGACCTTTTCCGCTTGTCTGAGCCTCTCCTGAGCTCCAGGGTGCTCCAAGAGAAGCCCTGAATCAGCTCTGTGAAGCTTCTCACGAGGAACAGAAGTGGACTGTCAGCCAGGCATTCTGTGTCTACAGAGCCATCTTTAACTCATTCATCCCATTTAAATCGAGAGCTGGTGATGGAGGGACACCCCCAGCACCCACAGGAACCTTTTGCTAATGCACTGTGAACAAATTTCCTGTCTGTGCTGATATCAGGAAAGCATATTGCACTGATCAAAACCCCATTAACCACTGCCACTCTTACAAACACAGGCAAGAATTCAATTCAAATGTCATTTTAAATTTCCACTATTAGACTTTGTCACTGTTACTACCCTCATTTCTTCCCTTACTCCAAGGCTACTGAGCATCTTTATGTTCACAGATTTTAATTTTAATTGCACACTCAACTATTCTAAATTATTAGGCAATGTACCGAGGTAGCAGGAAATTTGCATTATAGTGTTTTCTCCGTATGCTAAGCAGGTTAAACTATATCACCCATATGTTAAATTCCTCTCTGCTGTGAGTAAAACCAATGAATGTGGTCTTTGCATGTCTGTAACAGACTGCAGAACTGTTCAGACCTGCTGACAGCTTCAGCAGACCTTGAGGAACCAGCACCAGTTGTACTGGGCACATCTTTCTCCCAAGATTCTAAATATTAGATCACTGGGCACATACATTTGCATAACTTCTGTCTCAAAAATAACATTTCTACCTTGAAATACCTGAAACTTCCTCACAATAAAAGTACCTGTAAATGTATGGGGTTTCCCCCTGCTTTTTTCTAATATTGTATTTTTCCATATCTGCTTTAAATCCTTCTGAGTCAGTTCTGCCTCTATTTTCTCTCCTCTCTCACTACTCACCATTTCAACCTCACAAATGCACAGCAAGTACTTCCCTGCCTTTCAAATCCAGCTGTAATTCCTGGCTCTCCATTTATAAGCCATCCTTTAGCCCAGCCCCTCACCAAGAGCCAAAGTGCCTTGACCAGCTCAGCTTTTCTGGCTACACAAATATCTGAGATTCACAGGAGAGGAGAAAGGGTTGCAAAAGCTGTCAGTGGTTCCTGCCTTAAAATTGAAAGTCCAGTAAAACCTTGTCCAGTGCCAGCTCTGAGATTCCATTCTGGCCAAATAATCTGGCCTGCTTTGGGAACCAAAATATGAGACAAGGAACAGGGAGCTTAGGGAGAAAATACTGAGGGGGGAACTTGCAACCCACAAGGATGGAAGCTCATGCCCCAAAACCACATTAATCTGCAGGGTAAAATGGCTCTTTGGGTGGTGCCAAAACCTCCTCCCAGCCAAGCTTTCCCCGTGTCTGTGACACAGGTGGGTCCAGGCAAAGAAAATATTTCTAAAGATTATATTACAAAGATTCACTCCTCTAATTCATGAGACAAAACGAGACACACCCTGCATTAAGTGTTCCAAGGGATACACAGATCCCAAAGGCATTAGGATTGGGATCTGCATTTGGGATTTCTTCTGCAAATGCTTCTGCACAGCTGATGCTCAGGTGCAGAAAAAATACCACACCAGCAGCTTGTGTGGCCATTGGCATGTGGCCATCTCCTGCTGCAACCCCCCAAACCAAAGCAGGACTCATGTCCTGCAGGAAGGAGTAGCAGCCAGATAAAATGAGAAGATCATAATTAGCAACAGAGATAATAGATTTTACCACCCTGGGAAAAAAAAAATCCCCTAAGCATTTAATAAGGGACATGAGATTTGAAGCTGCACGGAGGGTAATTTCATATGATACAGAGCACTTAAAAACTGTAACAAGATTCAGCAGAATACTTCCACAGAGATTTTAAGGCTGTGGTGTCCAAAGGATGGAGCAGAATAGCTCTGAATCCACCTGCTGCCAGCCCATTCCAGACCCCATGGTGGGAATAACCGCCTGGAAAACAGCACAAATTATCTGGCTCACCAAGGGCTGGGGACAGGGGCCACCTGAGAGCCCGGGTGACATCAGCCCATGTGTGACAGTGAACCCCTTCAGAGAGGCAGACTACACAAGACAAAACCTGGGGTACAAATAAAGGAATGAGAAACACAAAAGTATAAGCCAGCTCTGGACAAGCTGCTCTTAATTTTCTTTCCATGCCTCACTAAGGTATTATGACTTTGTGGGCATGAAAACCAAATTCCTGTGTGGGGGTGAGCTGAGCAGGATGTTTTGTGCAACAAGAGACAGAAGAAAAGGTTTGGATGCCCACGGTGTCAGTTTATGACTTCTGAAGCACAAAATCTCTGCTTCAGCATAGGAATCCTGTGTGGTGTTTGCTCTGTTTAGACTCTGTTTACCTTCTCTATTTATAAGCAGGAATATTTCATGCAGGTTTTGAAGATAAATGTCACAAAGAAAAATACTGGAATTGCAAAAATACTATTGCGCTGGAATCTGCAGATATACTTTAGATAGCTGGAAGTGCCTAGAGTATTGGACATTGTCAAATAAATTGTAAGAAATATTATAGTAGATCATTCCACATAAGCCAAAGTTTCATGGAAATGCAGTTTAGATAATAAAAAAAAAATCGTATCAACTTGTCATTTATTGTGTGTGTGTGTGTGTGTGGGCTCGTAAATAACCATCCCAGCAAACCAAACAAAGCAAACCTCTTTGGGTACATTCCCAGGAGAATAACACTATGGAAAAAAAAAAACAAAAAAAAAAAAACAAAAACAAAAACAAAAACAAAAACCAACAAAAACAAACCAGGAGTTTTATTTCAGCTCAGAAAACCAAAGGTGTCAAAAGGTCACCTCCTTGAATGTATTCTGCATGTGAGATGGCCACTGACAAACAGGGATGAAAAACTGAAGTTTAAGGCAGGCAAATGCACCTGCAGGTTAATGCACATAATATATTCCAGGCCTTCACTGCAATAGTTAATGCCTTTGAGAGTCCTTGGGGGCACAGCTGTCCAGCTCCATCAATTTTTACACATAACGCAGGTAATCAGTAATTCAAATGTTATACTGAGCTCATGGAGACAGAATAGTTTAATGTAGTAAGTCTTCTCACAGAAGCTCTACAGCTAGACATGAGAAGGTGTATTCATTTAAAATAGCAGAATCTTATTTCATATTAAAATAAAATTTAGGAAAATCCATAGTTCAGCACAAAGTGATTTGTGCATTTAAGTGAATGCTTACAATTCTTGAGCTCTGTGGGAAAGGCTGTTACACAATGAGATGGTGGAGATGGGAGCTGCAGTTGTGTGAGCACCTGTGGGATCAGAGCAAAGATGAAGAAAATCCCTTTTATTGTGAGTTCTTGCAAATTCCCTTATTTAAATTACAGAGTTTATTCATACCTTACAGACTTTCTGGGCAGGCAGAGGAATGAAATATGCATTGCACTGCTTATGCATGTTACCTAAACACTCTTTGCTTCTCGTTACAGAACTCAGCTCAGCTCTAGAAGAGGAGAAAATCTATTTTGTTCTTCCTATGTCCTGCTCGTGAGCCTCAGATGGCACCGAGGCACAGCCAGGTAACTTCAACTCAGGCAAAAATTGAGGGGAGAAAAGGAAATCTTGGTGAGGGCAAGCTCTTCCATCACCACTGTTTGAGGCAGATACTTCCTTCTTTACACAGTTTCATTAACATAATATAATTATCCATGCTATATAATAAGCTTTTTACCACATCAATTCACTTAGAAATGGCCCAGAAAGGTTTTTTCCTGGGTCCATCTATCCATCTGTGTTTCATAACGTCATTAAGGACCTGGTTGATAGCACATGGAATATGCTTATTGAGTTTGGAGGTGACACCAAGCTGAGAAGCACTGAAAGTGCTCAGGAGAGCAGAAAAAAAAATCCAAAATGATTCTGAGAAATCAGATCTGAGGACACTGACGTCCTCAAAAAGGGAAAAAAAAAAGAAAAAAAAAGAGATGCTATTCCAACAGGGTTACGTGCAAGATATTCACACGGTCAGGAAAAACAGCTATAAAACCCAGAACAAGTAGCAGGTCTATGGAAAATCTGCAGAAGAGGCTCCACAGGCTCTTGCACATCACGGGAGGGCCACGAGCCACCAGTGTCACCCAGGTGCCACAAAGGCAGGTGCCCTTCTCCAGCAGGAAAAGCCAGCAGCAGCCAGGAGAGCCTGTCCTCCCTGTTAGCAAGGTCTCAGCTTCACTACCTTGGGGTTTGTTTTGGCACTATGTACTCAAAAAATGTGGACAGTTTAGGAGGGATCCAAAATAGATCAAAAGCAGCTACAAAGATCAGCATAGAACTGCACCAACGGGAGAAGCCTGGGCGGACTGGGCTTGTTAAACTGGAATCTGAGAAGTGAATTCTGAGAACTGGAATCACAGAATTACAGATCCTGAGTAGGAAGGGACACACAAGGATGGCGGAATCCAGCTCCTGGACCTGCACAGACACCCCAATAATCCCACCTTGTGCATCCCTGAGAGCAGGGATGTCCAAATGCTCCTGGAGCTTTGGCAGCCTTGGGGCTGTGCCCGTTCCCTGGGGAGCTGGGCAGTGCCCAGCACCCTCTGGGAGAAAAACCTTTCCCTTGAGAAGTTTTCAGAGCCTTCAGGAGGAGCTGATGTGTCAGGAATGATCAAATGAATATCGCCTTTGAGCAAAGAACATGGACCAGGTGATTTCTTAAACCCATTGCACTTCCATGGACTAAGAAGTCTAGCAATAAAGCAAGGATGGAACTGATAAAAATAGACAGAAATAACTGATAGAATCATGTAAAACTGAGCTGAGCAACTTTTTAACTCTTATTCAGAGGGGTTTACATTTCTCTAAGAAGACTGGGTTAGATGGGAACCTCCAAGTAAAGCATTATCTATAAGGAGGCTCCAAAATATAGTCAGGGCTGAGACTCAAAGCATTAAAGGTAATTCAGAAGTCCCCATCCCATCATTTTGGTGAGAATCCACCTCAGCTCCAGAGGATCTACAGATCAGAACACATTCTTAAACTCTGTCTATGCTCCATATTCTAAAAACACTCAGTACTGAAGTCAAACTTATTTTAGACTTCAAGTGAAATATTTTTTAAATTAAAATAAAATGAGCCCCTAAAATAGCTCCCCTGTTGTATTCTATCTTTACTGGTTAAAGTAGAAGCTAAATGTTGGAAGTTTCTGCAAATGATGTCCTACATATTGACTAAAACTATTTTTTTCCTCAGGGATTAAGTGCAACATTGGAGAAATGAATCTTGTGGACTTGGTTTAGTGCCTTGGTGCATCACCTTAAAGGGTTTTTTCCCACCTAAATGATTCTGTGATTCTACACTTACTGCACCTATAACTATTTTTCTGTTTCTTGATATTTTGATTAAGCTGACTGGATTACACATTTCATATGAGGGTGTTTTTTCTAATTCCCACTCTGAAATGTTCAGCTTTATAAACTGTCAAGCAAAACTTAACTACACACAGAATTTACTCCATTAGCTTTGACATGACGTTATCTAAACTGGTAATCTCTAAAATTCCGATAGAAAATAAATACATTGCAAGAAAGTAAGTATATTTTTACAGCCTCCTGTAGTTGCTAAATTATTCTATTCTGTTTTGTAGAGAAACATCTAGAAAATCGACTTCAGAATGAAAAGTAAGGAGTGTGATGTACGGTATATAGCAAAAGTAGATTTTTTTTTTAATTCCTGCAGTTGTTCAGTTAGAAATAAACCATGTAAATGGCTATAGGAGAAATTTCTCTCTCTATATATATAAGTAATTATTTATATTTAATATTGTGCTACAGACACAGCAGTTAGAGTGTAATATCCATTGTAACACCCACCATTTGCTCCAGATTTTGATGGGGCCTCTTAGGTAATGTCGCATTTGCAATCTCTGAACACAGCACTCGGGGAAAATCCAGTCAGCAGGAAAAAATGAGGATGTAAACGTGCTTGTGAGCCATCCAAGGAACTGTCCCTGACAAGCATAAAGGAAAGCCAAACACCTGTCTGCTTATTATCCACTACCAATCTCTTTTAATATCAAACACCTTTGCATGTCAATGGACACCTCAGTCTGTAAAGCACTGAAAGAGAACAAACACTCCCAAACTACTGCATTTGTAAATATCACATGATTGTGTTTTAAAACCAGACTAGTAAAGGGAAAACCCACAATTTTGGTTTGGGATCATAAATTAAAGATCTTATTCTAAGTCAAAATTTTATTTTATCTGATCATCAACATGAGAAGATTTTACAAACTAGGAAATAAACCCCAAACAACCTTTTATTTTAATTGATTGAGTTATTGAATTCAGAAATACTTGCCCGTATGAGTGAGACACAAATTTTAAGGAAAAAAATTTTTACAAAGGTGTGTCGTGGTTTTGGCTGGGACAGAGTTAATTTTCTAAAGCTCTGGATTTAGGATGAGAATGGTGTTGATAACACATTGATGTTTTAGTTATTGCTCAGCAGTGCTTCCTCTAAATCAAGACCTTTCCAGTGTCCCATGCTCTGCCAGAGAGCAAACACATAAAAAAAATGGGAGCAAGCATGGCCAGGACAGCTGACCTGAGGTGGCCAAAGGGATCTCCCATCCATGGGACATCATCCAGTGAATAAACTGGGGAGAGTTGGCTGGAGGGGCCAATCGCTGTTTGGGGATGGGCTGGGCATTGGTCAGTGGGTGAAAAGCTATTGCAATGTGCATCACTTGTTTTGTCCATTACTACATTATTATTATTATTATTATTATTATTATTATTATTATTATTACTACTACTACTTCTACCCTTACTGTCTTAATCACAGAATCACAGACGTTGAGATGCTTCAGCGTGTCCAGAGGAGGCAACGAGGCTGGTGAGGGGCTGGGAACACAAACCCTATGAGGAACAACTGAGGGAGCTGGGGGTGTTCAGGCTGGAGAAAAGGAGACTCAGGGGTGACCTTATCACTCTCTACAGCTCCTGAAAGGTGGCTGTGTTCAGGTGGGGTTGGGCTCTTTCTCCAGGCAGCACTGACAGAACCAGAGGACACAGCCTCAAGCTGCATCAAGGGAAATATAGGTTGGATATTAGGAAAAAGTTTTTCATGCAAAGGGTGATAAAGTTCTGGAATTCTCTGCCCAGGGAGGTGGTGGAGTCACCATCCCTGGATGTGTTTAAAAAAAGACTGGATGTGGCACTGGGTGCCAGGGTTTAGTTGAGGTGTCAGGGAACAGGCTGGACTCGATCTTGAAGGTCTCTTCCAACCTTATGATTCTGTGATTCTGTTACTGTCTTAATAAACTGTCTTTACCTCAACCCACAAAGTTTAATATTTTTCCCCAACTCTCTTTCCCATTCCAGCCAGCAGGAGTGGGGAAGGTGACAGCGAGTGGCTTGTGGTGCTCAGTTTCTGCCTGGGGTTAAACCCCAACAGCCCTTTGGTGACTCTTTTTCCTTTGCAGGTTGAGGTTGATTTCCCATCCCATATCCTCATGTTCTCTCCTTGGTCATATGGGGCAGCCTGTGAATGTTGTGAACATTTATCCTATCTCCTGAGAAAAGAGATTTTTACTCCCAACAGCTGAGATACAGGTTGGGAGTAAGTTGAGACCAGGATGGGGTGGGGAGGCCCTGGCACAGGATACCCAGAGAAGCTGTGGCTGTCCCTGAATCCCTGGAAGTCTCCAAGGACAGACTGGACGGGGCTTGGAGCAACCTGGGCTGGTGGAAAGTGTCCCTGCCCATGGCACAGATTGGAAAGAGATGGATTTTAAGGTCCCTTCCAACTCAAACCACTGTGAGATTCCACGATGTGCAGTGATAAGCAATATCTGGATTATTCATGAGCAAGGCTTGCAGGAAGCAATGATATTTATTACTCCTCTCATACATACTGTGCTCACACCAGGAGCTGTAGGATTTGAATGGCTTTACCCAGTACTTAACTCAATGCTCTGCTGTGCTCAGTATTTTAGTCAGAAATATCTGACAATGACCTTTCCCAGCTCTTGAGATCTTCAGGACACATTCCTAAACCACATCCTTACTGATGCAGGTGACATTCAATGGGGTTTTAGCAGTGAAAAAAATAGAGTCGTATAGATCAGCTGCAAGGAAAGATCCACAAATGTATGCTCTGCACTCCCTAATAGGAGCAGCAAGGTCTTTCCAGTCCTGGAACAGAATTTTTTGATGAAGTGCCTGGTGGCGAGTTTGAAATACTAGCCTGGGGGCCCTGATGAGACATAATTCATTCCAGAACAAATCCAGCTTCTACAGCCATTCCTATAAAGCCATTATTGACCCAAGGGAAAATGCTGGCCTTAAGCAAGTTTTAATAAAGACTCTGGTGGAGTCGTTTCTGCAGCACTAAATGCGATAATGAGAAACAAGCCACTTAGCTGCAATAGACCCAGGACCTGTATATAACCTGAAAGTCAGTTTTCTGAGGTTCTTGGGATTCCTTCCAGAGATGAAACAGGCATCCAAAAGAGATTTAATTACCTTGCTCGCTAATTTGTTACATAAAAATCAGTCAGGCTTAAATGGACCAATATTCTGCTTGTCCTATATGAGTATAATTTATTTTAATACTGTTTCTGCGAAGTAAAAATATCCATAGACTAATCAAGTCTGGGTTGAAAATCAAGGTTTTTACTAAACCAATAAAAGTGTGAACATATAAATCTGGCCTTAAATATTGCTCTACTTTAGAACTTTTCTTCAGTTTATTTTAACCAAGAAATGTTTGCATCTATGACTGTAACACTTAATAGGAAATAGCAACATTTCCTGGTCTGAGAGTTTCTTATGGGATTACTGAAAGTTCTCCATGGATGAAGTAAGTAAAAAAAATCCCTGATAAGTAGTTTTAAGTTAGATTTGTAGTTACTAAAAAAAAAAAAAAATCTGTTCTTCACTCTGTCCCTTGCTAGCCATCAACCTCAAAATAAAAACTTGCTAGACACAGTGGAAGTGATTTGAAAATTAAAGTACAGTCTTGATAGAGAGAGATAGAGAAAGGACCCTTTGTGTGACTGTTATGATCCGTAGCCTCCATCCCAGGCAGAGCAAGCACAATCTTTTGTGCCTGTGGTTGATGTCTGGCATTCACTCACAGAGAGATGCTTTGTTTCATGGCTTCAAATTCTACTGGCAAGTATTGAGGTTGTGAAAGTCAGCAGAGGAAAAAACCAGAAATAGGCTCCTCTGCACTGGTGCTTTGGTGGTACAATTGATGGGAGGGAATAGGAGCACAACGAAGAGAGGCTGAAGTGTGGCAGTGCTTCAGGCAGGAGGGAAATTGGAGAATATTCCCATGGCTAAACCATGCAGAGGAGAACCCCTGGGCCAACTCCTGCCCTCACCCAAAACCACCTGTATCCAGGTATATCATCATGAAAGTCACAAATTTACACAGTTTACAGGTCTGTTTAAGTGTTTACTATGAACAGCAAAAATAAATCATTTAACATTAATCAGGGGCAGACACACTTCATAGCCAGACCATCAAACTTAAAGCCAGTTTGCTGTACTCGTAGCCAACCCCTTCCTTTATTTCACACAAAAAGAAGTTTGGGGCACTAATCCTTTTTTATGAAAATTCCTAAAATATTTTCTAAAGTTACGGGGGAATCGGTGTGTGCTTTATGATCCAGGAGGATTGGCACTAACAGGCCTTTTTTTTTATCACCCTTTCGGTGCTGTTTGAGCTGAAATCAGATACTGGGTGGTAATTTCAACAAAAGTAATATTGACTCACGTTTCTGTGAAACTTGTAGCTATTTATATGAACGAGATGCAGGGGCGGGGGCACAGAAAATATTACTGGTTTGAATGGAGATGAAATGTCAGGAAGACTGGAGTTGCCATCTACTGGAATGTGCAACGAATGACAACTGCCATGCAAAAATCCTGAATTTCAAGCATCAGTCACATTAACAGCCCAGGTACGTTGCATTGGCTCCGGAACAAAAAAATACACACATAAAAAAACCCAATCAAATGTTACAAAGTAAATCTCCAAAGACAAAGAATTATTCTCCACTCAGCTTTTGAGAAGTCAGAAGATGCACAAGGAGGCTGTGTCAAGCCAATCTTATTTGCCTGCATCTTTATCTGCTTTCAGCAATAGATTATATTTATCACTCCTCATCAGAACACTGATAATTGCACTTGCCAGCTTCAAAAGCAGAAAAGAATGTCAGAATCTGAAAAGGAGAGAATTATAAATTCTTCAAATATGGTCATCTAATCACCACTGCATTATTAAACCACCACTTTTAATACAAGATAATATTTAGGAATATCTTCAGCTGATGAAACACAGAAAAACATAACAAAAATCTTCTTAGAGCTGCTTATCATCAAAGACAGTTAGCCCACATTAATTTTGCTGTTCCAATAATGTGCAGTAAGTTCATATCAGAAAAAAAAAAGTATTCAAGTATTCACTGTATTCACTCTTGTGCTTGTAGATGATCTAAAGCAGAATTTTTGTTTCCTACATCCAGGTCTTGCAAAAGACCAATTATTTAGCTAAGAAAGTTCATACAGCAAGTCTTTACAGCTGGACAGACAGACAAACCAGAACTCTCCAAGGCACTTCAGAGGAAAAAAGAAAACAGAAATGTCCTGAAAGTGCTGTGACTGAAATGACACCGAATGAGGAGGAGACGATGCTGATAGCAGCTACAGCCCAGAAATTCAAGGTATGTGCACACACCAACAGATCACGTCCCACCTCACAAGACCAGACCTATACACCAGCATTTTCTGCAAGCAGCTTAGTATTTTCTCATATTTAGCAAAGATGTTTATTAGTCTCTTAATAAATGGAGAGTATGGAGTGACTGGAGAGAAGTATCTGACATGTGAACTCTGTTATTATGATTAATGGAGTTCATACATAAAGGGTTATTTCTCCGGAAAACGTCAGATTGAATAATTACTGGAATTACTCCCAAAGGGCTTTAGAAAATGTTCTGACAAGTTGCAACTCACGTTCTTATCACAGTTTTCTTTTGACTAGAGGGTGATCTTTAATTGCAGTTTTAAGTAAAACAAGTACTGTAAGCAATCCATTAAACATTATGAAAAACTATCTATTTCTCTAACAGTCTTTGAAAGCAGCTTTTACTTTTTACCCTCATCTTTAGGCAATAGAGAAAAACCAAATCAATAAATAAAATGGCTTTCTTCTGCCTTTGAAACAAAAAAGCACACTGTCCCTATTTCCCTGCATCAGATTAGGTACAGAATACCCTAGAATTGATATATAGGAATATTACTGGCAATATTATTAAGATAAGTAGGGAAGAGATGATAGCATTATTTGGTCACTTGGATTTCTTAAATCTAATCAGTATTTAATGGATACAACGGTGCCAGAAAATCCAGACAGTCAGAGAACACAGCTCAGAAGCTTCTGAATGTGTTTCAGGGAAGTATCCCAAGGTCAGCACTACTTTGCAGTGCTGCAGATGCTTCCAACAGGCTCCACGGTCCTGCAGAGTGAGGGCCAAGGAAAAGCAGCACAGATCAAAGCATAAATGCTTTCAGAACAGGTTTTCTTTTGGCTGAAGGTAAAGAAGCCAATACCACCCAAGTTCATCCCACTGGCACTAGGGAAGCTTCTTCCCACTATGTTTTCAATGTCTTCTGCTGCTCGTTGCTCTCATGACCCTCGTGGGAACAGCTTCAAGCGAGTTCTGCTGACCTGATGTCAGTGCATGGCCCAAGCTCAGCTGCACAATAGGCTGCAGAAACCTCATTGTACAGATCCCACACCTGGGAGCACTGCAGTACACTGGATTCTTGTCCAACAGCTGCTGCCTTGAACACCAGAACTGTGTTGATTATTGTAATATTCATTATGGCTAGAGCACCGCTCGTGTGGAGCCAGGCTGGGAGAGCTGGGTGCTCTCCTGGAGAAGAAAAGGCTCCAGGCTGACCTCAGAGCCCCTTCACCTAAAGGAGCTCCAGGAGAGCTGGAGAGGGACTTGGGACAAGGTGTGGAGTGCCAGGACAAGGGGGGATGGCTTCCCACTGCCAGAGGGCAGGGAGAGATGGGATACTGGGAATAATAAATCCTTGACTATGAGGGACAGGGTGCCCAGAGAAGCTGTGGCTGCTCCATCCCTGCTGTCTGAGGCCAGGTTGGAAGGGGCTTGGAGCAGCCTGGGGTAGTGGAAGAGGTCCCTGCCCATGGCAGGAAGCTGGAATGAGATGATCTCTTTAAGGTCCTTTTCAAACCAAAATGCCTGTGATTCTCTGATCAGGACACAGCAAAAGATAGTCCATGCTGGGCATTATGCAGGGACATAGGAAAAGACAATCCCTGAAATTAAGAACTGGAAACAATAAAACCCAACAAAAATCAACAACTGCTGATGTAAGAAGAAATAGGGCACAAAACAAGCAAAAAAAAAAAAGGAGATACAATTAAAAGAAGCAATGTGAGGGTCTGGACCTGCTTCTAGGATTGATTTTTAGCAGGTCTGGTACTCACTATTGCGCATTGCTGAATCACCTTTTGTCCCCTACCTGCCATGGGCACACAACACCCCCAGCCAGCGTTCACAGACCACACCAAGTGGGAAGGGGATCATTCAGGAGTTTCACCCCAACAGTTTCCCAAATTTTTAAGACTGCTGCAAGGAACATTACTGATGCAATCGTGAAAAGTGGGTATTTGTCTACAGCCATGTGTGCACCACACAGCATCACTTAAACGCAAATACCTTTTCATAGATAAAAATACCTGAATAATGGGGAAAAAAATACAATATATCTTGAGCCACAAGCATGTTACAGTACTGACCTTTGGTTTTGATTTAGAGGCTCTAACTAATAAAGCTTGGCTTTGCACCAAATCTGAAGAAGAAAATCAAGTACACTCTTGTCAAATCATAATTAATTTGCACTACAAAAAAAAGAGCAGAACTAAGCCAAGCATTCTTTAAAACTGGTCTCTAGAATTCAAAACACTCCATAAAATGTCCTATATCTTGAAAAACAGGATGATATTTTCCTGCCTTTTCAAGTTGATTACGCATCTTTCCACTCATTTAAAATATAAATTGAGTCTTAGGAAACAATAAGCTCTTCATTTTACAGGAATATTAAAGATTCAAAAGTACAGCAGCAGGAGAGGGAGTGTGATTATGAAACACAGCTGAAGTGAACCCTAAAGCTTTGTTACTGTTTGCCCCCCAAATATGCTCTTTCATCATTAAAAACATATACAGTGGCAGGGTAATTGACATTCACACTACTGTACAGATTTTGAGAACGTATTTAGCATATTCTTTCTAAAACCTTGGAAAATTCAGGATCTTTGGATATGCTACTAGAATTTTGTATGCCTCTATATAGTTATTAAGAGCAACGAAGTAACACAAACTTTTGATTACTTTGTATGTTTCTTCATTCAAAGACATAGAAAAGTCTTCAAAATACATTGAAACAAAACCAAACAAGAGTCAGGAATGCATATTTCAAAGACTGACATTGGATCTTTTAAATTTAAATTAGCTGTTGAGCAAAGCTGAGTTACTAAGATTACACATACACCACACACAAACCTCCTCCGCCATATAAACTCTTCAGTAATGCCTTGAGTATTTTTAAGTTGGTTTAAAAAAAGAAGGTCAGGTTATTCTCTCTTTTTTTTAGAAGGCATGACTATCTTTTGTTATGCCTTTAAATATGTCCTTCTGAGACTCCTGACCCATGACTATTTCTCTTAGACATTACATCAGTTGCAAATAAAACGTAATGAAACCATAAATATTGCAGGTAGTCAACAAACCATCGTCTTTAAGCTTGCAAAAATCACAATGACTTCTCTCTGAAATATGAGTCTTCAACCTGGTTTCTGCATTATTAATTCTGTCTATGAGCTAATGATCCAGAGGCCCTCTAATCTCCCTGTAAGATGCAATACACACGCAACCAGGATTTCAACACATTTTATCCTGAGTTTTCCCTTCAGAATATGGGTATCATTGGTTGGACAGGGCTTGGAGCAACCTGGGATAGTGGAAGGTGTCCCTGCCCATGGCAGGGAATGGAAGGAGATGATCTTTAAGGTCCCTTCCAACCCAAGATATTCTCCAATTTTATGATTCTATTTTTCTGTGGAGTCAGTTCAAATGGTGTTCTATGTGATGGAAGAGGACTCAATAAAAGTCTTTTTCAATTTCAAAATACCAGCACCAATTTCATAACTACCCCGTATTTCCAGAAATAATTTATCCACAAAGGCCAGCACGAATGTTTTTTTGTCTTTTCTGATTGTGCTTTAAAATACATTGGAAATGAGCACAAGAAATGGAATAACAATTGGTTGTCTAATGCTGAGAACAGATTTTCTGTTCTGGGAAAATTTTCCAAGAGCAGTTCATCCACTTGTAAAAAGACTTTCCAGAAGACCGCCAGGAACAGCTTTGAACTTGTTCATCCTTGCTTTTAATAATTTATTTCATAAATTCCTCTCAATTCTCCATATGTCCTGCACTTTGGAAATCTAAAAAGTGTTCACTGCCCCTCAAGGTATTGCCACTGGTAGACAGAATGAAGGGTTTTGCATGAGGAAGGTTATTCCAATGTATTTCCAATGACTTCTCCACAGAATGGTGCTACCTGCATCCCCAGGTGAGACCTCACAACTTCCCAAGCAACACAAGTTCTTCTGGAAAAGGACACAAAATGCTGGTAAGACATGATGGGTTTAGGGTAGTTTAACTAGTTTGGCTACAGGGGGGATTTTTCACAGTCCTAAACAATCCTGCTATTCTGTCACTTCATCCAGCCTCTCGGCAAGTCTGAGTAAATACACCAACAACCAACCAGCCAATTGACCAACCCGAGGTGTGGCATCTGAGAGAAGCAACATCCATAGAAGAACAGAACCTTTCAGGCAAAATGAGTCTCAAAGCACAAATAAAATACTGTTTAGCACCAGAGTTTATCAAAAAATAACCCTCACAGATGAGCTATCAACAGTAGCAGAGGGCGCAGTAGATGTGTTCAAGAGAGTGGATAAGCTGTGGCCCTCTCTGCATTTAAGAAAATTGGAAATTAATTACAGTTCCTTTGCTGGTACCTCCAGAAATGCTTGGGAAGGTCTTGAGATAAACCTTTGCGAAGTGTCTCACAGCACTTCTGAAGGTGGAACTAACTGATTTCCAATCAAATATGACCAACTAAAACCTTCACACTTCCTAATCATTGCTTTCCACACGTGATGCCTCCATGACTTCCTAAGACATTTTAAGAGATATAAAATTAGCAAGGGTTAATCAAAACCCAAGGTTTAAATTTTCACTCTTCCTTGCAAACCAGGAGTTCCACCAACCTGGTAATGTGACACTAACACACTGGCCTTTGCCTAGCCAGGATGTTGCATGATCTTCATGTGTTGACTAATCACAAAAGGATAATTTAACTTCTTGTCTTTTTCCCATTACCCCTGGCCACTCAGAAACACTATCGGGAGTTTTGCCGTCATGCCCAGAAATCCAGAGGTATTTTCACAGGTACTTAAGAGAGTCAGTCATTTTTTTAGCTTATTCAAGTAGTCTATCAGTCATGACTGGAGGAGAGATATCCATACTCTGGATATGTTGTTCTAAAAACTGACATTTCTGCACCGCACTGACAATTCTGCACATAGGTCTCTTCTGTCAGTGACTTTCTAGAGCTATGCATGACCACTTGCAAGCGAATGTGGTTGATCAGGATGGAAATAACTGCAATGAGACAGAAAAATGATTATCACATTGCAAACCAAAAAGGTCATTTATATAACAACATCTATGATTTAAAGGTAGCCACAGATCCAATGTGTCTGTCAGGTACTGTAAGAATTTAATGGCATCTGGAGCCACCAGGACTATTTTGGTCAAAATCTTGTACAAGGTTACCCATTTTTATATCTACTAAAACAGACATGTTATAGAACTGGACTTCTTATCAGCTGAAATCCTGAATTTTATACAGAAAGGGAAGCCAATAAATGTTCAGGATGACCAAAACAGAAATACAAGAGAAATAACAGATGTAGTTTGCTTTACCTTAGATCATGTCTTTTCCCCTTTTCTGCTTTTAAATGTTTCTTTTATGCAAAATGCCATGGTTCAACACACTTGAAAATTAAAGACTACCAAAGATCAGGGTTTGAGTCCTTCCATTCATGAAAGGAAATTAAAATCATCACTAAAAGCATCACTTTTTATTATTCTGATATAAACCACTCAGAAAATACCAAAAGGAAGAAGTATACTCAGTATTTTATAGGCTGTTTTGCCTTTTTGTATTTTGGTAGAGTGCAACAGTGGAGAATTTATTAAAAGATGTGTATATGAAGAGTTAGACATCAGCAGCCACATTCTGATCTCACCCCATCTGTCCTGGATTTCAAATTAAGGTAAGGTAAATATCCAGGCACAAACAGTAAAGGAATATCCAAGGGATTAGCAAGAATTAAAATATTCTGAGGCCAGTTAAATGATATGGGGCACTTAATGGTTGGACTGGATGATCTTAAAGGTCTTTTCCAATCTTGATGATTCTATGATTAATCTGAACACAATATTAAAAATGTGTAGAGCAAATACATTGAAAGGTGTTTTTCTTTTCCAGCCTGAACAATTCTGACCATTGCTGACACTGAATTTTCCTTGCCATGACTACAAGAAGGAGCTTCCCACCTAAACTTTCTAAAACTTTATTCATGTTGTTCTTGTAACCTACTTTACATTGATTTAATCAAGCTCCTTTAAACACATACAAACTTAGTTTGCCATTCTTAAAATGTTTTATAATAGCACATTTAATAAAGCTAATTTAAATCTGCTAATTTATAGAGACTTGCCAGAGGCTTTGAAACTTCAGAAAATGTGTAAACTTAACAGTTTGGCTGTGATAACAGCTCAGACAGTGGAAATTAAGCCCTTTGCATTACAATCATCTTCAAAGTGGATTCCTGGTTTGATTGCCAAAAGGGTACATTGCAAAAATACAGTAGGACACCAATTTACAAAAGATATTTCAGATGCCCCAGTTTTTGAATTTGGTCACTACTGTGCCTCAACATCACAGCCTCAAACATACACTGAGGTCTGTCATTTTAAGACTACCTGGATTCTTTTTTACAACCAAATTTTGGATAAGAGCAGAGTTTCTTATTCAATAGCCCTCTGTTAGAGCTCTGAGAAAGTGCACTTAGGGCCATTAATTCTGGGTCCCTAATTCTGGTTGTCAGTCTTCCATCTGCTGCTATATAGGTTTGCTACTGTCTGCTCTAATTCCTGCCTTTGAAAACCAAATGATAATGGATTATATGCCAGAGTGGGAATAGGCACACTGGTTGGGATACAAACTGTATCCCAGGTGATAACAAGAAGCAGTGAAAAAAAATAAAAATCAGCTCCTCAGTGATGTATCAGGGAGCTTCATCTCTACTAGAAGAAGTCTTTATACACAGTATTTAAATGGTAACTAAGTGATCCTTATCATCATCTGAGTTGCAGAAAATGGTAGCTTTCCTTGAAGACATGATTGAAATTTTCAGGGCTACTGTTGCAGACCTCTCCCCAAATTTTTACATGGGAGAAGGCATTAAGGCTTCCCCCAAGAAGACTTGTAGGACTGCAGATTTTTAAGGGACACAACCTCATTGCTTTGAAGCTTTTTTCAGTGTCTGTTAAATTCAAGTAATCCTTTAATTGTTTTCCCCTGCTAATTGCACCAAAACATTCATTGAGGCAATCTGGAATATATTCTTGGATGGGGTTTTTTAGTCTCTCCTGCTTCAATGCTTTTTCTGTCGGTTCTGTCACTGCTTTCTTTCCTGCTTTTATGTACCGAGAAACAGAATTAAGGTGTACTGCAACCAGTGGACACTTGCATAAACAGCCTGCTTTGAATAAAACCGCATGATCTGGGGAGAGGAAAACCACCTTCAGCCCCCCTGCCCAAATGCTAAAATATAGATGAGGTTCATATACTATTAAAGCATCACATTTTTGCCTTGAGACCACTGAAATGTTGTGAAGAGTAGAAAAATGTAAATAAACTGAACGGGGAGCATAAAAGCACATTGATCCCCAGGTTCTGAAACTGCAATTTAAATGGTTTATATTTGTAATTTATTTAAGACTCTTTATGGAAAATCCATTAGTAATGAATCTCCTTCACACATTTTTATTTTTATGCACAAGAGCTTTAAGTTTGCCAGGACTTCTGCAAAGCAACTTTTACTGCATCAAATTACTGCATTCCTTGATCTCTCCCAGCACACACTCACAGCAGCCACACTCAAACACAATGTTTAGCTCTGCAACAGACACCTCCAAAACAAGGTATTTCTTTTAAATTAACACAGCTGTGAAAAAGAAAGCAAACACAGTGGTTTTGCCCTGTCCCTCCAGCATTTTGCATCCGATGTCCACTTAAAATCAGCATGATCCTCTGCAATCCTTGCATCCTAAATCCGTGTGGAACTTCTTCATTGGGTATTGATGCAGAATTGGGAGCTGTCAGCTCCGATCGCTCTCACCAGCACAGGGGCTTGAGATTCTATTTCATAATAGGAAAAGATGGCCAGCGTTTTCCTGACAGAAATACCATACATTTTTCAGTCAGTAAAAATTACAGAGATCATTGATGATGCCTTTCCCATAGAGAATGAGGACTGCAAATTATCCAGCAAAGATTTTTTTTCCCTTGGTGCACAGAACAAAACCCAGCACGATCTGCTAAACTTATTAACTGATGGGGTTTGAAACCCCCTCTTTGCATGCTGCCGACACGCTCACCGCAACCTATGCATTGATCTTATTCAAAAAGCACAGTAATCTTTATGCTGCTAGAATTTGAGTTCTGTGTGCCATAGCGTACACTGCAAAGAAAAAGGAAAAAAAAAAAAAAAAAAAACAGCCTTTAGGAAAGGCATGTGCTGAACACACAAAATATGCAGGATGGAAAAAGACCAAATGTAATTAAAGCTTATATGAAATGAGACATTCCTATTTGCAGAGCTCTGGCTCCATTGCTATGAGAAAGAATGCACAGAATTTCAAATCATGCTCTATCTAGACAATGTCAGAAGAAAAAAAAAAAACACATTTTCCCCCCACATACCCCTCAATCCCCCACCCAAAGACCAAAAGGCAAATCTCATCATCGGAATCAGAGACAAAAAGCAATCCAAAGAGACTGGTTTACATATTCCTTCCCAAACCAAGTAATCGAGTCTCTCCCTCTCCCGGCTAATAGCTTATAAATTCAGACTTTAAACAAAAGCATCCGAGGACAAAAAAAAAAGAGAAAGAATCCTAATTCTCAAGCTTCCTACTTAGCACTGCCTCGCTTTTGATGATTTGTGCGGCTGTGTGTGCGTGCCTGTTTGAGAAATGGCGAGATAGGCTTAAAGTATTTTCCATTTCATCAAAGAGCATATATTACTTTCCTGGTTCGCTCCGATGTTGGTTTTATGCCCACCCCTTTTCAATCTGCCCATGTCTGAGATGCACAGTGCAGGCGTACAATCATGAGCAGCTTACGACACTCAGTGAACACTGGGTGCCTCTGCATGCTCTAGCAACATACTGCTCAGCTGAAGGGAAGGGATTCTTGCTGTCTCTCTCTGCTCTAAGCATCACCTAACAAGCAAAGCGAACAAAGAATGGGAAATAAAGCGACCCTTAGCCGGTCTGTGAATGAATGGTAACCTCTCTCTGGAGTAAAGGTTGTGCCGGTCCATGGTCGTTGCAAATGATGGACATTAAACAGATTGACAAATCCTGTGGAGTCGTTAGTAAAGAGTTTGGAGTTTTTTTCACGCCACAGTGTTAACTGCAGAGGAAAGGACAGAGGGAGAAGGAGAAGATCAAGCTCATGTACATAGTTCTGAAACTTGCAGGTCCTAGGAGGCAGCTCAAAAGCTAGCTGGACAAGCCTTTCGCTCGTTGAGCAGAAGCGAAGTGAGACATTGTGAGCTTGCCAGCCTTGCACAACATTGAAAGGGACTGAATTTGTAGCACAGAGGGGTCTTTTTTAGCTCTGCATATAATTAGTCCAAACACAAAGGAAGCAACTGAATGGAGGTTGTCACTCTCTGGAAAAGGGTGGGTAAGACACTTTTTAATTAAATTCTTTCATGAAGAAAGATTTTTTTTTTCCTTTGCTGCAGCATTTAACATGAACAAAATCACTATCATTTTACCTTTGAATGTCTGTGAACTTTAATGCTGCACAGCTCCTGCATGCTGTAAAGTGAAATATTTGCCTCTGTGTTTGTTCTGTTTGCTGTTTTGCTTTGGTTTTCGGGCTTTGTTTCGTTGGTTTGCCTTTTTTTTTTTTTCCTCCCTTAAATAAAATATGATGTAGAATTTGAAAAGACTCAATGGACATTCTCAAGCATATTTGGAAATATTCTTGCTAATGGATTTCCTTCTTATTGGTCTCTGTTTAAACTGGCTGCTGAGGAAGCCCCCAGGGTTGATATTGTGTACGCTGGGTATCTTTTCTAAAATGCTTCCAGCTGTGAATAGTGGGTGTCCACAGCTCTGTCGGTGTGAGGGCAGGCTTTTGTACTGTGAATCACTGAATCTCACAGAGATGCCTCGCAACCTGTCGGGCATGATGGGCTTGTCTCTGCGGTACAACAGCCTTTCAGAGCTGCATGATGGACAGTTCACAGGGTTAATGCAGCTCACGTGGCTCTATCTGGATCACAATCACATTTGCTCAGTGGAGGGGAATGCCTTTCAAAAATTGCGGCGAGTTAAAGAGCTCACCCTGAGTTCCAACAAAATAACCCAACTGCCCAACACCACTTTCCGCCCCATGCCAAACTTGCGCAGTGTGGATTTATCATACAACAACCTGCAGTCTTTGGAGCCTGACCTGTTCCACGGGCTGAGAAAACTGACAACTTTGCACATGCGGTCGAACGCCATCAAGTTCGTGCCAGTGAGAATCTTTCAGGACTGTCGCAGCCTGAAGTTTCTAGACATAGGATACAATCAGTTAAAGAGCCTGGCTCGAAACTCTTTTGCTGGCTTGTTCAAACTCACTGAGCTGCACCTCGAGCACAATGACTTGGTGAAAGTGAATTTAGCCCATTTTCCCAGGCTCATCTCCCTGCACTCCCTCTGCTTGCGAAGGAATAAAGTTACCATCGTAGTAAACACTTTGGACTGGATATGGCAACTCGAAAAGATGGATCTCTCCGGCAATGAAATCGAATACATCGAACCTCACGTTTTCGAAAGTGTACCTCATCTCAAATCCCTGCAGCTGGACTCCAACCGGCTGACCTACATCGACTCCCGAGTCCTCGACTCCTGGAAGTCCCTCACGAGCATCAGCCTCTCCGCCAACGCCTGGGATTGCAGCCGGAACGTCTGCGCCCTGGCCTCCTGGCTGAGCAACTTCCAGGGTCGCTACGACAGCAACCTGCTCTGTGCCACCCCCGAGTACGCCCAGGGAGAGGATGTTTTGGACGCCGTGTACGCCTTCCACTTGTGCGAGGACGCCGACCCCACGAGCGTCAACACCTTCTCCCCGGTGACCAACAACAGCGAGCAGACGCCGGGCTATGGCTCGGCCACCGCCACCTACGACGCGCCCGACGGCGACGAGGACCGGACCACGTACGCCGTCACCATCACCATGCCCGGCGAGAACTCCGAGAACGCCGTGCAGATTCACAAGGTGGTGACGGGCACCATGGCACTGATTTTTTCCTTCCTCATCGTGGTTTTGGTGTTGTACGTCTCCTGGAAGTGCTTCCCAGCCGGCTTAAGGCAACTAAGACAGTGCTTTGTCACACAGCGCAGGAAGCAGAAGCAAAAACAGACCATGCACCAAATGGCTGCCATGTCAGCCCAGGAGTATTATGTTGATTACAAACCCAACCACATTGAGGGAGCCCTGGTGATCATTAATGAGTACGGATCTTGCTCCTGTCACCAGCAGCCAGCGAGGGAATGCGAGGTGTGATTTTCCTTTGGGATTTAAACAGTGTGCAACCAAATAACAGCGTGCAGGCAGACAGTGGCTCGGGGTGGGGGGGGTTTGCTGGGCTTTGCTGGAGATTTCTGACGTGCACCCCTGCCCAAATTGTTTAAGAGGGGCTGTCCAAGAGACTTGATATTTTAGCTTTATCGTGTCTTAAAAACCTTCAGGACAGCCAATCTTAAGGTTTCATATGCTAATACTCCCTTTGAAGATCTGTCAATATTCAGGAATCTGAGAGTGTAAAAAAGGTACCAATTATTGATCTTTTGTAAACTAAGGAAACCGTTTAAAATAAAAAAAAATAGCATTTACAGTTTTTACAGACTGGTGTATATTACATGAATGGCTCCCTGTATACAAAATGCAACAGTTTAACCTCTCTCTTCATGCTGAGTGTTGAAATGAAAAGTCGAGGAGCAAAGAAGCCACGTAAAATAGAAAGCTTAAAATGACCCAGGTGGCTTCCCATTGTAATTAGCACACATTCACGTACATCATGTTGCTAAAGATATGAAGCATGACACTGGAATTCTATTTTTGTTAATGTGCTACCTGTAACTGGACGTCAGTACAAGGAGCCAGAGCGGCTCAGAAAGGCTGAAGTTTTGACTGTGTCACTAGGACAGGATTTCTGAGGATTTTTAAGTACAGCTCACTTGTTAGTTGCTGTGAGATCCATAAAAACTGCATTATGACCCCTAAAAGTATTTTGTATCAAAAGCGATGATATTGTGAAGACTCACTAACAAAAAACAACAAACAAAATCCAAACAAGAGAAACACTGCCAAAATGTGCTTATCAGAATTTTCTTTAATATAAAAAAACTCCAAAAAAGTGCTAAATTTACGGGTTTTTACTTGCATTTACCACTTTTATGCTTGTTTTGAGCTATACCAAGAGTAAAGACCCCCTCACTTTGTGCCCTGTGGTGCCATGGTTAACGGAGAAGAGCAAAAGCAATTATTTGGGTCTCATTGGTGAAACTCAAGAGCAAAACCACTGTCAGGGTAGGACAGAGAGTTTTCAGAGCACCCTTCTGGGTCCTGTAGTAAAGTGCTGGCAAAGCCCAGCTCGTGTCCCTCCCTTCCACCACCAGCCTTCACTAACAAAACAACCCCCAAACCTCTGCAGAGGCTGGAGGCAGATGTACCCTCCTTACCAAGGACTGAAAAATGGCATTGATGGATATAAGCAGTGGTTTCATGATGTAGAATCCCACAGCTGTTTTATCTGACTGCCCTTAAATAAAGGCTTCCTTTCCTTGTATTTTGGATTTTTCATTCCAGAATGTGAACAAGCAACCGATTGATCTTTTCAGCAGCTCCTCTCACACTAATTGACGATGAGGGAGTTTTATAACATCAGGCAGAGCGTCTTGAAATTTTCTTCCTACAGCATTACATGCGAATAAAATGTTATGGATAATGAACTGGGTGACATTTCTGTGCTTTGTACATGTTTCTCTATCCTCAGGTTACCACCAAGAGAGGAGCAATTCCAAAATTTTACATGTATTTTAATGTAACACAGGTTTTTTTTTTTTCCTTTTTCATTGCATTAAAGTGCTATCTACTCTTACAAGGGTACAGCAGGCTTATAAAGCAGAAAAATAGGCACAGAAGAAATAATTTGTTTTCATGAATAGCAGGTTTTAGCCATTAATTTTAAATGAAAAAGTAAAATGTAAAACTGAAACTAAATGTAAAACTAAAACTATTTTTAAGGAGTCAGAACTTATTTTCCTCTATTTGGTACATCTCATACTGTTTATTACAAAACATGAAAAATAGTCTCATAATCAAAATTTTTACTCGGTGAGACTGTAATGTCATCTGTGAAAGCAATGAGATTATGTACTGGGAGAGGACAGTTTCACAGAAAATTTAATGAAAATCAACTGCTTTTTTTTTTCTAAAGCCACTGCAAATTCACCCACAGCTCTCAAACAAGCGAGCCCTGTTAAAACCAGCCTTTTCTCTCTTTAAACAAATGCACATTTCTCTCTCTGTGCCTCAAGCCCACAAGGGCCTGATCCATCCTGAAACTCCCAAGTGACCTGATGGGTTGAGTGTGCATGTACAAACCTAACAGGAGGGGCAGAGGGAAGGTACAGAGCCCCTCCTCTCTTTGAGTTCCTCACCATGTTTGAAGCAAAAGTACTTTATGCCATGCTGAGGGCCTAGCTATATTTATTTTCCCCATTAAACCCTTCTCTGAAATCAATAGGGAATTTAACTGTGAAAACTTGGCTCTCTAACTTTGAGGTATGTGTTCCCCAAGCCCCCCGGCAGCACTTGGTTACAGCCACTTGCCAGGAAGCTTCCAAAATCAACCAAGGTTGTTAAAATACTGTCTGCATATGCTAAAACAAAATGTGAACTGGTTTAATTTTGATAATGACCCCCTGTTGCTATCAGGAAATGTGCTGGTGCAGTCATGGTTTTGCCCCTGTGAACCTGAGACAAGTCTGATACCAACAAACAATCATCCCGTGGTTGTATTTCCGTGTATTTTTAGCATTTTTGTGGGTTGTATTTGAAACACACGAGTGACTGCACCCCTCTGGAGTCATCCCTGCTGTTTATTGGTGTTAGCAACCTCCAGCTACGTTTGCAAAGACGTGAGCAATTCTGCCTTTGGAATTTATTCACCTCTGTGCTCCATGCATCTCACATTGACAGCCCAAGGAAACGGAACAGAGCGTTTTTTCTTTGAAGGTGCAGAGATTTCTTGAGTGGGAGCTGATTTGGGGTTTGCCTGTTGCCACTTTTCCTGGAGAGAGGTGATGCCCACCAATGGCTTGCCACCCTGAGCAGGATGATGGATGGATCCCTCCATGGAAAGCACAGCACTTATTAAGGGATGTATTTCAAAATCCTCATGCAGAAATCTTTTCTAAGGGTAATCCCTTCCAGAGACAGCCTCCTGGTGATCCCCAGAGGATTTCTGGAGATCCTGACACCCTCTGAATATTTATTGGAGAAAAAAGGGTGTCACTGCTGTTACGTGGCATGAAAGCACCCCACAGGGTGCCCACATCCAGGCTGAAAATTTACATGAAATATGTGTGGGTAATAAAGAAATAAAAGAGCCTGTATGTCATTTCAATCCAGCTATTGCAAATCCAGTTATTCATCCTGCTCCAGGCTACTTGCATTGGTGTATATGAGAGTTATTATATTTGTACTGCATTTAGAGCAACTGCAGGGACAGATTTTCCCCAATTCTTTCTTTCAAATTTCATGTTCAACAACTACCCAGAGATAAGTTATTCCCTCTCTTTTGATACCCTTATTCTGGCCTATTAAATGGCTCCAAAATCAAAAGCGAGAAAAAAAGGGGAAAAAAATGCTTTTGGGGTGAGCTGTGAACAGTGTTTTGTCCATGAAATGCTTGGGGAATATCAAAGGAAGGGAAATATTTTAAATATTCCCTTTTTGATGTTCCACTTAATAGGACTAATCTCCCTTTTATAATTAGGTAATTAACATTATTTTTTTAAAAATTTAACTGTCTTTTTGCACACAAGACAGGGTGAAAGGCAAGCAAAAGCACTACCTTTCCTGAAGCTGGTTAGCAGTACCAGTGTTACAGATCTCTAATATGCATTCTCTTGCTGCTAACATCAATACCCACTCACAGTGCATCCAGGGCTGAAGGAACTGTTGCTGTGTATGCTTTGAATGTATATAAGGGATGATTTATTTTCCTTTCTGCCTTTTTTTCCTTCCTTTCTGTACTACTTAAAAAAAAAAAATGGTATGAAACCACAGAATCAATGCTAATGTACCACATTCTGTTTCTGGCCTGAAAATATAAAATACAAAGAAATTCTGTTAAAGGTGCCAATTCCCTCCTTTGCCATGTCTGGGTGCTGCAGGGGGTGAGCCCAAGGGATGACCCATTCCTTGTGGTCACAGCAAGGCTCCTCTGGACCAGGCTGATCCAGCTCCCTGCCTACCTGTGCCACAGAAAGACCATGAACCATCCCTAAGGGTATTTCTGTATGCTTTAATATATTCTCTGTGTTTTCATGGCTAAGGCATTGAGGGGTAGTTGAAACGAGACTATTTGATAATCTTCTTCAGTGCTGATAAAAAAACCCCAAACAACCCTCATTTGCTTTTGAGATGGACTACATTTGTTCCTTGTGTGTCTCATTCTGCATTAATAGCAAAAGGACTCTCTGAGTCCCCCTTCCTCCCCCCTCCAGCTTCTACAGTGGTATTCAGAATGGCAAAAAGGGAGTGTTTAATGAGGAAGCTCATTTCTAGTGCTATTATAATAATAATAGCAGTGATAATAATGAAATTAAGAGGAGACAAAAGATAAGAGGAAAGACTGGAGTAATGGCAACCAAACTCAGGGTGTTTCTGGATTCCTCTGCCTTTTCCTTTTGTAAAGATGGTTAACCTAAAGAAGTAGCACAGATGAAAAACCAAGACTGAGGGTGGGTGGAAAAAGCAGTTTTAAAAACTGTGCAAGCAGGGATGAAACAGCTTCTGCAAAGGAGGGTACACCACTAAATAGCTCCATTCAGCAGGAGAGAGCAAAGGAAGGGGTGAAGGGACGGGATGAAAGGGAAGATGAGAGCTGCTGAGAAGGCAAGGGGGAACTGTGCACACATGGGAAATGAGATTTCTCCGTGCCTTCCCCTCCCACGTTTGGGCCGTGGCAAGGACGGCAGCAGGGACTGAAGGAAGATGCCCAGCATCTCTCTCTCTGCCCTGCCTTTCCCAGCAGAGCGTGCAGCGAGGCGCAGTCGGACACGCTTCCCCAAACACACGTGCCCGCAGCCCCGTCATTTCCACCAACACCTGCCTGGCCCCTGGGAGCACGGTGTCCCTCATCCATCCCTCGGCCTGCCCAACTCCCGCGCTGTGCCTCTGCCACCAATTCTTTGGGCTGGATTTCTTAGCTGTCCTAGTCACAGTGCACCACCGACTTGCTAGAAAAGAGGACTTTTCCACCCTATATATATATTTTTTTTTTTACTTTTTTTTAAGAAACATTCATCTAGAGGGATGGGTGATCTTCAGCTACTGCGGATTCTCCTGCTACCTACATCTACACTCATAGTCAGCTTTCACATTCACAGCTCTAATGACAAACAGATCTGAGATATTTTTGCTGTCCTCAATTTACCATTATGCACCAAGGTTATACTTTCCCTTGACCTGCCCAACCCAGTCTAATATTAATAAATTGAGCATTTATGCGAGCTCCTTTCCAAGCATGAAGTTGATTAGGAATTTAGGAAATGCTGGTGATTTAAAGATTAACCTTTCATATAATTACTGACATAAACCAGAGCTATTAAGGTATTAGAAACAACTATTCAGAGCATATTCTACATTAAAAACCAAATCACATTTAGAGCCATGCGAAAGACTTTCCATACCAGCCAATTTATATTTTTTTTTAAACAGCAGAAGAAAAACCTGGTGAAAGGAAAGGAGTAAGCACAGCCTACCTCTAAAGTTATGGGGAGGAAAGCAAAGCTATAAAAATAATACAGAAACCAAGCAACAGTCTTCTGCTGGCAAGACACAGCTTGTAATTGGGTGGGTGGCTGTGAAGAGCTGAGATGAATGCTGCAGAGCACTGTAATTTTACTGCACCCTGTCTGCTCTGAAGTGAACATATTTGCAATGAAATCTGTATTTCTGTGAGAACAGGGCAATTGGGTTTTTTGGGGTTTTTTGTTTTGTTTTATTGATTTTTTTGTTTTGTTTTGGTTTTTTTTTTTTTTTTATTATTAAGACCACATCACTTGTTGGCATTCAGGCACAATTCTTGAGGTTTTAAAGCAATTACTGTTCTTACTCCCTTTGCTGGGGTGATAGCTGGGGGAGACAGTCAAAGGGGAGAGGCTGCACTGAAAGGAGTTTGAGCTCCAAGTCCCAGATTTGCATCACAGGAGTAGAAATTCAGTCAAAAATAAACACCCGCTTTTCACCTTTCCCTCCATCTCCCCTCTTCCTAAAAATCCAAATATGCACATCACTGATAAAAATCAGAGCTAGGTGGCAGTGCTAAAGGATTAATACTATGCACATCTGTTCTTGGCAAACAGCACCTACTATTCTGCTAAGGCACTTTTATTTTAAATCATTTCCCTGCTCTCATGTTCTTCACATCCTCACCAAACGCAGTCACTAGTGCCAGAAAGATGTCTTTCAGTACGGGTGCTATGGGAACATGAGCAATTCCCTTCAATTTCTGAGCTAACAAAGATTAATCCAAGATTTCAAAGGCAATAGGTAAGTAGAAAAATCTACTTCGTCACTGAATTATCATTTTTAGCACAACAGATTTCTCTGACTGACGTGATTAGACACTAAGCCCAGTTATTCATTTATTACCAACTTTAAACTGGCCCTTTTTGCTGATGTGCCTTTCTCCCACGAGCAGAACAGAGCACGACACCGGAGGGAGGGTTGAAAATTTTTTTGTAAAATCTAAGATTTAAAAAAAATATGCATGGACACATCAAATTGATTTAAGGGCTGATCCAATGAAAAAAATGCAGTTTATGTAGAGCAGATCTTCCTGCAGCAGCACACCTCTGTACCCTAGTGGTTACAGTCAGGTATGAGCAAACATCCTCCTGAGAGCTGGGGGACTCAAACTGAAAACAGATTTCTGAATACCTTTCAAAATATATACTTTCCCTCTAATTTTTAACCTTTCTTACACATCCTCACATTTTTCATTCCCAGAGCCTCACAGGCAGGGTGAACCAAAAAACAAGAGGGGGAGCAGGAAGAGGAGAACCCTGAAAATCCCAAACTAACCTGCAAGAACAGTACACAGCTCTTGACTTCCTGAGGTTTTGAGCCTTTTCACAGCTGTCAGCCCTTTGAAACAAGTCTGCTATTAACCCTCTTTGCAGGATGAGAGGTAAAGTGAGCTCCCAAGAGTAAACCTGGATCTATCTTTGTGGTCCAGTGCCTCTCTGACAGCCTGGCTTGCTTAGAGAGCCTGGTAAATATTAAAGAATGTTAATAATAATGAGATAAACCATCTAGGGATTTTTTTACCGACTCTTTTTTTTTCCCCTTTTTTTAAACATGGCTCCATAATAAAGCTTATTATGACAGAAAATTTACTTCTCTGATCCACATTATTTCCCAATGCAATTTTTTTTCCACAGCAAACAAATTTGTGGCTGCTGCTCAAAGGTTTGCAATCCGCAGGCTAAAGAGGCCACTGGATGTTAAATGTTTACCTTAATTCCATGTAAATGTCACTCCATATTGGAAATTTTGTGTTTATTTTCCAGTAAATTCAGCTGCCTCCACCTTCACAAACCTTCCCCCTGCACCGTAACTCTCTTTCCAAACAGCCCAGAACCCACTGCTCCTGTCAGATCGAATTCCCAAACAACAACTGGATGCCATGAATTTATTATGTAATTGCTGCAGTCTAATAAATTGGATGTGCAGGCTATGGCCTGAGAGATGAAGAAATCATGGAGACAGCGAACAAGCAGGAGGAATGCAGCTGACATTCTCTGTCTGGGGAAAACCCACAAAACAAAATCCCTGCGTGGGACAGTGCTTGAGGAAGGTGGAGGGCACAGAGCACCAGCTGAAAAAAAAAGGGGGACTACATGGCATAGAGGAAATCACTGCTACAAAATAGAGGGGGAAATTGTAGAGGGGACAGTGCCCATGACAGATGAATCAGAAAGAGATTTAGATGATAACCAACAGAGCTGACCCTCACCAGGTGATAGCAAAGCTCTGTGGTCATTCCTGATAACAAAACAAGCCTATATAAACCTACACCTGCAGTGGGAAACAGAAATCCACAAAGTCCCAGGGAGCTGAACCCTGGGCTTATTCCTGTGTCCATCTTGGCTTTGTCATGATTGGCTTTTTGGTAGATTTTAAAAGAAATTTGCTTTTTTATTGCTGTCATGCACAGAACTGAACCCATGGAGATTGTGCTGTGGCTTCATGTGGAATATGCTAAGCCGAAAGTTGTTTCCTCAACGGGAGGCACGTCTAGACTCAAGCAAACCTTCCTATTTTGCTTTGTGTGTCTATTTCTCTGATTCTAGCAACTGTTGGGAATTACATTAGATAATTCTAGCTGGCAGAATGAAGAACTTCCCAAAAAGTTCCCTGAGTAGTTTTATGAAGTTACACTGAGTATCTTTCCTAATAAGAGTTGAAAACTCTTTTTTCCCCCCTGGTTCTCTTTTCCCACCATGTAGGATACTCCAGCCCCAATCTGTCATTTTTCATTAGCACAGGAGTCAGGCTATGGCTATTAATGAAAACTCTTAATGAGGATTTGATGAATAAGTCCTGGAAAATCAAACTTGAAACAAACAAGCTAAATTCTGTGTCAGATCTATTTTTTGTAGGTACTAGAAACTGGGAAATGAAGGCCTGTATAAAGCACTAAGGAATTTAAAACAACAAATCACATTTGGACTTCTGAAGAGCTTTTGACAAGATATTCAGTTTCCCAAAAATAAGACAAGCTCCATTGTCATAGAAAACTAGGTAGGAACTCAAAAATACAGTGGCCTTTTATTCATACAGGGAAAAAATGGAGCACGGTGTGGTCTCAGGGCTGAGACTGCTGAATCATCTCAGCTATGATCAGGAAATAGATAGTATTTTTCACATGACAGATTATTTATATTGTGAAAAATAATGGAAATCGTGTGGCTGTGCAAAGGGACTTCCAAAGGCTGAAGCTTATATAAGCTTTGATGGATGAAATTCTGAATTGTCAAATACAAAGACAAGATATAAGGGAAACTGTTCATCTGTGCCTCGCTGATGTAAGTTATAGGCAACAACTGGACAACTGTCTTCCAGGGTATTGCATTAAAACCTCTGCCCTGCATGCAGAGAGGGAAAAAAAGAGGAAAAAAGAAAAATGTTATAACATCTCTAATGGAGCAGCTGTCAAGAAATTAAATAGTGTGATATAAACCACTCCAATGGCTCCAGCTAGAAAATTCTGATAAGACTAAGTTAGACAAGGATCTAGGCGCTAGATAAGGATAAACTCCTGCCAGGTGAGAGGATGAATGATTTGGGAAGGTTTGGAGGAGGGAGGGAGGAAACCAGACCTGCAGCAGCGGCACGAGAGCAAAACGTGGATGCACCCCCCCTCTAGTGGCCAGTCCCCATCGGCTGCTGCAGAAGCCACCCAAACCACAGGGCAGCAGCTTTAAAACAAGCACACACCCTCGTTTTTTATTCCCCGTTCAATCTGATGTCGCTTCACCGTATATTATTATTTTCCATTCCTCATTAGACTGCCTGCTGCACTCCTGTGTTGTTTCTTGTCATTACTCAGTGCACAAGCTGTTGTGCAGATGGATTTTTTTTTCCTGCCTGCCTGCAAGAAGAGGATAGAGAGTGTGACAGGGGCCACAGAGCAATCATAAAATTAAAAAAAAATAAAAACTTTTGGAATTCACTGCACCAGACATCACCGATGCAAAAAAAAAAAAAAAAGGCATTAAAAACAAGGAACATTTGTACAGAAATGGGAGCATGGAACTAATCTGGTACATATATGCCTAAAACTTTTTAGATTAAAAAAGATACCTTTTTGGGAACAGCATCTGGGACAGCGCATATCATGCAGTGGAAATGTTTTTGGGTTTTTTTTTTTATTTCTTACTCATGGACCAATCACTGAATTTCTGTGTTTCCAACCAACCTGCACAGCTGGGGAAACTGAGGCTGGGTGAACCTTTCACACCCCCACATTCTGAACACACACAGGTTATTCTTGGTCACTTAGTCCTTCTTAGTAGGAGTAAGTCTTCTGTAGGACATGCACTGAAACTGGAGGAATCCCCATTTTTACGATTTTTTCCCAATAATTCAATATAACAGACCATTTTCTGCTGCTGTTCTTTAACAATCTACCCCGGGACACTTTGTGGACTGAGGAGAGGGGAGGAGATGCTGAGCTGGGTGCAGAGAGGGGCTGTGAGCACTGAGCAGGAGCTCAGCCTTGTCTCTGCTTGAGGCAACACCAAACACTTTGTCAGCACTGGGTGCTTTGTTAAACTTGCACATTCTACCCCCAAAAAAAAGAAGAAAAATCCAGAAGAAACCTGGAGCTGAAGTGAACATCCTTCAGCTGCATCTATTTCATCCTCAAGCTAATTAATTCCAGAGTACCAGGCTGGGCTTGTAGGGCAGATGAGAAGTCACAAGGAGTTGTATTTGCCTCTTGTAAAAATCCTTCCATCGCTTCAATTTTCTCAATCCCTGCTTCAATTGCCACCCTCAGCAGTGATTTTTAAGATGCAGCAGGTAAATATATGTATTTGACTAGGGAGAAATATTAACCCCTTCTAAGGTGATTTGCTAAGAAATTGCCTAAGAATGTATTTTTAATTAAGGCTTGTAAGACACTATGCACTCTTGTATGTATTTCAATAATTAAAGCAAGGCTGCTGCCCTTCTATAAATTATTCTGAAATTACCTGTTAATTATCTAAGATAGTGCCTTGTTGTATCCTATGGTGGCTCAGATGGAATTCAGAGCACCCTTAATTTAATTTGAATAATTAATTCGTTCAACTGAAAGTGAAGAATAAAATCACAAACAAGGCACATTTTGACTTCTCACGTGTTAAATTTAAAGAACAAACCATTATTCAATGTGTCTTGATCATGTGAGCTTGTTAAAAATAGTCAGATAACAGATTATTCAAAAGATTTGTATATAATGATGTAAGCAATTTGCTCTTGCATTACACCAAATTAATTCAAGTTTCTGTACATGGCAAATATTATTTGCTAAGTCTCTTCTGTGTGTATTCTGTGCTTCCAGAGGATTAAAGAAGGAATTTTGTCACTGAAATAGGAAAACAGATTTGCAGATGTAGCAATCTTGTAAAACCCTGAGCTCAGAAAAAACATTTGCAATGCCACCAAGACGGAAAAAATCATTTCCCAAATTGTCCCAAGTCTCTTCCTCCAGAGATTAAAAGGACAATGATGCACCTCCTACGTGACTCTTTTCAACTGCTTACAGGAACAGGCCAGCTCCCATTCCCTTCCCATGATTAGGCTCAGGATTATTCCATGCCTGTCTCTTGGTTCCTATATTTGTCATGTTAGGCATTTTTTGCAAGGTGAACACAAGTTATTTTTTTCAGAGGTGTGAAAAAAAAAAAAAAAGTACTGGTCCCTTGCTGCATTAGTCAGGTTTCCATCACTACAAAGTAAAGCATCAATCGGGATGAAAACTCTAGAAATCACTTTTTTTTTTTAATTCTTGCCAACTACATAATTATGCCTCAAATGATTTTGTGCCAGGTGGTTTGGCTAACAGATGGAATGGTATATTTGTTCACTCTTCGTAAACCAAGCTCCTTTCAAAAGGTTGTGAGCCAAAAGTATCTAAATTATTGATTGGCAGTTATATATGCCTAATAAGTAATTAAACTAGCTACAAATTACAGTGACTCCTGTGAGCATTAAAAAAAATCATACAGAAAATACGTGATTGTGTCTTTCCAGTAACATTTTTAAATCATGGCAGATAAAAATATTGGTGTGAAAAGATGCACTCCAGACAAAAGAGCTCTGGTAGGAAGCACCTTAGAAATGCCTAAAGCAGGACACTTTGCATAGCAGGGATCCATGGGCTGAGGGAGGGACCTGGGAGAGCCTCAGGAGGTTCAGCAAGGCCAAGGGCAGGGTCCTGGCCCTGAATGAGCCAATCCCAGGCACAAACACAAGGCTGAGTGGAGAAGGGATGGAGAAGGAGGCGAGGCTGCTGGGGGGTGAGAGCTGTGCGTGCCCCAGCCCAGAACCCCCCATGGGCAGCAGGGGAGGGGGGTTCTGCCCCTCTGCCCTGCTCAGGTGAGAGCCCACCTGCAGAGCTGCCCCAGCCCTGGGATTCCCAACATGAGAAGGACCTGGAGCTGCTGGAGGGAGTCCAGAGGAAGCCACAGAGATGCTGCAAGGGCTGGAGACCCTCTGCTCTGGAGGCAGGCTGGGAGAGCTGGGAATGTTCACTTGGGGAAGAGAAGGCTCCGGGGAGAGTTCAGAGTCCCTTGCAGGGCCTAAAGGGGCTCCAGGAGAGCTGGAGAGGGACTGGGGACAAGGCATGGAGGGACAGGACAAGAGGGAATATCTTCCCACTGCCAGAGGGCAGGGTTAGATGTGATATTGGAGAGAAATTCTTCCCTGCGAGGGTGCTGAGCCCTGGCACAGAGTGCCCAGAGAAGCCGTGGCTGCCCCTGGATCCCTGGAAGTGTCCAAGGCCAGGTTGGACAGGGCTTGGAGCAACCTGGGACAGTGGAAGGTGTCCCTGCCCACAGACAGGGTTGGAACGAGAGGGGCTTTAGGGTCCCTTCCAACACAAACCAATCTGTGATTCCATGATAAAATTAAAAGTTGCTCCTGTAAGATTGTTTTTCACAATCCCAACTATTACCAAAGTCTTACTTAACCAACTAGAGCTTGCGAGCAGATCTAACTAATGCAGTCAGGTTCTCAGGACTCTCTCAGACAACATATCCTCAATATAAGCACCACTCTGGAGGGAGAAATTAAACTGACATAGAACAACCATTGCTTTATCCATCCTGCATTGCGAGTTACCTGGGGCTCATTCGTTTCTTGCCTGCACATCCCAGAAGGAAATCCAGAAACCTTTGCTATGCATGGAATGGCCAGGAGTCCATTTCATCAGGAGGTGTCACACTGTTTGGGAATGTGCTCGACACACAGAGAAGGCACAGAATAAACCCAGCCTGGCTGGAAGGTGCTGCACTCGGAGCACACGTGCAGATGAAATGTGCTGAGGAGGCACAGCAGGCATTTGATGAACAGCACATGCCAGCAGGTTTTTCAAGCTGGAAAGAGCCTGGATTTTCTCCTCCTGTGCCCATCAGCTGGGCTATGAAGGTACAAGAACTCTGCGACAGAGCCGACCCTGTCCCATTAAACATTTCCCTGAACATCTGCAAACATCACTGATTTCCCAGCCGGTGTAATGTTCCTCATCATAATCCCACCGAGCTGAGGGCAACAACAGATCCATTTCCCACCCAACCTTCCCATGGGAAAATAGCAATTAATATAAAAAAAACCCAAAAAATGAGAAAAGCTTTTTGTCATCGTATATTAATATCTGTGCTACTGCTATCACAGAGCTGTGCCAGAAACATTGATTTAATAGGCACTGCAAAGCAATTACCATGCAAATAATATTAGCCAGCAATTTATTATTTTTTTTAGTGAAGTCCTTGTTTTGGCTAGCAGACCACAGTAACAGATTCCAATAAAACTGGGTAATTGAAAGAAATTGCAAGTATCTAAATAGCTGTGACACCAAACATATGAAGCAGCAGCTCTCAGCCTGGCCTATTGGTCTCCTTGTGATTTCAAATATGGACAACCTGGGGAGCCAACAAAGGAGCAGCCTACACAGCAAAAAGAGAGCACTGAAGCAACCAGAAGGAAAGATACTGAGGAAAACTCTCTTCATAGTGACATTGGCAAGGAGGACAATGGAGAATAATGTAGAGGGTTTTAAGCCTCTTAGAAAACAGCATTCCTGCCTCAAAACCTTCATTTTCCCCTGGTTTTCTTCATAAGAAACATATTTTTTGGAGTAAGTCTATATTTTTTGAAGCAATAGATGCTCATCTATTTATAGCACAGGATTGGAGACTTGCTTAGATTAACTGAAATGTTAATGTCCACGTTCAGCTTCAGAAGTTGCCCATGGATCCTCTTGCCTTGGATTGATCAGAGCAATAGGATTTTACCTAAATCACTTTTGTGTTGTTCCTGTGACTACCACAAAATGAGCTAAGTTGCTTAGCTCACACCAGAGTGCTGTGACATTCACAAAATTAAGCAAACTGCACATTGCAAGACCTAAAAATATTTAATTCCCATACAAAAGAGATACTGACAGCTGTGTACTTTGAGACATAATAACATGGCTAACAATTAAATTATGCCTCCTAGGAAATCTGGGACAGGAAAACATGTCACAGTCAAGTCTGTCATCCCTGGAAAGACCTTTGAAGATCATCATATATGCACAAACTTTCTGAGCAGGGCCAGCAGAAGCCAGAAAGGTCACCGGAAAGCTGAGGGAAAATGCCAATAGCAAATAGATGAACAATTTTTACAAAAAAAAAAAAAAAAATTCAGACTTTGAGACAGCAAAAACCTCCTCATATTTTCAGCACTCAGTTCACCACAAGACTGAATCAAGAGACAAGGGAAGGGTAATGGGAAGATCCCATGCTGTGTAAAGCAAGTTTATGTACAAACTCAGCCTGTTACTGAATCCATCTTAATGTAAGTGAACAAACATAAATGTAACATAAAGCACATGCCTCCTCTGAAATAAATACCAGTCTCTTAATGTCTTCATATCTGTAATAATCTTAATGATCTTAATTGGTATTAATTTCTTAATTATAATAATATCTTACAAGGATACCTATGCTGGCATGATAACTGAATTAATACTTCAGAATTTTACAGACAAAATCTGCCTCATTTCCTCAACAGTTCTTCAGGCAGAATGGCAGCTGACATGACAAAATCAGGCAGGAACACATTTGGCATTTGCCACAAACCTATATCAAGATACACAGTCTTGACTCTGTAGCTTTGCCAAGGAGTAGGAGGATCCACAGGCAAGGATCCCAGTTTTAGACACCAGAGTTTTAAATACAGTAGAGGTGGTTAATAAAGCACCAACTCTCTACACCTGAACTCAGCGTCAAGGTTTGCATGGATTTCCACAAACTGGAGGCTCATAGTGCTGGGCTGATTCTGTCACTGCTGTTTCAGATGTGACACTTTCTGGCAGAGCACAAACCCAGGGTCACTGAGGAGAGGGTGGCATTGGCATTACTGTTCCCATCTAATATGGGAATGTAGGATGTCTCCCAATCCAAACATGGATCAAGTGCTGTTTTTTTTCCCATGGAATGGAGGTTGGCCTAGAACTGCTGTGGCAATAAAGTCTAAAACCACAAAATCTGTAGGTGAGTTGATTTCACCCCTCCCCAAAGAAGCCCTGGAGGAAACCAAGCTAATTGAGCATAAATTGCAATCTTCCCATTCCATGTAGGCTTTCACAGCCAAAATGTTATTTCTAGACCTGTCCTAGGTCTGGAAAATGGTAGCTCAGCTCAGTTCATTTCCAAGTCTGAGTTTACCCCAGGAATCTAAAAGACTGACAAGGACACCAGGATCACAGATAAACCAGAACCTCTTTGGTTATGGAGCTTTTCCCTTTGCTTCATTCCACAGATGGGAGCTCAGCATGGCTGATGCTGATTAAACTGGAGCACGTCTGGAGAGATCTGGAGACAGATTTTTTTTTTTTTTCCCTTAGACACATCACTCCATCAAGGGCTTGGCTAAATCTCACACCAATCTCTAATTCTCAGCTATCAATGCAGTGCTCCTCAATAACCTTGTTGTCCTCTTTCACTGTCAAGGGCTACCTTGGTTTATTAGACAGCTAATAAAACACAAACACTGGTGATTAGACCATTTCCTCAGAACTCTGTGAAAGAGGTTAGAGATTTGAAACATATCAATGCTATCAGAGAAGAAAAGAAAATTGTTTTACTTCTGCCATGGTAACTAAGATACATGATTCTCAGATCACAGTCTGGTTCATCCAGAAGGTTTCTACTCCTCTAGTGATGTTACAGCCTTCATTCTTCTGGAAGTTTCTGCTAAATTTGTGTATTCATCTGGCTGCCTTCAGATTTTTCAAAGATAAGTGAAGATTCTCCAGAATTATGCTGGCAAGGGAGTATCAGCTCTCCCCAGATATCTGGAGCATGGACAGAAAAGGAGTGGTTCACATTTCTGAGTCAAGAAGGAACAGTCTTGAGCCACACAAGGACACACCCCACCAGAGAGGACAGCAGCCTGCTGAATGTGACTTTGAACAGCTACTTCCAGAAGCAGCCATAATTTCGGCAGTAAATTCCACTAAAAGAACTAAAATCACCTCCAGCAAGGTCCTTTAGCTCTGACTGATTGTGCAACACAAGTTTCCCTAGCAAGGCTCACCAACTGTGGCACTCCAAATTCACACCCCACTTCAGAGAAATTTCCTCAAGCAGGTAAGTAATGTCTTTTGAAAATACAGATTTGCCTAATGTCAGAAAAAAGAACTCCTTGTAATGAGGTACTGCCACCAGCATATCAAATGGCTGAATTAGAGCTAATTGAATACTTTCAATCTAGGCTGGTGTCACCAGCCCCTAGAACTGCATCAGATGATATTCAGGAGATAAGAAACTCTATTCCAGACAAAAGTGGCTCTGAAAAACGATACAAGATTTTCAAGTCTTTTGTAAGGGAAACTGTTCAATTGTCTTGTCTTCTATGCAGAGTAAGATAAGAAGCAATCAGCTCAATTTGGAATAAAAGAGATTTGTATTCCATGTTAGAAAGCATTTGCTAACTGTAAATACAGTTCAGCACAGAAGATGAAGAAAGTTCTGTTTGTGCCCAGAATTTCAACATTTTAATCCTTTATTGCAACTGAAATGAATTAAGACTCTTCCAAATAACTGTCAATATTGTATTACTTTTTAGGAACTGGAACATTTTGCATTCTACTATGCAAAATTAAGACCTTCTCCACTTATGTCATCTCATAATGTTTTCTTAATTTAAAGAAACCTACACGCACAAATATTTAAGTGAAATGTATATGTGCATCCATACGTATTCACAAGTTTCTGACAGCACGCAAACCGACACATAATTAAATCATGGAATTGAATTTTCAAGGAACAATAAAGCTGGTGTGTAGAAATCCCAGCGCTGGGATTCTGAGGGGTGAAATTCCTGAGTGGCCACCAGCCCCCCAGCAGGTCCAGGGGCAGCTGTAGGGAGAAGCTCACAGCAAGGTTTGATAGAAAAGTTGGTGTCGCTCAGAGGGGCACAAGCTCACACTTTTCCTTGGAAGTGCATCCATATATTGTCACTAATTCACTTTGGATAGACTGAACACTGCTGCTCTTCAAAGGTAATGGAAATTCCTGTTGATTGACAGCACAGACAGACCACTGCTTAGTGATTTTGAAAATAAAGTGTAATTGGAGACTGAAACAAGGACATGCTGTCAGCTTTATTCTATTTCCTTGTTTTATATGTAACATAAAAGTAGACTAGGACAGAGCTGTAAATCCCTGAGTTTATTTTATTAAGCTTCTAGTTTATAAATTGGACTATTTTTGATCTCTGCTTTTTTCAGTTGCTTTCATTCCAAGATTTTTTGTAATTTCAGTTTAAAGGAGGAAGATTGCCAGAAGAAAGAATGGGCATCACCAACTCAGATTGTTCATGTGCAGAGCAGGACTAAAATTTTAACAATTCCAAATGGGTTTGGCGACAGGGGTATGGAACAGCTTAATTCAGCAATGTGTTTGTACCTTCATTTCTAAAATATTGCATACAAGTCTATTAAACATTGTTATTCAGAAGCTAAAATGACAGAAGAAAATAATGGAAAGCATTTTAAGAATCTATCTAGTTTACTTGCCTGCAAGAAGTCAAAATCAATTGTATCATTCTTGACAAATGTGGCTATTATCAACACTCACCACTGATAAGGATTTTGCAGCATCCTCAGGCAAAACCCCTTCTGTGCTGTATTCTCATTACCCCTATTGCACTGTCCTTAATTCTAATCTAAACCTTTCCTGCTGCTATGTTACTCCAGAACTATTTCTCCCATCCTGTAGCAAAATGAAACCTGTTTATTCTATTCCACTTTGCAGCAGCATTTTTTGTCGTTCAGGACCTGGATTAAAAATCAGTGCAATTTTCACTTCTCCAGACAAAACACCAGTTCCCTCAATCTCCCCTCATAGATCTGATTTTTTCTAGGTCTTTGATCATTATTTTCATGTTCCTTTCCAATCAGACTTTATCTTTCTTGAAGTCTGTACCCCAAATTGACACAGCATTCAGCAGTGCTCTTACCAGTGTGCTGGAGTGATATATTCTGCTTAGAATATCTTAGAGTAAGACACTCTAAGGAATAGGAACACGTTATGGTGCACTGTAACTCACTGACATCTTTCCCAAAGAATCACTGCACACTGGATTTGTTGTCCCTTTTTGTAAAATGCATGTTTTGGTAGGAAAAGATACAAGGGAAGAAGATCAAGGTAAGATATTTAGGATGACAAGAGGGCTGGAGCACCTCTGCTATGAGGATGAGGAGAAGAGAATATTCCAGGGAGAGCTCAGAGACCCTTCCAGTGCCTGAAGGGGCTCCAGGAGAGCTGGAGAGGGACTGGGGACAAGGGATGGAGGGACAGGACACAGGGAATGGCTCCCACTGCCACAGGGTGGGTTTATTTGGTACACTGGGGAGGAATTCTTCCCTGTGAGGGGGGTGATACCCTGGCACAGTGTGCCCTGAGAAGATGTGGCCACCCCGGGAGCTCTGCCCCTGGAACTCTGCCCCACCCCTGGAAGTGTCCAAGGCCAGGCTGGATGGGGCTTGGAGTGACCTGGAATAGTGGAAGGTGTCCCTGCATATGGCAGGGGTGGAATGAGATGAGCTTTGTGGTCCTTCCAACTCAAACCACTCTGTGATTTTATGATTTTGTTTTCTTATGAGTAAATATTGAAGCGCTGCCTATCTGTAGTCTGTGTATTGTTTAGCATCTCAGGTGCATTCATAAAATTCGGATCTGGCAACACTGTGTATACATGAAACCACATTCTTTTAAGGCAGCACTTTTCTTTGGGTGAAGCAGTTCATTCATCTAAATTGATCACACATAAATACATTTGCACTAGCAGAGCTGTTAATTTATATGCCTACTTCAGCCAGGCACTTAACCAGAAATATCCTTATCCAGAAATACAGGCTTTTAAAGTGACCTAAACTGGGAATAAGCCATTAAATATAAAATAATAATTCTTTTGTCTCACAACCTGAAGTCTGGAAATGCACCATATTGGAAAACACTTTTAGGAATTGTTTGAAGGAATTTTTGTTTCAAAAAGAATTTACTCATCAGAACAATTATATACTGGGCAAGACACTACTAAGCAATACTATTTTATAAGTATATTGAGGGGGTTTTTCGTCATATGAAGGGGTTTCATTTTCTTCTCCCTCCCAGGGAATGGCAGCTCTCCTGACAGTGCTGCAGTGCTTCCTCTGGATGTGGCCCAAGTAAGCTGACATTTGAGAGACACCACAGAGGTGACAGGAACTATATTAACTTTTTTGAAAAGCCAAAGCTGACTTCAGAACACCTCAAACAAAATCAATCACTCAGTATTGTGTAAAACAGGGTTAAATTACATCCCAAATATTATTTTAAGCTCTGATCTTTGTTGTAGGTTTTAATTAAACATTTTTAATTTAACAAAAATACTACAAAGGACATATCAGGAAGAATGCTTTAATGCGAATATGAATATTCAGATGGGAGATGTGAAAGCTAAAGCTCTGTAATGACTTGATTCAAAGGTCAGTGAAGCAAACAGAGAGATTTCACATATCACAAAATCACAGATTGGTGTGGGCTGGAAGGGACCACAAAGCCCATCTCATTCCAACCCCCTGCCATGGGCAGGGACACTTTCCACTAGCCCAGGTGGCTCCAAGCCCCGTCCAGCCTGGCCTTGGGCACTTCCAGGGATCCAGGGGCAGCCACAGCTTCTCTGGGCACCCTGTGCCAGGGCCTGCCCACCCTCCCAGGGAACAATTCCTGCCCAATGTCCCATCTAACCCTGCCCTCTGGCAGTGGGAGCCATTCCCTGTGTCCTGTCCCTCCATGCCTTGTCCCCAGGTCCCTCTCCAGCTCTCCTGGAGCCCCTTTAGACCCTGGAAGGGCTCTGAGCTCTCCTTGGAGCCTTCTCTTCTCCAGGTGAGCACCCCCAGCTCTCCCAGCCTGGCTCCAGAGGAGATTTGCTGTAGAATTTATATTAACCAGCCAAGGATCAGCCCTAACTGTCAATACACACAAAGGTATCTCACACAGACTTCTGGTTTTTTTCACTAATTCCCTGTGGTTTTCATTCCCCTCTGCATTAAACAGTTGTGTGCACACCAATCTCCCTTTCCTTGTCTGCAAGGCTCACAACTTTGGGCTGTTCTTTCTTATGCACCTTCCCATGCAAACAGCTTCTTCCTCCATACCTTTCTTGTCTGAATTTTTTTTGTTCCATCCTATCCTGTTTGTTTGCAGACCTGGCACCAGCATCTCTTCCTTGTCTCCCTCTCTTAGCTCCAGCTTCATCCCCTTCCACGTTTTCACAAGCAAAAACATCTTCATGGCACCAGTCCAGAAAGGGTCTCTCAATATCTATGGCCTGTGGCTACAGACCTGAATTTATGATTAATTTCTCCGTATCTAGCCACATCCTCATTTTTATTTTTATCTATTACAAGTCTTTTACTTCTCTTTTTGCTAATTTCATGCACACATTTCCTGCAAGTGCATTGCATCCTCAAGGCTCACTTTTACTCAAAGCACGTATTAAGCTAGAATGCCTTCCAAATATACTGAATTTCTAAGTTTAGCTGTAATATCAGGTTTTCAGACATTTGCTCCAGTTTCTGCTTGGGCTGTAATTTCTCTTGGACATGCTTTGTGTCTTCATTTGCATGCTGAATGCAACATTTCATAATTTTTTTTTTTTAATGTTAATTTTGTTGTTGTTGTTGTTACTTGTGACTTTAGCATTAAAGCTGTATCACAGTTAACATTTGGAAAAGTTTGGTCTTTAGGAGGTTTCTGTTCAGTCCTAATTCAGGAAAAAATTTCCTGGATTTAATGAAATCTCTGACTAAATCCAGACTGACGTAATACTTCGATCTGTGAGCACTGGGAGTTTTCCATGACGTAAATGAATCCAGAGAAACAATCTAAGAGACATATTATTAACAAGAACATTTATATACATATATATATATATATATATATATATATATATGATTTAATGCTAAAGATTATCTGGTTGGAGATACTTTTTTTTGTACATGTGTGTGAGTAACCACAGCCTGGTATGTCCTGAGCTTTACTGCTTTTTCATTACAGTTATTCACAAAAATTATTCCCATGTGGAAGCAGACAGAAATGCTGATTAGAACAAATTAGCAACTTTACTTGGTATATTCAGAATTAAATATATCTTTTCATGAACATTCTTTTTTAACTGTCTCGTTTTCAGACTTCAGAGCAAGAACTGCCAAGAGTTTGAATCCAGTCAATTTCTTTGTGAGTCCACATGAGTAATTTGGATAAACCATCCTTGTATTTCACATGGACACTCCAGGACTGTTAAAAGCAGCAGTTCATCTCTTCATTCCAATGCAATCCCCAGCTGAATGAATGAATTCACTCCCTGGCCTTGAAGCTTTACTGTTTGATTTAGCACAGGCAGGGTGAGTCCCATATATAATCTCCCCCTGGCACCTCTCTCACTCCCCTCCATATGTTAGTGTATATATAAGATTATAAATATTATATAAATATATAGATGGATACATATATTCATGCTGATTGATATTTCTGTTCCAGCCATGCTATCACTATCAGTGAGATAAGACTAATCCTAAGAATTTCTTGAATTTCTTGTATTACATTTGCAATAATTTAATATTATCAAGTAGTTAATGCTTATCAGCATCTTCTGGAGCTCTTAGAACTAATTTTAACAGCAGAGAGTGTGCCCACCCTGCTAAAAATACAGATGCAGTGCAGAGAGAGAGCCTTTAGGAGAAAATAAGTTTCTATTATAAGGACAGAGACAAAATACTTCCTTTAGTCCCTCATTAGTTATCTATTTTAATGTAACTGATGCTGTTGTTTTGCCTTTAGCAAACACAGAGCCTTGGTGAAGGCCCAGCAGTGATGCCCAGTCAGGAGTGCCAAAGATCCCACAGAGATTTCAGCCCTATCAGATAATAATGCTGCTGCTGAAAGCCCCTTCATCGGGATCTTTAGATGGCTCTGCTAAAACACTTTTCTTTCTGACTTGCCAGCAGCCAAACTAACAAGACTTCAGTGACAAATTATCTGTTTAACCCTCCAGAAAGGAATCCCAACTTCCATTTTTATGTCTGAACGACCAGACAAAGACACATCACCTTTCAAGGAAAGTGAATGCAATCTCAAAGTTTGGAGAAGCATCTCAAAAAATATCATTTCACCACAGTGTTTTTGTCTTTTTGTTTGATGGCTTTTGGGAAAAGAAGAAGGTATATACAAAATACAATAAAAATCTGATCTACAGCAAAATTGCCTTAAATTCCTGAGAGGCTATTTCCCTACTCAAGCAGAACAAACTAATTAAGAAGGTTTTTACCTTCCAGAGGTGGAGACTGGGAAAACCACGTATCTCCTCAGAACCGAAGTGTCATTAATGAGTTGATGCAATGACTGAGTCAAAGAGAACAGGTGTAGCTGGGACCTTTGGAGGCTATTTAATATTTCCCTTTCTCTGTTAATGTGTCATGACCAGATGAAATACGGGGTTTTTTTGAATCTCAGACCTTTAAACAAAGTGAGTTTTATTCTATTGCTAAGTTTATCTTAAAAATGATGAAGTTTTATTTGGTAAGAGATGTCCTCTTGTAAGGAAGTCTTGACTAAAGCAGTTAATTTTCACAGATGCATAAAAAACAAAACCAGGAGGCATCTGCAAAGTCATTTTGTACTTATAAAGCTCTCAGAGAAGGCAACAATATCTCACTGACTTTAGCATCAGATCCACTTCCAGTACAAGGACATTATTTTTCTCTAAAAGCAAACTGGTAAAGGGACCTTTACTCGTTAGGTTCACTGAGGTGGAGTAAGTCCATGTTCGTCTTGACCCCCTTGGTCAAGACATTGTGGATTTTCAGCTTGAATCCTCCTTGCAGTCATTTCTTTCTCTCACAAACCACTGGAACTAACAGTTATATAATCAGCTTAAACAATTTCTCTTTTTTTTTTCCCATATCCATGCTTTTCAAACACCTACATACATATCACATCCTCCTGAGTGGCTCCAGATCCAATGTTTGAACTAATTCTTCATGACAGGATGTCAATGTCAAGGATTATTGAGCCTTAAACAGAGGCAGTGATTGCCAAATGTAATATTCCAGCATCTTCCCAAGCAAACTGTTGAGAGCTGATTGAAGGGAGGGGCTGATTCAGCTGCACTTACCTACTTTTCCAAAAATAGCTTTTTAACCTCTTTTTTCTATAACATTGGTTTCTGTTTCTTTGCTCTGGAGGGTGAAACAGTTCATTGCTCTGAGGGCTCATATAAGAATTATGTTCAATTTTCATCACTGGAGCAGAAACAGCTGTGAAGCCAAGGCACAGCAAAGACACTCTTGACAAATAATGTGTGGTCAGCTTTCCTTCCCTTTCACGATGTAATGGGAATGAGACAGTGGTGCAGCTCAAAGGAAATTTTCATGGGCTCTTCAAAAATAAATACAGAGCTCAAAATTGTCTTTAAATTTTGAGTCAAACATACTTTAGCAACCACTGTTAAGGTGGGTGACTCATAAAAAGATGGTATTACACAGGTTGGGAAACAAAATTGGGAAAAAAAAGTGGATTTATTTTTTAAATTACTGTAATATATCACTAAAACATCTTTATATACACACATCTTAAGAAAATAACGACAAAAATTCAAGCCAGGCCACAGAAGTGGAAATCTGCCATAATTAATACTCTTTTTGACAACCGTGAAATTCCTGTTTTCAATTTGTAATTCAGCTGAGCTGATGACAGATTTCTCCTCATCATCACTGATTTATGAGCTCATCTTGTCAACTTTTTCCCCTTCCCACACTATATACACAAGCTGAGGCAGTTTTTTATCCTCAGAACAAAGGACAGCATTTCAAGAAAAACTATCGAATTGTGTAGATCCATAACTTCCTTTTGAAATTAAGCAGCTTTTGTCTGGATGCCACAACTCAAGTACTCTAAGGAAAGGACATAAACAGAAAGCAAAACTAAAAGAACAGCATATGATCAGAGTCGGAATGTCTCAAACATATTCTCTTTTTTCCAGGGTTCTGGGTTTTAGTTTGGTTTTTAACTTTTTTTTATTTATTTTATTTATTGGTTGGTTTTTTTATGTTAGATGGAACCTGATAATTTGCTCATATTCTACTTTAATGGAAGGACTTTCATGAGGAGCAAGTGAGTTGTTGGATCATTAATTAGCACACTGCTACTAAGAATATGATTAATAAGATGATCAATAATTCATCTAACATTGGTATCATTTAAAGAGGAGAAATGCTCAATGAGTATCTATTCAGATATTCAGAAACATTAGCTGACAATGGAATATTTCACATTCCAGAGTTAAGAAGGAAGATATTAAAGAGTAACTCCAACAGAAGCTGGGAATTTGAACTAGAATGTTTAATTGGTTTGTGTTAGAGAATATTAACAGATCTAGTTGGTCAGTGCTCTGGGGTGGAAGGGGAAAAAATACACGAAGAAAAATGGCCATAAACATGCATTTCAGAAGTCAAACCAAACAAAAGGGGGAAAGAAGATTCTCTAATATAGTTATTTTGGGGCTGGAATTTTTACAACTTTTCATTTTAGGCAGAGAAACCTCACTGAGTATACAAACATTAAAAAAATTCCAGCATTCTCAAAGTAAAACTCATCACCCAGTTCTTCATGTCTGTCCTTCCTCTTTTACAACTGCAATCATCTTTTTGACCTCACACCTCCAATCCGAAGGATAAGGCTTGGAAGACAGGAGTGTACCCATGCAATTATGGTACTTTTATTATCAGGAAGTCTGTCCTTGTGTGGAGCTGCAGAACAGGCAGGTGAGAGAGCCTGGCTGATTCTTTTGATTAGCTGAATAATCAGGCAGTTGTTTCTCCAAATGACCTTGCCTGTTATGATGCAGTTTATTATTATCAGCTTCCTTACACTGCCTGCTCTCTCAATACTCCTCTCTCTATTGTAATCTCTTCCTGGACTCAGGAGAATCTACTTTCTCCTTTACTTTTCTTCCACTGAAATTGTCAGAATCTCTCATGGTGCCTCCTCTTTGACCTCTTGGATCAAGGTAATTGAATGCTTATCTCTTGTTTAAATTATACCATTTAAAGTTTCATTTCAATAATATTTCACACCACATATGATACACACAAGTTTCTGTAACCCTGCCAGGGAAGGAAATTTCTACAGAAACACCAGGGTCAGTTAATGTTTCCAGTTCCCTTGTCAAACATCACATTAATTCATTCAGCCTGAGTTTCATACAGGAATTTATTAATTGTATTCAGGGGTCAAGCTCTACAAAAACCTTGTAGGAAGCATATTGTTTAAGAGTTTCTTGGGTACATCCTCCAGGAGCAGTGGTGTGGGAAATCCAGTGTCTTTAAACAACCACATTTGCAAGAAACAGAGTATTTAATTTGAATAACTACCAGGTAAGTGGCATCACTTGTATGTGCTTCTTTTTGCTCTTGGTCCTACAGAGACAATTCAGTTTACCTGTCTCAAATGCTAGGAAAAAAAAAATCAGTGCAAGTAGTTTTGTTGATGTAATTTATGGAGCTAATTTAGGAAAAAAAAAAAAAAAACATAGAATGTCAGCAAAGGGAACTATTTTTATCACAGTCTATTGTTTAACAACCCTTCACGGTCAACAAATTCAGTGCACCTATAAAATGCAAGGCAGCTGCAGGGGATGAACCAGCAGTTTAAAAATACTAAAGAGCCAAAAATTATCCAAACCCCCATCTCCCTGATCCACTGATATTGCTTGGAAGTGAAGTGTGTATACAGTTTTTACAAAAAGTTGTCAGAGTTTTAAAATTGGACAATTTTAGGATGCAATTAAAGCAATTAATAAAATTAGGAGAGTGAGTGACCATCCAGAGCTCCAAGCTGAGTTGCTGTGCTCAGAAATAAACAGCGAAGTCCTCACAAGCCTGAGGTGAAGTCCACAGAAGAGTGTTGTGACATGTATCAGACACAGAGAACCAAATTCACACTTAATGAAACTTTTAACTGAAAATGTATAACGGTCCAAGCTGCCACAAGATAAAATTTCATAAAAATAATGTTGTAGGGGGGTTTATCTTGTTTTTGCTTGATTTGCATCCTGATGGCATGGGAAACCATTAATCATTGGGCTCACTCTCCAGTTTCCTGGGGGAAAGAAGGAATTGCTTGAAAAAGCCTTGAATTTTTTCCCTGTTTCATTAGGTTTCATCTAGCCACCAAGTATCTGGCTCTGTATTGACTATTTTTGTCTTTCTGCTTCCATTCCTGCTGCTGTCAAGCCCACATCCCTTCTCCCCCCCACTGAAATCTCCATCACCAGCTCTGCCCTTCAACCTCCCTACCTGCTCCTCTTCCCAGCACTCTTGCAGGATTTCATCTCCTCCCCTGGAGTCAAAGATACGGCTCAAAGATTTGGGCATTGACAAATATTTCTGTGAAAAGCTTGCAAAAAATCTTAAGGAAAAGAAAAATCACAACAAGGAGCTGGAAGCCTGTTCCAAGGAGCAATGAAGGAGAACCTTTCCCCACCTGGCTGAAAACCTGCAAGGCACCACAGGGCAGACTCTATTAATGCTTGGCTGAATAGTATTTAGCTTAGAAATCTGCTGTGTGCAGCAGCCAATAAATATTTGATCTGTGCTCTTATACTGTGTGTATAGGACTTGCAGAGCCTCCCTGTACTCAGCAAAAAGTGCCCAAAAAAGGGGATCCATGGGGCTAAATTTTCCTGATGATTTTACCAGTGGTAGAGCTGGTGACCCCTAATCTTACATCACTGCAAGAGTAACCCAATCCAAGCCAAAATCCCACCATTCCAAAGAAAAATCACTACCATTGTCAGCATTTTGCAGCAGCTTCCTAATTACTGAGTGTATTTATGCAGGCTAAAAATTTATGTTATAAATACTGTTTTCTCTTCCATTTTGTGCTGGAACCTTCAAGAGAGAAGCGTTTCTGCTTCAGCCACAGCACTGAATGTGGAGGAAAATCAGAGTCTGTGAGGTGGCTGATTTTTCATTCAAATGGAAACAGCATGGCACAAATAGTTGGCCACTACCCCAAAGAATCCATCCTGCCAGGCTGCTTTACAATCCTCCACTTTAGGAGATGGATCACCTGGTTCCTTTCCCTTTTTTTTTTTTTTTTTTTTTTTTTTGAGAATTTTTTTTTTGAGAATTTTTTAACAAATTTGCCAGCATTCAGGAGCAATTTTTAATAGTCTGCTTTTTACTTGGAGCGTTTGGTATTTTCCTCAGGAACTGAAATTTCTTAGAAGGTGCTCAAAAACACATCTTTGAGTAGGTGGCCTATGAATTCTCCTCCTGTGGATAGTTTTGAAGTCAGCCAAGAAGAAGTGGTTTCGGTTGTGGGTTGCTCTTCCTTTGAGGATAGATTAAATTCAGGACAAAACATGACCAGTGGGAAAAGCACAAAAGGAGTCTCTCAGTTGCTAAATGACCTGCCATAGCCTGATAGCCATGCTCTAATGTCATTTATTCATAGACTCCACTTTTTTTTTTTCCTGGGAAAAGCTTATCAAAGTAACAAAACCCACTTAAACGTGACAGAAAACACAGCAGACGTGAAGCATTTCTGTACAATCACATCCAGTTAACTCTTCTCCTCACACCTTCCCTTTGCCTGAATGTGGGGGTTTCTACATTATCCCAGCATTTCAGAGACCTTTGATGTCTCTGTTCACATTTTGCAAAGAAACTTTTGTTTTCAGTTCTGAGGGTCACTCTAGGATCAAAAAGCCCTTGTTGATAATCAAAAGCATCAAGTTTTCTGTGTCTCTGGGTCTTTGATTTTGAAATACCTACCAAAAAATCAGTGCAAAAGGAACAGCATGGAAGTTCATAGAATCACAGAATTTCTGAGGTAGGTTATCCAGATAATCTCTAACAATATAGAGACAGTGTTAATCAGAAATATTACTTATTAACAACTGCCAAATTTACACATGCATCAGCTTTGGTCTTATCATCCCTGAGTTATGAAGTCATCCAGATCTTTCAAAAAACATTTCTCTTTGCCTTTCATTCCACAAGAAAAGGAAGAACTTTCTCCTAAGGACAGATTTTCCCTATCTATATCAGAATATTTCAGTTCATAGCATGCATCAACAAGTGGACATATCAAAGGAAAAAAGAAATATCTTTGCTGAGGGATTGGAATAGATGATGTTCAGGATAAAAACTGGGCTATTCAGGAAAGGGTCTGTGTAAGCTGGTAGCGGATGTTAGATTGGGATGGGTTTCTCCAAATCAGGGAGCCCTTTCCAGCTCCCTGCTTTCTAATCCTGGGGTCTGATGGTGGGTTAAAGGAGAATATTTTATACAAGCTAATAATATCCTTACCAATACTGCAAATGTTTTATGTGAGACTGCAGAACAGTCTGCACTCCTGCTTCCCTGTGCTCATAAGTCCTGCAAACCTTCACACTCCTCGGGTTTGTTTTTGTCAAAAAGCTATTTCCACTTCTTTGGACGGAAGAAAGAGCTCCAATACGAGCGGGGTAAATAATTACAAAATAAAATGAGAACAAAGCTGGAAAATGAGTGTAACACAGACCTGCGTTTATGGCTGAAATCAGCCTGGCGTGAGCACAGCAGGGACACAACACCAAAGTCCTCTGAATGTAACAACCACAGCATTGGAAATAAACTGAAATCATACCTGGCAGGAAAGAGAGGTGGCTGCTTCACATTTTTTGCAGTGCTATGGAATATTCTGTGGTTCCAAACGGTTGCTGAGCTAATTTCACAGTTAGTGCTACAAAGGCATGTGCAGTGAATACCCCTCAGAAACTAGAATAAATGAATTCCTTGAATTCATTCATTAAGAGGGAGAGATAGTTCTGGCATAAACCCATTACTCACTAGCCAGGTTACATAATTTTTCTAGACCTGTTCATGCTACTCTGTGTCTCAGGCTTCCAGGTGACAACAGAGCTCCTCTAGGAAGATAAACTGATCCACAGACACACATTTTTTCCACACTAATCTTCTCCTTCAAAGAACACATAAACAACAGCACCGGGAGCTCCTACATAAATCACACAACTCAATAACTTTTCCACCTGCATATTTTTCTAATCCTGACTTAAAAGATGCTGTGATTCTCCATAACAGGAAAAGGAAGCTCTTTGTCTCTGCAGATGAAAAGCAAACAGAAAATAAAATACCCCACACGAAGGCAATGTTTGGGATTTTTTTCTTTTTAAGTAAGAAAATCCTGATTCATCAGTATTGGACAATTTTGCCAAGATTTTAGTTTCCTTTCCTGAAATCAATCTCTGAAACGAGGAAGACAGACAAAAAATAATTCCAATAGACAAAGGGCAGAATAAATAATTCCCCTTGTTACAAACTAGTGAATCTCTAACTGTGTATGCAAACTGAAAGCTGCAGTGGGAGACACTAATTCCACACTTTTATTGTTTTGATTGCCAGGTTCAAATTCCTGTATCAATTCTTCTACTCCTGTTATTCTGTGGTAAAAGGCTGGTGTGGGTCTGTGGTTCAAAACCTTCTGCATTCCACAAAAAAACCTTCATGGCGTAAGAAATGGCTTTTATAACCCTCATTTTCAGTAATTTTTTTTTGGTATATAAACACACAAACGCACACATATGTGTAAATAAACACAAATTTACCTACAAGGGCAACAGGAAAATAAAAGGCATAACTGAAAGCCACAGAGCAACATGCAAAATTATGACTTGATTGAAACAGATTATTTCCATTATTAGAGATAGCACTGTATTAATATTAATTTAAGGCTAAATAACTGCAACGCTTTAATATTTGATTAATCAGGCAGCAAGCTCTTCTTGGCTCCTCTCAATAAACTATTACAGACCATCGAGGCTGAGATCTCTTGTGGCTGAGAAGTTGGGACAGCAAATCTTGCAGACATGGGGTTTTCTCCTCCTATATTTTTTTCCTCAAGGCTGACAATTACACATTTTGAGAGGAGGGGGAGAAGAAATTCTGAGCAAATCAGGCCATAAAACTGTACAATTGTACACATTTACGAACAAAAACTTCATTTTTTCCTTTTGTATTTTTTAGGAAGGTGTATACATTTTGAAGTCTAGACATTTTGACATTAGACACAAACATTAAAGCTTTCAGAGCTAAGATTATGTGTAACCCAACCAGAATCTGACTCAATTGATTTTTAAGACCCTTAACAGTCTTTCAAACTCCCCACCTGATCCATTTAATTCTGCCTGCTGCCAGGTACCAAAAGGATTATGGCTTTACACCTGCTAGAAGTAATTGATTTAGGATGAGAGAAGTCTAATTCTAAGCATAGAAGTGAAAACCAGATGGGGATGCATTCCTCAAAGAAATCCAAGCCCTCTGTGTGAATAAACAATGATTTAGGGAAAATTAAACTTGGATGTTGACTCTGAAGGCTGCTGAGAAAGATGCTCAGACATGGCAGTGAAACATCAGTGATATCGACACCATTCTCAAAAGCATTGTGAAAATCTGAGGATTGCACTGAAGGCTGTAGGGGGAAGCCCTCTCTCCATGCTCGGGCTTCCCAAATTGTTCACCTGAGCCCTCATCAAGCACACACCAGCAGCTATTTTTCGGCTAAGCAGCAGATAAGCAATTAGTAGAATAGAAAATGCAATATTAAGTGCATGGTGTGACAGCCCCACTCCCAGGAGTTTCCTGGTGCCACCACAGAGACCATCACTGGAGGGGCTGATGAAGACCACCAGATGCACACGCTTTGTTTCTCTGCCAAACAAGTAACAATAACAGCTGAAAACAAATTAACCTATTAGCATTGACTGAATGGGGAAGGAATTGAAAAATAAATTAATCCCTCCAAATGAGAAGAATTGGGAGGAAAATTCATTAGCAAAATTTCTGCAAAGGCTCAGGGTTTATAAAAGAAGCTTGAGACCCTTTTCATTTCAGAAGCCTCTTAACAAAGTGATATTCTACAGTGTCTTTTTACTTATTTTTATATATCCAAAGTGACTGTGATTATGTCTTAGAGAAAATTATTTATATAATAAATCATCAGACATCACCAACCTAAGTAACTGTTTTGACCACCTATGTGAAATGAACTGAGTTTTAAAGGTTAAATTGAGTTTTCCATTGTAGTTACAGACTGGTGTTAAAAAAAAAAAAAATGCAGCCTATATAATTTCTATCATCATTAAAATGTCATGACATTCAGTCCTTAAGATACAAAGACTATTCTGAAAATTGAAAAGAAAAGAGATTTTGAAATAAATGACATGACCTTCAGTTCTTTACCCCTGAACAGAAATTGAGGTGAAATTACATGCTCCTAATACCCAGATTGCATTCACATTTCACAAAAAAAAAAAAAAAAAAAAAACAACAACAAAAAAAAAAAAAAACCAAAACAAAAAAAAAAACCACTGAAAGCATTTACAAGAATTCCAGAAGAATTTGATTGTTGGATATCTAAAAGTTTGGATGACAATATAGCATACTTATCCAAACCTTATATGTAATACCAACATTCTTTTACGAAGCTCTTTAAAATCTGTAACACCACTGCAGAAAATCACCCCATTTTTAAAGTATCCGTGACCTTCAGTAACTCCACCACTAAAATATCATAAATAAACATTTCCCACCTATTATCAGTAAGAAACAAAGGTGAGCACAGCTGTGGGAATTTACAGCATTCATGGTGAGTGAGGGCAGATTGCAAACTCCCATCCTATCGAGACCATTTCCCACTGAGCTATTGGTGCGTCAAGGCTTGAAATCAAACACCGGTCCCGTGGTCCACACACCATTTTTCTTTCCAGCACATCATTTGATCAGACTGCAGGAATGTGACCTGGAAAATTGGGAAGCTCTGAATCGTAAATTATCCCACACCTCTGCCAACAGGATGGGCACTGGAGCAGCTGGGAGGTTTCACTTTTAATCCAGTTTAAGGCGTGTTGGCACCCCGAGCCTCGTGCTGGTGCTCAGCCTGAGCTGGGTGACTTCACAATTGTGTTTTCTCAATATGTAATAGTAACAAAATGTAATAAAAATGTTAATGAGGTAAATTAAGTGCAAGAAGTTAAATGATGCTGATAATATCATAACTCAGTGTCAGCTATCTTGTGTACAACATCCACACTGGGTTAAGGGAAGGAGGAGGCATCAGCTGTTCTTTGTATTGAACGTGACAGTTTTTGAAACCTAAAAAAATCTCCTCAGATAATGAATTCACAGTATAAATTCAAAAAGAAAATATTTTTCAGGGGTGTGGAACATCTTGTGTTCAGATGTTAATTTTCCATTTGGGGAGGGAGGGAGGGAAGGAAGGAAGGAGGGAAGGAAGGAGGGAGGGAAGGAGGGAGGGAAGGAGGGAGGGAAGGAGGGAGGGAAGGAGGGAGGGAAGGAGGGAAGGAGGGAAGGAGGGAAGGAGGGAAGGAGGGAAGGAGGGAAGGAAGGAAGGAAGGAAGGAAGGAAGGAAGGAAGGAAGGAAGGAAGGAAGGAAGGAAGGAAGGAAGGAAGGAAGGAAGGAAGGAAGGAAGGAAGGAAGGAAGGAAGGAAGGAAGGAAGGAAGGAAGGAAGGAAGGAAGGAAGGAAGGAAGGAAGGAAGGAAGGAAGGAAGGAAGGAAGGAAGGAAGGAAGGAAGGAAGGAAGGAAGGAAGGAAGGAAGGAAGGAAGGAAGGAAGGAAGGAAGGAAGGAAGGAAGGAAGGAAGGAAGGAAGGAAGGAAGGAAGGAAGGAAGGAAGGAAGGAAGGAAGGAAGGAAGGAAGGAAGGAAGGAAGGAAGGAAGGAAGGAAGGAAGGAAGGAAGGAAGGAAGGAAGGAAGGAAGGAAGGAAGGAAGGAAGGAAGGAAGGAAGGAAGGAAGGAAGGAAGGAAGGAGGGAAGGAAGGAGGGAGGGAAGGAAGGAAGGAAGGAAGGAAATTTGCAATAGACCCAAATAAATGTCAAAAAGAAAACAGACTGGATATGTACTGGTGATAGTGACCTGGTTTCTTGCTCTGTGCTTCTCACATATTTTCCCAGGAGCTGCAGTGTGCTTGAATTTCCAGGTGTCTGAATGTAGGAAACAGCCTGACTCACCAAACAGAAATAATTTTCCTTTTGGTAAAATCACAGAGGAGCAAAATGAGAGGCAGAAACTCCACATCCCCCTGCTGACTCCCCTGTGCCTTTGCCCAAGCTCACACCAGTCAAAGGAACACACAAGTACCAAAAAAGCTTCAAATCCTCACTGCAAAGTTTAAGGTAAGTTCCCTTGTATTTCTAAAAACTAAGAGCACCTCAGTGGTCCCAAATGACAAGTTGTCTCAAACTGGAAGGTCAAAAAAAGAGAAAAGAGGGGAAAAAAGAAGAAGATGAAGGACAAACAAAAGGAAAAATAGCGAGAAATAATTTACTTCCACTGATAATGGAATTATCTGGCCATGAACCAGGGAGTGCTTCAATATACTGTAGGCATTTTTGTCATTTCACAGCAAGCCTTTATCAGCTTCACTCAACAGACACATAATGTACATTTTATAGCAATAAACTGCAAATCCCTGCTTTCCAACTTTATTCTAAAATATGCATTATTGATAATTTAAGCACTATACACCTTGCACTGGCTATTTTCTTGATTGTACACCTAGACTGGTTCATTACTGACATAAATACTGGCACAGGGAGTGCTGGGATACAATGCAGTGTATACTGAGATGATGTATTTACTCTAAATTTCAATTATATGCATCCCAGTGTGTATGTGTGTATATATATATATATATATATGTATTTTTAATATATATATAAAATGAAAAAATAATAAAATATAATATATATACATTATAAAAAATATATAATAAAACCATTTTTTGTCTCTTTTTCATATCGCAGTCACTTGCAACTCACGTTCCTTTCCCTTAGCTCTATGCATCTCACTGCACCCTATTTTAGCCATTTGTACTGTTAATATTCCTCCCACACCTGCATTTCCTGACCTGTGGGGGCAGAGGTATCAGTACAGAGTTCAGCACAAAGATTTCCATCACATTTGAATTTATTTGCTTTCAAGAGCAGTGGAGTGGTTCTCAAATAGAGTTAATTCTGGTTTTATTTTTTTCATGCTTGGATGAGACCTGACTTCACATTAATAACCTTTCTCCACCAGAAGCAGCCTAGATCATCTGGAATTGCCTAAACCTTGTTTTCCTTGACTTCCTTGCACCAAGTTTTATTCCACCTGCCTGGCTCTAACATCTACCCTTTTACCACCATCCTGCTGTACTTTTGTGGTTCTCCACACTCCACTTACACCTGCCCTGCTGCTCGAGGCCTGGAGTTGCTGCATGTGGTGTCTGACCCATCAGAGCCTCAGCCTCTTTCTTTCCCAGTGCCCAGGACTTTCTGAGGGCTGAACCATCAACCCACTGTCCATCTCTTGCCTCCTCTGCTGTACTGGGCTGCCAAAAGAACCTCACAGGCTCTTAGTAGGTTCTGTCTCCTTTTTCTTGCTTCTCTTTTCTACATTTCTGTTATTCTCATACTGCTGCTTCTCTGTTGTTCTGCAATACCCATCCTTGAGGATATTCAAGTGTGCCTGGATAAGACCTGGGAGCAATCTGATCTAAGATGACCACAAGCTTGGAACAGAGACTTTCACAGGTCCTGTCCAACCTAACTTTTCTGTGCTTGTCTCACAACTAAATGGGTAGGAAAATCTGAATTGTTAATTTTGTCTTGATGCTGGGTCTCACCCATGAAATATTTACAGTACCATCAGATCTACCAAACTTTGCTCTATATTTTCTTGATTTCCTTTCTTTTGTATGAAACTCTTTTTTTTTCTTTGCCACCAACACCCTTTGTTACTTCATGGGTACTGAGATGAAGTAATCCTGTACCCCAATTCCATGTATAGCTCTTTGCCATCACTACTTGGAGCCATTTCATTTGCTCCGATCTGCTTTTCTCAGCAAGTGATTCACAATTCCTATGAACACTCCTGCTGCTAATTACAGATTCGTTAGCATTTTCAAGGCTACTCCCAAATACCACAGTTCTAACACTGCAGTGTCTTCCCTTTCCATTTTTTATTCCATGCAAGAGAATTGTAGAGAGCTCATGAACAATGATCACAACCCATTGAGGGCATGAATCATCAAAACACATAATTCCTTACCTCAGTGCCTATAACTTCTTGAGCTATTTCCTCCCCAAAAGAAAGTTAGAAATTCTTAATTCCAAACTTGCAATTTTTGTTACCACTATAAACCCAGTGCTTTTATGCTGGTGGGACGGTGACTCTGGCTGCAGCACCTATGGAAATGCATTCCACATTTTGGACTCACCAGACAGTGATCGCTGAGAAGAGCTGGTTTCAGGTAACAGCATTTAAGAGACTCTGTTACCAGTTCAGAGAAACTCTCGCTTCATGCTGGGGCACTGGCAGAGATTCTGCAACTGCAGGTTGTCTTCAAGACTGACTTTCCCTTATCTCCTCCAAACATTTATTTCCTACACCTGACTGTGTCTCCAGCTTTAAGACACACCTCTGTAAATGCAGAATTTTAAAGATGCAAAAAGTTTACACAGGGAACGCTGAAGAGCCAAGATTCCCAAGTATATTTAGCTTTAGAGTATTTGGATTAAGAAAAAAGTCTGGTCTTTTGGGAAGACCACAGATGTTTTGTCCAGGGAGGCTGTGGCTGGCCCATCACTGAAGGTGTTCAAGGTGAGGTTGGACAGGGTTTGGAGCAACCTGGTCTAGTGGAAGATGTCCCTGCCCATGGCATGAGGTTGGAACTGGATGGTCTTAAAGGTCCATTTCAATCCCAACTAATCTGGAATTCTCTGATAAGACCCCTCTTTTTTATTGTTTGTTTGTTTGTTGGTTTTTTGGGGTTTTTTTTAATTTAGTGGTCTTCTTTAATAGAGTTTTTTAAAGAAGTCCCATAAATAATTCCACTGAGAAGCACAGCTGGAATGCAACTTTCCTACAGCACCACAGAGAAAATGAGCAACGGAGGATTAACTGAAAGTCTTGAATCACTTTTCTTTACCATAGAAAGAGTAATGTGAAGCTCTCCCCTAAAGGAAAAATTTTATGTAAACCAGAGTGGATTACCAGCATGGCCCCAGCTGCTCTTGGATTAAAATATGGATCTGCAGTTGCAGAAATTAGAATCACCCAGAACTCTGCTGAAATTGATGTCATGATGCTGAAAGGGACGTATGAAGGATATATGATGCTATAAAGGACACAACCTCGAAACCAGATGGTCTGATCAAAACCCTCCCTATGTCTGAGAAGAGTCTCACTGATTTTTATAGGATTTGAATGATTTCTTATTGTGATAGAAGTTCCTTTGTTGCTGGAAGAAGATACTCTCCATTTTTCTGCATTTATAAGTTCAAAGCATGTCTTGGTAATTTTCATTAAAAAACTCAAACCTTCAGTTACAACTTTCTGCTGATTTATTCCACTTTAATTTAATCCAGATCATTCAGAAATAAACCCAATTTATTGCACTAGGTCTTTTTTTTCCTAATAGCCCAAAATTATCAAGAAGGCAAACTGTAACAGAGTTGGCTACTTTCAGTACCTGACTGTCGAGATGTATTTTAACAGGTAGGGTTCATGTTACAAGTAGTAAGTAAAATATTTCTTTTTAATATTATTTAACAGCAACAGTGGAAAAATCACCACTGAACATCTTCATTTTCCTTGCATCAACAAGAAAATATGGCACAGAATCAGAGTAATAAAAGCAGAGCTCAGCAACATGGTGAGGTAGTTTAAGAATATTTCTGGAATAGTCAAGTGAGGTTAAATCTTCTCTACTTAAATTAAACAATGAAAGTGATGATTTTAAAATACCCCTCAACTGAGTGCATTCCTGAGGGTACTTTATCTTTAAGTAATACTTTCATAATTTTACCTATTAAAAGAAACATAAATTTTATATCTAGTTATGGTGAAAAGATGGAGAAAACAGAAATGCAGGGAAATATGGATTAAAGAAAAGAGTAAATAGACTAAGGGTTTAAAAATAAGACTCAATAGCTGTTTTCACATTGTTTTCCTGCATAGGTATTGCTCCAAAATGTAGGTTCCCTCTGTTTTGTTTTTTTAAAATCTGTCCTTCTGAAGTGTGTTCCTTGCTTTCTCACATATTCCATTTTTCGCTCTTCAGCCTCTCACCCCATCCTCTCCCCTCTCTTTTCCTTTTCCTGACAGACAGTTAAGTGGTTTTGCCCTTGAGCCCCAACCTCTCCAGCAGTGCTGGTCCCCTGCTCCATCTAGTGGGATCACTGCTGCTCCAACAGCCTGCAATGCCCAGGGAAAGGGATGGGAGCACAGGGAGCCTGGCCTTGGATACAGCTCCAGACTGGGGCTTATTTCCCAGCTACATTCCACTCTGAAATCCCCAGTTTATTCTACCAAGTGTGCAGCACAATCCAAAATTGCTGCTGGTATTACCTGACCACTGTACCAAGAGTTCTCAACACCTGTGGATTTTACAGAACGCCACAACGGGGTTTTTATCTTGCCTGAATGTGGCAAGCACATTTCTCTCTCTCTCAGGACTTTTCATAGATGTGCACAGAGAGAAAGAAAGAGAAAACAATTTCTATTTCTGCTCCTTGTTTTTCCTATGTGGAATGTGCTTGGAGAATTGTTTACCTGGGGTGATTGCTTGGTGAGATTCTGGTGAGAATTGTTTGAGCCTGATGGCCAATCCAACCCACCTATGGCTGCACTCTCGAGAGAAGGTCACAAGTTGTGAGTTAGAAAAGTAGGTATGTAGTTTTAGTATCTCCTTTATATAGTATATTAATGTATTATAGCATAGTTATAATACAGAAATCATTCAGCCTTCTGAACTGGAGTTGTACATCATCATTTCTTCCCACTGGGTTTGCCTGCATTTTACAATACCTGCATCAAACAAAAGTAAATGCACACTAGCAGCTTGGAACTAACACCCAAAGAGTCAGCCCTGCCTAAAGATGTACAACTGAAAGTAAAGATCAATTGATTCAAGTCCTTCCAAGCTTTTGCAACAGACTCAGAGCTCCAATTTGGTAAATAAAGTATTTAAGCCCTCAGTGCTGTGTGGGCTGCTGTAAGATTAATATTTGAAAGTCTTTGGCAGTGCAAAAAAGGTCTTTAATTTATTTTCACTCTAGGAATCATGGTCAGCATCAGCACAGGAAACTGGCTCTCTGGTTATTCTTTTAATATCAATGTATTTGTGATACTTCCATCCCTTGATTTTGTTTATTCGCTGTGCACGGGCCCTTGAGCACTGACTCGAGGAAGGTCTGTCCTTAGCACACACTAAATAAACCTGGATCTCACCACTGGGCTCAGATTTATTTGCAGTGGTGACAGCTGAGTTAGCATGTCCCAGGAATTTGGAATTTAACTTGGCTGGGATTCGGGGCCAGCAAAATGAGCTCACCTGAGCCCAGCCAGGAGAGGTTCTGCAAATGTGTCTCCCACCAAGCAATGTGACATCCAGACTGCATAAACACCTCAAGAATACGATGCTAATATCAGTGAAGTTGGGAAGACTTGAGAGGACTGAATGCAAACCTCTAATTTTTGATTTTGCCAGCTTGTGGGACAAGAAGGCTGCTTTCTCTGTTGGATGTCAAACACCACACTCACTCCTGCTTCAACTGCTGCGTGGCACACTCACATACACCCACTCAAATGACACAGAAATCCAGACATTTCTATGCCAGTCCACAGAACTCTGCAAATCACAGCTGCTTTAAGTATATGGCAATTTCAAAATCAGACGTGTTGCAATGAAGAAAACATTTATGGCTGCCTTTTCTTCAGGAGAGATGGGATAAGTGAACAGTTCCAGAAATTATTCCTGGAGTCCCAGCACTACTTTAAAAAGGTTATTATCTTTTATCAGTGCTAATTGCACAGGGTTGGAACCACCAAATCCTCACCTGGAACATATAAATGGGTATTTCCAAACTGATGTAGCAGAGTCCATAATGTAGTTTGGGCGCCTCATGAAGTTAATGGACAAGGCCATTCAGGGCAGAGATGGAATTATTGGCTGCCAAAGGTGCTCTGAGTGCTTCCAAGTTCGGAACTGAACTTGCTATCAGTGTCCCTGGGTGAGGGTCCATAGTGACAGAGTTCCCTGGCAGGTGTGAAGGAGAGCTGCTCTATTGCAAAAACCAGGCCTTTTTCAGCCTGGAGTTAGCCCATTCTCATGGTATGAATCATAACAAACATAATTCAACCAGCCACCATACACCATGAGGTGAATACACAATGGTTATATAACTTGCTTTTCTACCCCTAATCCAGCTGACTCTCTTTCTGACAGTCCTGTTCTACTTAGCTGAAGTCGTAGGCCTGAGCCATGGTTTTACAAGGCCTCTCTTTTATAAAGCCCTTCTTATCCTTAACACCTTGGTACTGTCCATGAAGGTTTTTGTGTAACACAACTTCTCTGACTCTGAATGCAAACCAGTGGAATCACAGAACGGCTTGGGTTGGAAAGGGCATTAAAGCTCATCCACTTCCATCCCCTGCCACGTGCAGGGACACCTTCCACCATCCCAGGCTGCTCCAAGCCCTGTCCAAGCTGGCCTGGACACTTCCAGAGATGGAGACAATGGCAGCTTGGACTGCTCTCTCGCACTGCGTGCTGATCTAAATGGCTTTAAGCAGCTTTGGAAGCTCATGTTTGTAGTGAACACAGCATTTAGGAGGTGAGACCACCACAAAGCAGAGACCAGTGCAGCACACATTTTGCTCTGGTGCATGTGTACGTGTTTATCTAATAATTCCAAGTTACTGTGGCTCCAGCCCCCTGCATCCCTGACCATAAATGCCACTCCACTGGAGAGAAAAGCCTCATGCTCGGGCACAGATCTCTGTTAGCAGTGAGCAGAACTGCTCTGCAAGTTCTGGGAGGTCAAGGCTTCATGATCAGAACGAGTAAATGAGAAATTAAAATGGATTCTGGCCAATTCAGCACATCTGCCATGGTGCAACATCAACCCCTGGAGCTTTCAGGCGAGAGGGGTTATTAAATGGAGTTTCTCCGGAGACAGAGAAGGTGTGAAAGGCACAGCAGGGCTGCAGCTGCCTCTTGCTGGGACAAACCCACCTGACCCCACCCTCAGGAACACCCTTGGATGTGTCACAGCTCCCTGTGGTCTCTGAGGTGACGCTGCTCCCGTGGCTCTCATGTCCACAAGTGGAGACATGACAAAAGGAACACAAAACTTCCTGGCACATCCCTGCTCACCTGGCACTAACACCCAAATTACAAGTTTCTGCCAAATTTCAACGTGGCTCATGAACAAGTGAGTACCAGAGAGCTGACTTCAACCCGTACTAAAAAATAAATAAAGTAATAACAAACCCCAAGAGTCTAATTTCCAATACGAACCCAAATCACCCTGTAAATACAAACCACCATTGTCCACAAAGCTAAGCACGTGGATGCCGGTGAGAATCTGATGCTGAAAATGGTGGTTTAGTGATTTATTATGTTAATTTTATTCAATAAGACTAAGTACTGAACTGTATTTTTACCAAGGAATCAAGTTTGTTTGTAAGACACCCATTTCATTACCCCTGAGCTTTCTACAGAAAGGAGGTAAACATTTTTCATATTTTTCTTTCCGGGTGTTTTGATGCACCAATAAATCAATGTTTCACGTTCTCATTAAATGCATGACTCAATGGAAACCCTAAAAAATTGGGATTTTTAAAAAATACAAGAACAACAACAAAACCCCACAGATACTCTGCTTTTTTTCAGAGTTTTTCTTTTTTCCATAATATAGGTTGGTTCAATAATTCTCATGTAGAATCACAGAATATGCTGTGTTGGAAGGGACCCATCAGGAGCACCAAGCACAACTCCTGGTCCTACCCAGGAAACCCCAAGAATCCCACCATGTGCCATGTAAAGACAAACCTACATTTTTAATAACCAATAATAATGTATTTATAATTCTAAATCCTAAATCCTCAGAAAGCATAAAATAAATATTTATAAATTAATTAATTTAAGGCTAAAAAAGGCTTTTGCTCGCTCTTCTTGCTGTCCCATTGTGACTAATTCTTTTTTTAACAGGATGAATAATTCAGCAATGATACAAAATTCTCCTATCTGTAAATGGAACAAGAGGAACATTGAGATGCAGCAGCTCCAGCAATATTTTTTTTTAATTTAACTCGAAAAATGACAGTTTTTTAGGCTCAGGTCCATTCCTACAGCAGTTGATGCCAAACTCCACTAGGTGTCGTCTACCACTGTATTTCTACTGGGAATATGAAAACGCTGGCACTGAAGACATCTCACAGTAATATTTCTATATATTAGTCCTTCCTTCTGTTCAGTTCTCGGCATGTATCTATAAATTCCCATTCCATATATTACTTATGCACGCATCTTATTATTACAGCCACTGTCACTGCTCTTAATTAAGCTTCTTTTCTTAGAAAATATACTTCCTTGCAGGCATGGAAAGCTGCCACGTCCTTAGGAAAAAATGAAATAAAAATCATCAAACTAATTCCAAAGGAAAACAAAAGCTGTTTTATATGACATCCCTTATGCCTGAATGCTGCTATTTTTGGATGAACACACCATTCCTGAGGTACAGCTAGAAGCAATCAGTCACAGGAAGCAAGATGAGGTTGTGTCAGGGAGGGTTGGGGTGGACATCAGGGAAAGGTTCTTCCCCCGGAGGGTGCTGGCACTGCCCAGGCTCCCCAGGGAATGGGCACAGCCCCCAGGCTGCCAGAGCTCCAGGACAGTTTGGACAGCACTCCCTGGGACAGGGTGGGGTTGTTGGGGTGTCTGTGCAGGGCCAGGAGCTGGACTCAGTCCTTGTGGGTCCCTTCCAGCTCAGGATATTCCATGATTCTGTGATTATTTCAGTCTTGTAATAAAAACCTTCAGTGGTTCTGAGAGCTCAGTGAATATTCTGGACATACCAACAGCACCATCAAACCTGCATTGCTGAGAGGCTGGCATTCCTTGGCTAAGAGCTGGAGAAGCTGGGTAGTACCAAACCCACAATAAACTAAACTATTCTAGAGATCTGACTTCCTTAAGACAGTCATTGCAACCCATCCTGTACAACTCACATCTACCTCTGGTCATTATAAATGCAAATCAAAGGTTCAGCTGTGATTCCAAACCAGAAAATTACGAGACAATTTGTTTTCAAATGCACAGTGGAGTTCATGTAACATCACTATAAAAAGGTATCGTTGTTGCTGTCTGAAACACTGATACTGAAATGTGAAAAAAATTCCTATCACTCATTTTCAAGGTTGATAAACCCCAAATACAAGGACTGAGTGAAAATTGCTGCGAGTGCTATTCATCAGCACAGAGCTGTCTGTGCAAGGAATGGGACCCAGAGAGACTTGCTGTGTTTACAACAGTAAATAAAACCAGAAGGATGTAGTATTTTGAACAGCCAAATCCTCTAGAAGAAAAGAGCAGCAAAGACTGACTCAAGTGAGAGGGCAATTCTGCCCAAGAGTAATTAGATATGAAAATCAATTAATTTCAATTAATGCAGAAAAGATAAATACCCATTAAAAAGGTAAAGGTTTGTGAAATGACTTCTCAGTTGGGAATATGAACAACTATTTTTAAGGTGGACACTTCTCTACTTATCAAACTTACATCATACAATTCCTGTTGGAAGAGGTTATGGAAAAAAAGTCAATGGCTTTCTGAAGCAACTGAGATAATATTACTTTTTAATTAACTTTGTAATGTAACCCTGAAAATGAACATGTATCACAAATTAAATTTGATTTTACTATTTAGTTTATTATGCTTCAACTTTTTACTGTCTCAAGACATGGCATGTATTCTCTACCTCAAAGAAACAACACACTGTAATGTAGTAAACATTTATCTCTGATAAGGAACCTGATAGCACTGGCCAAATGCTAATTTTCATTCCTTCTTACTGCATTACTTACAATATGTTTCCAAGCTCAGGCCCATAGCTACAATTTTCAAGATGTTGGTTTAAAATACTGCAGAATTATTAGTTATTTTATTTTGCACAGAATTCATGCTACACATTGGACATGGGTGGCAGGAGTTAGAATGAGATGGGCTTTAAAGTCCGTCCAGCCCAGCCATTCTCTGATCCTATGGTTCTACTTTTTTTTTTGTGGTGGTTCATAAAAGAGATAAACTGGAAAATTTCCCAGAATTTCTGACTTCAAGGTGACTTTTGGGAATCATATTTAGCAAACTAACTGTTAAAAAGTTAAAAGGTAAGAAGTTAACTGGTAAAAACAAAAACAAAAAAAAGGACAAAAAATAAAAAAGTTCTACATGTAGAGATTTTGTATTTATTTTTGCAACTTCATCCATGTAATCAGTGTTTAACTCCACAGAAAACGTTTCCTTTATTATTAACAAAGATGGTGCATCCTGAGTCACTTCCCATGTGAGCCTCTGTTGTATCTCTATCCCTACAGTTTCTCTTTACCTTTCCTAACAACGACTTCCTTCATTCCAGTCTTTATATCAATGACCATAAAATGCTGGCATGCTGGACAAACAATGCAGTGTCACACCATCCGCCTGTACTCTCAACAGTCACTGAGTGGAAAGCTTTATCCAGCCCATAGATCCCTGAGCACCTGAGGCTGCTTAAATTCCCACTGTTATGGGAAGCTTTTCCTCCCTCACATTCCAGGTACATTTATTTACAATATTTCCTTCTAAGCAGTGTTTTATAAAAGATTCAGTAGTTGGGCTCTGAACAATAACACTGTCACCTGTGATTTCAGTAGGAACAGTCAAGTCAGTCCTAAAACCCACATTTTTTTCCTACAATATCACTGCACAAACCCCTCAGGATTACAGCCACTGTAATTAACAGCTGATCTTTTCCCATCCTGCCTTTTCTCACTCAATCAATTCACTATTATCATTCACCAGAAATTTTCAAGCTTACTAAATACCTTGCCATTTCCCAGTCAAACCCCCAAAACACAAGTTGCTCCCTCTTTAAGAGGCATTTGGAAAATGGATGTGAGAAGAGCCCAGTCTCCCAAGAGACTGTAGGAGCACACAGGAATCTGTCACCAACTCAAGCAAAGTGCTGAATATTGGAATTATGAGATAAATCTAATGCTCCCAAATACAAAGATTTACTCTGTTGGCAGTTTGCTTTTCCATGCCCTGTCCTTTAAGTACAGAAGGATTCACATCATATCCAAGACTGAGATTGTGAATTTTTGAAAAATCCAGAAAAGTATGCGAACACAAACGGTGTGATGTGTTTTTCTAACATGGAGAAGAAAGGATGGAGCTTTACCAGAAGGGAGGATATCAGATCAACATGAGACACTGATCTTGCATAGCCAAGACCTGCTCATGGTTGAATTTTCAGACACTTTGTACAGTGTCTATCAGTGTAATGATCAAGGTGCAAGAATTATTTACACTCCCTTCTCCCTTTTTGAACACAAATCCTTCATGGATGATGTTGAGACTGGACCAGACCTGAGGGAACAGGTTAAAAAAATTAGAAAAACCACAACACAAACCATTCTGTGGTTCTACAAGTCTATGTTTTCTCATAAATACTTTCCATATCCAATGCCAGGGATGTAAATGCAGAATCTCTGCCTTGTCCTGAAGAGACCACTGTGTCAGCATTTTAACTATTGGCCTCAAAGACCTGCCAGCTTCAGTGGCATAAATAGTTCAAACAGTCATTACTTCAGGGATTTTGTCTGTGTAATGATAAGGAGATAATGGCATTTGGTCCAGGAAATGTTAGGAGTTGCACAAAGGGATCACAGCCCCGTGCTGCATGCCTGCTCACATGAAAATGTCCCTTTTATCTTTGTACATAAATACACAGCAACCTTGCAAAGTCTCCAAATTACTTAATTTTCTTGGGAGAAAGAAACTGTAATTGGGTGGGCTGTGCAAGCTCATTCTTCCTCCCGCTAGTTAAGCCACGGACATTCATCTTTCCAGGAGGAGCCCAAATTGTTCCCGTCAGCACTTGAATGTTTTGTTGCCTCATTTTAACTGACCCATCAGACCATAAACAGCGGCACAAGGCCCTCATATCTATTAACTGGTGTCATTAGGAGTCCTTTCTCATTTATTATTAAGGACTAATACTTCCTAGAGAAGGACTGAAAGTCTCATGAGCAGCCACTCGAAGGCAATGCTGATTAAATGTAATTCCTCATTAAAAGATACCAAGCAGCTGGGCCTGGCTTTTTGAGTATGTAGACATTTGCTATTAAGGTTCAAACAAATAAACAAAGTTTCCTTTGTGGTTTTCTTTATCCTGCATTATTCCCCTCTCAGAGCAGGCTTCTGGCTCACTGTGAAGAACAGCAGAATTATATCCATGTGACTCTCAAATTTCACCTACATCTCCCAAATACAAAATATTATTTCCACCATAACTGCTGCCAGAAAACATTCATCAGCTGAAGGCTGTGAAACTTCAATTAACAGCTGACCTGTAGGCAGCATTGCCCGGCTGCGGGCCGTGAGCACACATAAAGCAGCGCATTAAAACCACTGCTACATTAAACAGCTTCACAGGGCACCGAGCACCTGAAGACACTTTGTTCTCTTTCTACCTTCACAAAGGAGATTGTCCCTTCACCAATCCTGCAGGACACAAACGGTTCTTAGGGAAAGGCTCTGATTGCAGAACAGTGGTGTGGAGTGATGGACGACACAGAAGGACATTAATAATGGGATCCGGTCCCTTCGGCGATCTGTGTGTTTAACAAGGACATTGTACAGCCTGGATTTCCAGTAATAAGGTCATCCTACTCGCCTGGCCTTATTAATAAAATAATCTCATGCTGGCTGAATGGAGGTGGTTCAAAGGGTGCAGCAGGAATGTGCAGGAGGGCTGGGAGGTGATGGAGCCTGATGGCTGCAAAGACGTGCCCGAGCTGGGCTGCCAGAGGGGACACGGGAGCAAAGAACAGCTCTGAGATACCTGTGGTAGCCTAAAAAGCCTCCTCTAAGATGAACTGCCTGCTGCCAGGCACACTTTTAAACATTCTGGCGTAGACTTGCTTTACACTTGTGCAGGGGAACCACACAGCAACTGGAAAATCCTGAGATGTATTCAAGAATCTGATTAAATGATACTGTGTGATTATTCTGTTGGACCCAGTAGGGCTGGTATCTGTTAACCAGGCAGTTTATGGAGCTCTTTCACAGAAACAAATCATACCTCAGCAACTATTCAGAAATTCTGACTGCACAGGAGATGGGATCTGTCTCTAAAGCCTTTCAGAAGCAGATCAAGAACCTCCTTCCTGACTATCTTACTAATTTTTCTAATTTAAAACAAGCAACAAGATAATTTTTGATAACATTTGGAAAAGCAAAGTTTTTTCTTGACTGCTAATGATGCAAATGATAAAAAAAAATCTTGGATCTAATTTACCCTCCACACAGAACTCTTGCACAGAAATTGTATTGACTCAGCTGACAACAGAATTTACTCCCAGTTAATAAATAAAAGCCTCTGTATGATATAATCAATGAAACAAACAAGTTGTAGCACTTCTGTATCTCTCTTCATCCACGACTCAGTTTCAACAGCTTTTCCAAGTAAGTCTGCCAGACTCTTCTGTGCTAAGGGTTTTTTTGTTTCAATAAGCATTTGATGGATTATGGACACAGTGAAATCCTATATATCAAGGAGATTTCTGTTTTGTCTGGTCTTCTCAACTTTCTTACACCTTCACTGCCCTGCAAACTTTCCAAGAATTAATGGGTAGTTGGGTCAGCAGGTCAGCTACCTCCCTTCAGCATCCAGAAACTACACCCTGAAATATCAGAGAATAAAGGAATGTGAAGGGTCAGCTTTCCCAGGGCTTGCTTCTGCAGGAAGACTAGAAATAGAGAAGATCTCAAAAATACCAGGTTTATGTGGTTCACACCTTGTTTTTCTAATAAGCACCTTCAGTTGCATTCATTATCCCTTATCAAAGCTATTTAAAGTAGCAACTAAAAAGAGCCATCCCAAATGTGAATGTTCTTCCCCGTGACCAGGCTGGGAATAAGCCATTATCACAGAAGTTGTCTAAATTTATCTGATTGAGGCCAGCAGATGTAAAATCATAAATCACCAAGGCCAGAAAATAAGATCACTGAGTCCAGCCATTAACCCAACACCACCGTGTTCACCACTAAAACAACTTCTCACATCCACCTTTTGAACACTTCCTGGCATGGCAATTCCACCCCTATCCTGGGCAGCCTGTTCCACTGCCTGACCACTCTTTCCATGAACACATTTTCCTGATTTCCAATCTAAACCTTCCCTGCTACAACTTGAGGCCATTCCCTTTGGTCCTGTCACTACACGCCATGCAGGGCAGAAAATTTCACATCAATATACAATGGGAGCCAAAAAACACCTGAAACCATAAATACAATAATTTTTAAATACTTTTTCAAATCAATTGGCTTAAAATGCAGTGATATAGAAGAACCCGTTGTTATACCAGCAGAAATCAATAATTAACAACAATTTAGTGTTCTTGGCCCCAGTCATCACAGCTGATCTGAACATGTTTTCAGCCTGACTTTTGTGTAGCACAAGTGCACTTAAGGACTCCCTGACTCCCAAAGTTTCATCCTGCTCCTATTAACATCAACACAATTTAGAAAATCCACCATAATCTGACACCAAAAAGATAACACCCAAGGATATTGAAACCAGTAACTCTGCAACAAATTCACTGGATTTATTTTAATGACTCCTGGTAAATTAGCTCTGGGGGGAGGCGGGTTAACATTAAGAAACCCACATCAGCATGCATCTACATACAGGGGAAAACCAAAAAGAGCTCTACTGAATAGCTCTAAGGAAATTTGAGGCACTGATAACCCAAGTGCTTTCCCTGAGTCATTTTATAATATTCAGTTGGAACATTCTGGATGCTTATTTTGATGAATTGACTCAAAAGCAAAAGCCTGCATATGGATAGACTCATCCCAGATGTCTTGCAGACTTCAGATGAACTGCAAATAGTGTGTCCTTCTGACCCAGTTTCATCTGAAGTTTTACCCTTCTCTACAGGAGGAAAAGACTCTGACTCTACCTGTGATGGTGGATAGAGATTTATTTCCACGATTCAATACTTGGGCACTGAAGCTGAAAAAATTCAGAACACCAATAAACTCCTAAGTGAGAATAATAAACCCAGGGGAAAACTGATCAAGGCTCAGTGAAATGTTCACATCAAAGCTGCAGGAGAAAGGTACAGATGGGCTGGATGTACTGGATTTTGGGCAGCCCCAAAATCCAGCCTCAGCCTGGGCTGCAAGCAGGGTGAGACCCCACCTGCAGATCTGCCCCAGGGCTGGGGCCAACATCAGAAGGACCTGGAGCTGCTGGAGGGAGTCCAGAGGAGGCCACAGGGCTGCTCCAAGGGCTGCAGCCCCTGTGCTCTGGAGCCAGGCTGGGAGAGCTGGGGGTGCTCACCTGGACAAGGCTCCAGGGAGCCCTCAGAGCCCCTTGCAGGGCCTAAAGGGGCTCCAGGAGAGCTGGAGAGGGACTGGGGACAAGGGATGGAGGAACAGGACACAGGGAATGGCTCCCACTGCCAGAGGGCAGGGTTAGATGGGATATTGGGAAGGAATTGTCCCCTGTGAGGGTGGGCAGGCCCTGGCACAGGGTGCCCAGAGAAGCTGTGGCTGCCCCTGGATCCCTGGAAGTGCCCAAGGCCAGGTTGGGCAGGGATTGGTGCAACCTGGGATAGTGGAAGGTTTCCCTGCATGGGGCAGGGGTTTGGAAGAGAATGTTCTTTAAGGTCTTTTTCAACCCAAACCATTCTGTGATTCCATGATTCTACATCTACTGGTCTGAGCTGGTTAGCACACAAAGCCAGTCTAAACCAGAGCACAGGCAGGGGGAACAGACAAGACCCTCAGCTGCAGCTCAGTTTGTCACATTTTAAGTAACTGAACACATGGGATGACTCTTGAAAGGTTCTTGTCTCTTTTCCACTTACTTAAGAGAGCTGAGATTATGACTAGGGTTTTTTTGGGGGGAGATGAGGTTGGCTGAGATACATTATTCATCACCTTTCAAAGTAGCACAGACTTTATCACCAGATATAATACAAGTGGAAATTTATATCATATGCTATGCCAAAGGTCAGATTACACATAATCAGAATGGCCCTTTTGACTTTAAAATCCATAATGGTTACAGATTAGGAGCAGGTCCCTTGAAGGCAGCACAGTTACATGGATGGGAAACTGATGTGAAATGAAAGTCATTCATGACAACTTGGTTATATTTCTTTTTAATAATGGATGTCAATAAAGAAAGCTCAGATCATTTTTAAATGACTGAACTTTTGAAGCGATCTGCTAATGGCTCCTGTGACATTGACAAAACCTGAACAAATTTATCAGGTACATAAAGCTGAGAACATGGTCTGTACCTTGCACCAGAGGAATTTTCCCTAAGCTATCCTATGCTTGCTGCAATCTTTAAGAAAAAATGGCTTTTTTACATAATAAATATTACTACTCTCTCAAGAGACAGATTATATTAAATTCTTCCACTTCCCAACAAACCAGCATTTTTTTATCTGCATAGAAGATTGTGGTTTGAGTTCTGTTTGGAAAAATGCACTTTAATAAATATAATAACTTCATAAGAGCATTGTAGGCAAAAGCTGAATAACATCAGATTAACAAGATTTTAAATATTGTCTGACCATGTCTTAATTTTCACCCCGTTCAGTTTCAGTGCTTTCACTGGGATTTGCCAGGTGTATGCACCTAAAGCAGAATGGGGTATAATTGTGAACAGGACTAGAATTTAATGGCAAAAGAGATATATCACAATAGAATCAAAGAACATATTTTTCTTAAAATGTGTACTATAAACCCTTTGTATTTTGGCATCTTCAAGATTCTCCTTTCAGTATGACCAGAGGTTTGGCTGTGGCTGCCACATCCCTGGAAGTGTCCAAGGCCAGGTTGGACAGGGCTTGGAGCAACCTAGCATAGTGGAAAGTGGCAGGGGTAGAGCTGGATGGTCTTTAAGGCCCCTAACAGCCCAAACCATTCTTTCTGTGATTATTTTCCCCATTCATAACAATAAAACAGTCTCTCTGTACCTATTATTTATTTTTTTAATGGCAGTTTCCCACTGACAGAATAGAATTATGTACTTTAATCATATACTGACATTTTTATTAATCTACTGACACAACAGAAACAAAATGATAATGCACCAGAGAAATTATTATTTAGCATGGCTGGGATGGGTAGTAATGCACAGTGGGTAACAGAAGCCAGATGTTACAGCTAAATTTTTATCTGAAGTATCATTAATATAATTTCATTTCTCTGTAATTTTCTTGCCTGAGGACTGGCAAGAATTTACTTTAAAAACCACTTGGACTCTCAGAAGAACTTCTAAGCTTAAAATTGAACTGGACCAGTCATCAGCCTGCAATAGTTGCCTCAGGGATTATAGAATATTTTAAAGAAACCCACCCTATAATTAAGTTATTGCCTAAATTCTTAGTGCAAAAGTTACAAGTAAACAGCAGGAAGAGAACACAACACCTTCCAACCATCCATATTGTCATGGCTCCTCCCAACCACATGGGTTATAGGGAACGAGGCAGTTCCAAAATGTTTAACAGACAAAAATCCTTGTTAATCTTTCTAACAAGGTACAAAATTCCTACTGCCCCCCCAAATCTGCTGACTTCAACATCCTTAAGCAGGTGAACTTAATCTCAGTAGGAGCATCCTGTCCATGATACAGCTCTAGGTGAGATTCCTCAGTAATTCATAGCAAGGCAAAAAGAGTCAGAGAAATAATGAAACCAAAGTAGGAAGAGGAATGAAGTCTTCATGATCACGAAAAGCCCTGGATTATGAGATGAATACTGTATAAATGCACTTCAAATCTTAGTTATATCCAAAGGCTGCAGTTTCAAGATAAATGTTCTCTGGAAATAAAGCCTTCTTACTTTTTCATCCTAATCACGGCTAGGAAAATGTTTAAGTAAAGTATTTTGTAGTTTTCTTTAAATTTTGATCAAATTTATTCAGATTTACGTTCTGTTTCTCTTCCATTTCCTATCAAAATTTTCTTAATTAATTGTACAAGATTTTTTTGTCTGTTTTTCTCTCCACAATTACCACATTAGAAATTTTAAGATTCACCTACTGCACACAGGCACATCACCAGGCAAGGGTAGATGAGCAAGATATAATTAAGCTTTTTAAGGCTTGAACAGTACCACCACATCAGTAGAATTTTGTGATTGATTCATTAACAGAAGCTCTTCAAGAAACTATCTGGTAACAAGGAAAAAATCCCTCAGAGATCTGTATCCTGTTAAAAGATCAAACACAGTCAATTTTGCCAATGAGGGGAAGTTATGAGAAGAATCCCACAGGGATCTGCTTTGGTTCTTTGCTCATCTTTATGTCTCCAATTGATCTACAGCTGGTGAAGGAGTGAAATCTGCCAATATACCAAAATATTCACCATGGTTAAAACTAGATGGGTATTAAAGTGTTGCATCACCCCAACAGTAGATTTACAACAGTATTTCCTACTTTAGCAATTCACTCAGGAAGGAAATCTTGAGTCAGCTTGAGTTGTTCCGTAAAAGAACATTTACAAATGAACAGAAGGAATTATTTTTAAAGGCTTTGAGAACAACACAGAGACCATTACCCATTAAGGTGTGGGGGGCACCGGTACCTGCAGTGCCAGAGCTGAGCCAAAAAACAGAAAATACAGACAAGAGTAATAAAGGTATGAAAATTCTTCCATTCAAAATGAGCTTTGTGGAGAAAGAAGGGGGGGGGGGGGAAGGCAGACCCATGCATTTATAAACTTAATGGAAAAGGTGACTAGAAGGTAATTAGTCATTGCTCTCATTATACAAGACCTTGGGGAGAACTGCACTGAGTGATTAGACGGAGGAAAATAAATACTTCCTAACGCACAAATATTTGTCATAGATATCTTGGAGCCATATATTAAAGAACTCCAAAAGCAGTTAAACAAATTCAAGAATTATTACACAAAAATGTCACAGATGCAACTTTTATCTCAGAAATGCCTCGAATGTAAAAGAGAAGGATAATTCAGCACTTACTGATGACTTCAGGAGCTGTTGCCAGCTACTCTCAGAAGTTTAGAGATCTTTGATCTCTACACCTCTGCAGATACAACTCTGTCCTTAATTTGTGGCGAACATCCTCACTTCTCTCCACTCCCACATTTCCCAACACCTCCACAATGCACCCATCACTCCATGCTGTTCCCAAAGCACAGAAGCAGGGAATCACAGAAGGGTTTTGGTTGGAATGGACCTTGAAGACCATCTAATTCCAACTCCCTGTGCTGGGCAGGGACACTTCCACTAAGCCAGGTTGCTCTGTGTCATCCATAAGATCTCTTCCCATCCAACTCTCCCAATCTGTGATGGGGTCCATCCAAACCAAACATTTTCACACAACCCTGAGCTCTTCAATGACGCTGTTGAGCCAGGGATGGGCGAAATGACTCGTCCGATTTCAGAAGGCAAATGAGCGTTTATTCAAAAGCACCTCTCTCTTTTATAGAGACCATCGTGAACATTAATTCCATTGGTCTTAAAGTAAAAACATTTCACCTGACTGCTACACTGGACTTCGGTCAGTGTGGTAGAACATATCTATAAACAGTATGAGCAGAAAGAGAGATAATAGTTGTTTACATTCCTCTCGGACTTTTTCCCAGGCTTAGCCTGGCAGAAATCTTTCTCTTTTTCTCTCTGACTGAACTGAGAATATTCACACTTCCCATACTCCTGCCTTACATCCCTTAACCCAGAG